>NC_084796.1:195540843-195848688 GCF_963169125.1 Humulus lupulus | reverse complement strand
GCTAGTTAGCGCCGCTCGGGAGCCCTGACTACTCAATATGAGAAGAGACTTGGCAAGCAGCTTAAAGCGTCCAAGGATAGACACGCTAAGGAGCTTAAGATGGCTAAGGAAAAATACACCGAGTAGCTTGAGGCAGCTGAGAAGAAAAATGCTGAGCTGCTCGAACAGAAGACCAAACTGGCCGAAGAGCTGAAACAACACCAGACTACTTTGATCAAAGCCATCGAAACTGAAGAGAAGTAAAAGGAGGGTTCTTTGTTTAATTTCAAGGAAGCCTCTAAGCTTCAAGATGATCTAGTCATCAGTAGGAAAGAGACTGAGAGGTTAGAGGAACGTGTCAAAGAACTTGAGGAGACCAATGCCAGTAACCTGGAGAGGTACAAGGGAGCCACCTTTAGATGCTTTTATACGTTCTGGAAGCATAACCACGTGTCGGACTTCAGCTATCTATCATAGCATATAAGTTAGCCTAAGATAAACAGGTGGCTAGCTCGCCTTGAAGAGGAGGAGAGAGCGAAAGTTCCAGCCTCCCCTGAAATCTCCTTGGCTACGGGCATCGATGGTGTAGAAGAGGAAATTGGGGCCTCCATCGACTAGCAAACTCCTCAAGATCCTCCTGCTTCATAATTTTTTCTATTTTTTATTTAACTTTGTAATTTGGGACACACGGACCTCGGTTCGTAGTGTCAAAACAATATATTTTTTGGTGCACAGGCAACTTTTTCTTTTAAACAGAGAATTACATCTGAGCAGTAACTGCTCGCAGTGTAAAACAATTTACTTTTAATATTTATATATTATAGTACTTGCAATATATTACAACAACTTGTTTTCATGACTGAACTTAGCATAGCACTTTGGTTTGATTTAGCAAAATTTAAATAAAATTTTGAAAAATACTCTAAGTACAGTAGCATGCTTTCATTTATTTTGCTCATGTGTTAACATATACTTGATGATATGCTTTGCTTACTAGATACCTTATATGCCCCCAAGTGATTGAGGAGCTTTAGTTCCTCGGTCACTTGCCTTAACCAAGACCTGCTCGAACATTACTGCTCGTAATAAAGAGAAAAAAATGATAATATAGCAAAACAACACACGTAATCAGAAGATACTTGTAATAAATACAATAGTTGGAAAAATTAACTGGTCGCACACAGTCCCTTTTATTTCTCATAATAAATGGACAATCATGTCTGTACGAGTGATCAAAAATTTGATCTTACACTTATAAGCGATCAGTCGCATGAATTACTAACCCTTGTTCATAAACTTGTAAAAGGTAAAATTAATACAGGCCAATTCTTTAAGAAGAATTGTTTATTGATAGTACTTGCGTTGGTGTTCTCCATTCCAATAGCGAGGAATGAGATCTCCATTTAAGCGAGCAAGTTTATAGGTGCATGGTTGAAGGACTTCTTCGATTTGGTACTGTCCTTCCCAGTGAGGTCCAAGTACTCCAGCAGCTTGATCGCGAGTATTAAGAAAAACTCTTCTAAGTACCAGATCTCCCACATTAAATTTTCTTCCACGTACTTTAGAGTTGAAATACCGGGCAACCTTTTGCTGATAAGCTGCTACTTGGAGTTGGGCTTGTTCATGCCTTTCATTGAACAAATCCAAAGATTCCATCAACAATTGACTATTGGCGTCTTGATCGTATGCCCTCCTTCGATGTGATGGCGTATCTAATTCAACAGGCAACATAGCTTGATACCCATAGGCCAAGGAAAATGGAGTATGGCCTGTTGCTATTCGATGGGATGTTCTATACGACCATAGGACTTCAGGAAATTGTTATGGCCATGCCCCCTTTGCTTCTTCAAGCCTTTTCTTCAGAGCATCCTTTAGTGTTTTGTTGACAGCCTCAACTTGTCCGTTTGCCTATGGATGAGCTAATGAGGAAAAGCTTTTGACAAATCCATGCCGCTCGCAAAAATCCGCGAACAGGTCACTATCAAACTGCGTGCCGTTGTTTGAGACAATTTTTCTTGGCAATCCGTACCGATACACTATGTTCTTGACCACAAAATCCAGCATTTGCTTGTTCTTTATGGTCGCCAGTGGCTCAACTTCAGCCCACTTTGTGAAGTAATCAACAACTACCATGGCATATTTGACGTTGCCTTTTCCTGTGGGCAAAGACCCAATCAACTCTATTCCCCAAACTGTGAATGGCCACGTGCTTTACATTTACTTTAACTCATTAGGGGTTGCTCGTGGTATCTTGGAGAATCTTTGACACTTGTAGCATCTTCGAACAAAGTCCAAATAGTCTTCATTCATTGTTGGCCAGAAGTATCCTTTCCTTAATATCTTTTTTGATAAACTTTGCCCCTAGCGTGATCCCCGCAAAAACCTTTATGGACTTCTCGAATTAGTTCTTTGGCCTTTTCTTTTCAAACACACCTTAGGAGTGGCATTGAGTACCCCCTTCTATATAAAATTTTGTTGACCAGTATAAACCGAGCAGACTGGCTCTGGAGGGCTCTGGCTTTGTTTCTATCTGTGTGGCAGCACACCGTGCGTCAAGTACTCAATGAAGGGTGCCATCCACGTGTCTGCTGCCTGAATTACTAGAGAGGTTTCTTCTGCTTTGATGCTTGGTGTGGACAAACATTCAATAGGCACTATATTCAAGGTGTCAGCATCCTTTTCACTTGCTAATTTGGTTAAATCATCCGCGTTTGAGTTCTGGTCGCGAGGTACTTACTGGAGAGTATATTTTTCAAACTGCAGCAACAAATCCTTTGCTTTGTTCAAATAAGCAACCATCTTCAGAGCCCTGGCTTGATATTCTCCAGTAATTTGATTAACCACCAACTGGGAGTCACTATAGATTTCAAGTGACTTTATGCTTATGTCCCTGGCTAATCTTAACCTTACGAACAACGCATCGTACTCGGCTTTGTTATTGTACGCTGTGAAGTCGAATCTAATTGTGCAATGGAATCGATGTCCTTCGTGTGTTACCAAAATTACACCAGCTCCAGTGTGGTGCTCGTTAGAAGAGCCATCTGTGAACAACTTCCAAGAGGGAGTTTGGTTTTGAGGCTCAGGCTCTTCTATCTATTCAATGTTCGGAAGCCTAGTGAGCTCTGCGACAAAGTCTGCTAGAGCTTGTCCCTTTACTGCTGCTCGTGGAGAGTAAGAAATATCAAACTGCCCAAGTTCAACTGCCCATTTCAATAATCGACCAGCGGCTTCTGGTTTCTGCAGAACTTGCCGTACGGGATGGTCGGTTGTCCATGGATTTAGAGATAAATCTACTTAAAGCAGCAATCCTCCCGATTAAAATTTGAACATCTTTTATCTTTGTTGTCGATTTCATATCGACCAGGGCCTTGATCTTTTCGAGATTAGCTTCAATACCTCGTGAGTTCACTATAAATCCCAAAAATTTCCCTGATCCAACTCCGAAGGAACACTTAAGGGGATTTAGCTTCATCTGATATTTGTTCAAGACGTTGAAGCACTCTTGCAGATCCCCAATGTGTTCTTCTACCTTCTTCAACTTAACCAGCATGTCATCAACATATACTTCCATGTTTATACCGATCAGCTCTTTGAACATGTGATTGACTAATCGCTGGTAAGTCGCACAAGCGTTTTTCAAACCGAAGGGCATTACTTTATAGCAGTAAAACCCTGTATCGAACCGAAAGCTCGTGTGATCCTCATAAGGTGGGTGCATACTTATTTGATTGTATCCAGAGTATGCATCCATAAATGATAGGATCTCGTATCCTGAGGTGGCGTCGACCAGTTGGTCGATCCTTGGGAGTGGGAAACAATCTTTAGGACAGTCTTTATTAAGGTCTGTAAAATCCACGCATGTTCTCCATTTGCCATTCAGCTTGGGAACTAGTACGGGATTAGAGACCCACGGTGGATAAAATGCTACCCTGATGAATCCGTTCTCCTTTAGCTTATCGACTTCTTCCTTTAAAGCTTTCGATCTGTCTTTGTTGAGCAGCCTTCTTTTCTGTTGTACTGGTGGAAAACTTTTATCTATGTTTAGGACATGGCTGATAATTGTTGGGTCAATTCCAACCATATCTTGATACGACCAGGCAAAGACTTTATGGTTCTTCTTCAAAAATTCCACCAGTTTTTGTTTTATTGTTGTCTCTAAGTTTTTACCGACTTTCACAACCCTGGTCGGATTTTCCTTATCGAGTTGGACCTCTTCAAGGTCCTCGACTGGTCCTACTTCCTCATCACAATCCCCAAAGCAAGGATCTAAATCCCTATCCTCCCTTTGGGCAACACCCTATTTGGTGACGCGCTCACCTGATTGGGCTTGTATTTCATCGGCCAACTGCAACTCTTTTATGATGACTTCCCTTGATCCATCCCTCTCTGCCTTAGTAATTGAGGAATTATACCATTCCCTCGCTTCTTGCTGGTTTCCCAACACGCATCCTACCCATGCGTTAGTTGGGAACTTCATGGCGAGGTGCCATACCGAGGTTACAGCTCGCAGGTCGACCATAATAGGCCTTCCAATCATAGCATTGTACGCAGAAGGACAATCAACTACTATAAAAGTAGTGAGTATTTTCCTGTTCGCAGGTGCAGTTCCTGCTATAACTGGAAGCCTAATCGACCCTGTTGGCGTGAGCCCTTCGCCAGAAAACCATAAATGGTTTGGTTGCATGGCTCCATCTCCATCACTGACAACTTCATTTTTCTAGTGAAGACTTGTACAAGATGTTTACTGAGCTCCCTGTGTCAACTAACACCCTCTTGACCATCATGTTGGCTATCTGGACGTCCACCACCAGGGGGTCCGAATGAGGAAATCGGACATGCTGAGCGTCAAGCTCAGAGAAAGTTATTAGCTCTTCCTCTGTTCGAGCTTTTTGGGAGTTCGCTCCTCCACATTCAGCATTTCGATGTCCTGGTCATGGCATAAGGTTTGAGCGTATCACTCCCTTGCCTTCCCACTATCTCCTGCAAGGTGTGGGCCACCAAAGATGGTTAGCAATGTACTTGCCACAGGAGCTGGCTGTAAAGGTGGCGAGCGTTGGTGTACATGCGCCTACTCGTTTCCTCCTTAAGCCTCTCGTTGAGAACCTCCAGTGTCTCGTAGGTATCTCCTCAGGTATCCTTGTCTGATAAGGAACTCAATCTCTTCTTTCAGCTGGTTACACTCATTAGTCATGACCATAGTCGTTGTGGAAACGACAAAACTTTGTTGTGTCTCTCTTGGAGATATCCTACCTTATAGGCACTGGTCGCTTGTAAGGGAGGTTGGAGCTGGTCGCCTGGTACACCTCCACTTTGCTTTTGACAAGGGCCATATAGTTGGTGAACCTTGGCTCGTACCTGTTACCCTTAGGGCGCTTATTCTCAGACATTGATGACTCGTTGTTCGTCCTCTTTCCACCATTTTTCCCGTTCCCGTTGCTTTTGTCATTGCCATTGGGTTTATCTGACCCTTTGGCAGCCTTAGTGAAACCTTCCTTCGGTCCCTTGTCTTTCACAGGCAACTTCCCTTCGATGGCAATCGCCTCTTCGAGCTTAATGTACTGGTCTGCTCGATCAAGGAATTCTGGGTACTCTTCACCCCATTCTTCCTTAAACTGTTCTAGAGGGGTGTGTGGCGCCTCACTCCAGTAGTAAGGGCCATCATTTTCCCTTCATCGCCAACTGTTTTAGCTCCAGCTGCTGTTCGTATAAAATTCTGGACATACTCCTTTAAGGACTCTCCCTCCTTCTGGTGTATCTCGACCAGCTAATTGGCTTCTGTCGGGTGAACATGACCAGAATAGAATTTCCCGTAGAACTCCTTCATGAACATTTCCCATGATATTATGCTAACAGGAGGGAATTTAAAAAACCACTCCAGAGCGGTGTTAGATAGGGTGGCCAGAAAGATCTTGCAACGAGCATCATCTGACACCTTCTGGATATCCTTCTGTATCTCAAACTTATTCACGTGAGATACTGGATCCCCATATCCATCAAAATTGGGCAGTACTGGCATTTTAAACTTATTGGGGGTTTCTGCCACGGCTATTCTTTGTATGAATGGAGTGCCTCTTCTCCGATCATACTTGATGTGGGATGTCCAGCTCCCTACCAGCTGCTGGACGACCATGTTTAGTGCATCAATCTGAGCCTGCACGGCGTCTGGGATCGCTGGGGCGACTGGTACCGGAGGAGCATACTCATCATGCCTTTCGCACCTGTCGTTGAGCACATCCCTCAAGTCATCATCTCTGCACCTTTGCTTGCTAGCGTCCAACCGATCAAAAATGTTAGGCTGCCACGGCTGCCCCCAGTGTTTTGGTTCGTAGGCCTATTTTCTATTGGTGGGGGGTTCCTTTCTCCACCTCTTTCTCCCTGCCCTCGACCAGCATTCCCTCTATCAACATCAGTTTCTTTGTAATCGTGGCCTTCTCTAAAACGCGACTGGCTATGACGCGACTGGCTGGTCACACTATTCCTTCCTCTACCTGGCATCTCCTGAGCATCAGGGGGAGGTCTGCATTGGTCAGTGGGTCCCTGGGAATTATTATCTTGTTGGGGGGTCCCCTGACCACAGAGCCTGACTCGGCGTGCCTTCTATTAGCAAGAGGACGTTGCCCCTTACTCGGTGGATTTGGCTCCTCAGCCGTTGGGCGTCTAGGGCTTCGGGGAGGCTGCCCGGCCCTATTCTGCCTTTGACGCTGGGGATTATCTTGACCAGCACGAGAAGGTGGCTGTTGCTCAGGATCCTAAAATGGGATATCGTGTTGAATAACAGGTGGTTGCTCCGGCCTTTGAGGTCTTGCTGGGTGAAGCAGAGGACTTGAGTTTAGGGCCTGTTGTGGTGGTGCACTTGGTGGCTGATCCGGTTGAGAAGTCGGTGCAGCCTGTCCTCGGGCCAACTGAATGATTGCTTCGAGGGCGGAAGTGCCATTTCTTTGCCGACAGTCCATGTTAGCTTGTCGCTCATTCATCTCTTGGCGTTGACGTTAGATTTCCCTCTGCTATAACGCCAACGTCTCAGCCGCATTCTCTTGATTGGCCCTCAGATTGGCCAACTCCTCTTGCAACACACTCAGTGTTGTCCTCAGGGTTTCAGAATCCATTTCCTCCTCTTCGAAATCCAACTGTGGTTCATCTTCAGCTACATTTGGTGGAGGAGGCTGGGTGGATGCAGCGCCAGAAGTCTGTCTCGTCTTCCTAGATGTTTTAGCCATTTGATTTTCTTGACAGTCTAGAATTCGTCTCTCAATGAAAGCACCAAAATGTTGACCCTCAAATTGGTCAACGACATGGAGTCAGATAAACGATATAAAATGAGATGAAAAAAAGAAGAAATTCAAATGGAAAAGTAAACGACACAAATGTTTTATAGTGGTTCGGCCCCAATTGGATGGTAATGACCTACGTCCACTTAGTGTTCTTATTGATATAGAATCAAAACACTGTGATCAATGAACTAGGGTTCACAAGCTTTGAGAGAATTACAACTTCAGTGAATAATCACACTACAATTTTCTCTTAGGATTCAAAGATTGAAAAAGTACCCTCCCTTGAGCCTTTTGATTTGTATTTATAGACTCAAGAAGGTTACATGGGCCAATGGGCCTTATTTACCATTAAGACTTGTGTATCTAGGTAATAATCGAAATTACAATCAATGTATAATCACAGAATTGCATAAATAAAGGAAATAAATGAATGTATGCGACCAGGCTGGTCGACTGGAAGCATGATGAATGATAAACCAATAATCTCCTGTTCGATGGCCAAGTAGGATACTCACTGAAAGTCGTCATGTGCTTGCCACGTGTAGGTCAATTCTGCCACATCATTAAGGGCCATTTTTGGGTAAACACATTCTTTAAGGTCTCTTAATATAATGAGGCGAGTGACTTTTGTTTTGGAGATTCAATAGCTTGAATGGCTAGGAACATGATTTTACAATAATGGATTCCATGCTTTCCTATTTGATCGAATATTGGTTCCCTTAAGGGTTAATTATGGGAGTGAATAGTTATTGAACTCAAATCTATAATCATCTATAATATGATTTTATATTAATTATTCACTGGTGAATTAATGGTACTTAAGGAACAAGAGGTAATTAGAAGGGTAAAACAGTAATTCTTGACCAACTCTAATTAACGAACCAATAAATGGAGAACATAACTACAAATATTGATTATATCGATGAAGTGCAAGAGATTACTTTGTAAATATAATTCTATAATTACTACGAGTGAAATTCCATATTTATAGTGGAGTAATAATGCAATTAATAAATAAAATTATTTAATTAAAGAGTTTAATTAGTAATCTGATTTATTGAATCTTAGTATTATAGGCCCACGGTCCTCGAGTTGCCTCTGTACTACATTGTCAATGGTAAAGATGTCACAACCAAGATTAATGGAGAAAATGACTAAATTGCAAAAGAATTAATTTTTGAGGGCTAAGTGATGATTATGGGATTATTATGTTTAATTAATTAATTATTTGACTAATTAATTTTTATTTGAAAAACTTTATATTAGTTGAAATTAACATTAATTAGTGTTTGGGTTAATATTATAGAGAGGTTAAAATTATCTTAGTATAAGATAATTATTAAAAATTGATAATTTAAGATAAAGTTAATTTTGAATTAATTGAAATTTATTTTTGAAATAATATTTATATTATTTTTGAATAAATATATTATCTCAATTTTAATTATACAAACAAATGAGAAAAATTAGGAACAGATTAGTGTGGTACATGTCACTCATTATGCTTGCACAGTGAGTGGCACTACACTCACTGCCATGTGGCCCTGAGATTTGAATTTTGAATTGTTTAAAATTTAAATATTATTTGTTTGAGAATGCCTGAACTGAGCCAACGTGATCCTAATCCCCCACCCACCCCCCACCCCCCACCCCCCCCCAAAATAAATGTTGGAGCGGTCCAAGATTATAGGTCGATTTCCTTATGCATTGTGGCGTACAAGATTATCTCCAAGATTCTCGCTAATCGTCTAAGATCAATCCTTCCAAACTAGATTTCCCCAGTGCAATCAACCTTCGTCAAGGGTAAAGTGATTCAAGACAACATAATGCTGGTTAACGAGATTATCCATTCTATGAATTTAAATAGAGGACAAGAGGGATTCTTGATCCTTAAAATTGACATGGAAAAGGCCTACGATAGGATGAATTGGGGATTCCTAAAGGAAGTTCTTCAATGCCTAGGATTTTCTCCAACCTTTGTGTTAGTACATCCCAGTTGATCTGATACGAAATGGTTCTCCATTTGACACAATATATACTACAAGAGGACTCAGAAGGTGATCTCTCTATCCAGCCCTGTTTATCATTGCGAAGAATGTTCTTTCCCGAATGATTGGCATCAGTGAAAACCAGAATAGTATATAAAAGATATAAAAGTGGCTCACCGGGTGCAACCAATCTCTTATCTCCTATTCGCAGACGATTTCATACTATTTGGAAAGGCTTCTATCAAAGAGGCTAAGGGACTCTTGGAATGCCTAAACACCTATTGCGATTGGTTGGGATAGAAAATTAATATGACAAAGTCCAAAGTTCTTTTCTCTAAGGATGTATTGGGAGCTAAGGCAATACCACAGTTTTATCATTTATCCTAAATAGAGAATCAACTAGAATTCAAGGGTGGAAAGATAAACTCCTCTCTAAGGCAGGTAGAACAACCTTGGTTTAGATAGTTGGCTCCTCTATAGTTTCGTATGCGGCTCCAGTGGGTCTAGTCCCAAAATCAACTATAGATATTGTGGATAGGATGTTGAGAAACTTCTGGTGGGGCGATCTGTATGAGAAGATAATATTGCACACTATATTATGGGATAGACTGTGTAAGCCAAAACAGCTCGGGGACTTTGGTTTTCGTCCTACAAGCTGCCTAAAAGAAGTGTCCATGGCCAAAAGATGGTGGGAATTGATCACATGGAAATAGGGACTTTGGCACAAGGTAATGCAAGCTAAGTATATGAGAGGGAGAAACTTCATGGAGATCCAACCTCGACCAACAAACTCCACCTTATGGAAAGGGATTCTGAAAGGAAGGACTGTATTGAGAAAAGGACTGTGCTGGAAGATAAGAAATGGCGAAATCACTTCCATTTGGTTTGAAAAATGGGTTCTGGGGAGTGCTCCCAGCCCCATTCCCAAAAGGATGAAACAAACATAATCAATTGGGTTAGTGCATTTATAAGTAACGTAAGTGGAATATCCCAACAAGTGGTTTGAGATTAATGATATAAACTGAATGAGGGAGGACACTGGGATGTGGGACCTAGATTCAATAAGTTCATTTTCAATCTGATCGGCTATGGGACAATGACAGTCTAATAAAAAAAATGATCAATTAGGTGTTAGGAACTGTTCCTAGTGTGGAACGAAAAATGTGGTAAGTGTGGCATTGTTAGGATTAATGCCCTAAAAGCATGTAAAGATATTTTATTGGTTTTAAATAAAAGTAAAATTTTATTATATTTGAATGTTATAATTATTGTTTATTTGAATGTTATAATTATTGTTTGAATTAATTATATAAAAATATCAAGAAAATTCCCTATTCATTCATGAGAATATGATCTTGTATTAGTACGAGAGAATTAAGATCATGATAATGAATAAAATAGTTAGTAACATATTAGAGAAATGAATCTTTAATGAATGATTACTAATGTGGTTTGCTAAGCATACGAGATGTAAGTAGTCTAGATTCAAATTACTGATGTGGATAGACATCTTAGTAAAGTTTTTGCATATGATAGAGATTATATATGACATGACCGATGAGAATGAATTATCTTTATAAACTTGCTGTTTGACGTAAGGATTTAATTATTGTCATAATAGATGATCATTTGTAGATCAGTCTAAATCCTCAGTATTCATGAACTTCTGCTTATGTTTATTGGATCTTTTTATTCACTCGTTAAAAGTCTCTTAGAATAATGAGGCTAATGACTTTTGTTTTGGAGATTAAATATCATGGATGGCTGGGAACATGAATTACAATATTGGAATCCATGCTTTCCTAACGAATCGAATATTAGTTCCCTTAATGGTTGATTATGGAACTGAATAGTTATTGAGCTCAAATCTATAATTAGATTACAAATTAATTATTTGCTAGTGAATTCATGGTACTTAAGGAAAAATAGGTAATTAGAAGGGTAAAACAATAATTTTGACCAACTCTAATTAACGAACCAATAATGGAGGACACATGATGCAAAGGGGAGGAACCCAAGCCATGCGACTAAGAGGCACACGACCTGAGCTTCCACTTGTTACAGCGCACCAGACGCACCCTAGCCCCGCGCTCCCAGCGTTCAGTTCCATGGCTCCCTGCGTGCACCTAGCGCCCATGCACGCGCACACTCGCTTGCCTCCACGTGCGCCAGGCCCCTGGCCAAGCCCTTGCACGACAACCTGCCACCCACCCGAGCCCTTGGCTCCTTGTGCCGCCGGCCCTAAGGCACCATTTTGGTGCTCAAAACCCTAAATCCTAAAGTTTTTATAAAATATCTTTTATTTAATTAATTTTTAAATTATTTGAATTAAAAATTTTAATTATCTTATTTTATTTTATTAGAAAATAAAATATCTTTTAGTTGGTTAAGATATTTTAATGTCTTAAGCTTAAATAATTATTTGAATTTGATTATTTAATTATTTAAATTCAACTAAATAAAAAAGATGGCAAAATGGTTATTTAATTAAAAGTTAGTTTTAATTAAATAAATTAATTAGAAAATTTGTTTCTAATTAATAAGTTGGGCAAACCAAAGATCCTAAAGATTAGCAAGAAAGCCTAAAGGAGAGGAGGAGCATTGTTGGAGAGTCTTGAAAGCTACATAGGCTTAGATTGCAATTTTATTTCTAATTTTTCCAAAGGGTTGTAAATCTTAGAAATACCCATTAGTACTCGGTTCATCATTTATTGCATTTATTTTATAAATGTTCATTGATGTTTGATTGGTAACAAGATCATGCATTAGTCAATTACATGTCATTCATGAAACCCCACACTGTTTCTTATTAATCATGCATCTTTTAGAAACATGATTATCTAAGATCGTCCTATTTGTTTATATGAATTTTTTTTGGTGAAATCAATTGCATGTAAACTGCTAAGTGTTAAATTAGTTAAAACTTGGTAAATCACACCATAATAAAGGCAATAGTTTTTTATAGGCCTTTAAGATAGCCAACTTTATGTAAAAAATGTTTCAGTAAAGTTAGATGAATGTAATGGGTAACTATTTAGATCACATTAATTATAGAAACATGCTCTTTTATAATTATGTTTTTTTGTAATTAATTACATTCATAGGGTTATTAATAAACTAGTAATTAATTTGGAATTAATTGATTAGTTTAATAAAACACACTTGCTCTAAAATAGTAAGTGGGAGAAGGTGAACATCTCAATGTGACATATGGTCTCCATTATTAGTACAACACTGTGAGATATAAATAGGGCCTCGAGGTGGCTTTGTTTCCATCCCCCTAAGGAAGGTTTCTAGACATATCAATACCAATGTTATTTTTTACGAAGATAGGAGGAAGTGATGTATTTTAGGCTTGACGGACCGTAAGGCGACACTCTCTAAGTTAAGTCATGAAATCTAAAATAATGGGTTATACTTACATAGATATAATTAAGCTTTTGCGGTGGTTAATTTCATATTGACCAAACTAGTGCTACTTTATATTTAAAAGAGAAAATAAAGAGTTATTTTAAGTTTTAAATTATAAAGATTGTCTTATAAGCTATCTGAATTTAACTCGACCGACCCTAAGGCAACACTTTATTTGTTGAGTATTTTTATTGTGGAAAAGTAAATGTTAATTTATGTGTTTGAATTATTGCATTCATGTATCATGTTTACTTTCTAAAACATTGATATTTTTTCCAAATGATAATATTAATGTTTTTTATTTCAGTTTTGTCGAACGATGGCAATCCAATAACCGCTTTACTGTCACTTGAAAAACTTAATGGTGATACTTTTATAAGATGGAAATAAAATCTAAATCTTATGTAAATCTGTGAGAAACAAAAATCTTATGTTAATCTAAAGATTCTCTATGGAGAATTCCAAGAAAGGTCAATTACCAACAAAATAAGGAATTGCATCCCTATGCTTCAGCAGTTAGGAGTCTGATGTATGCTATGTTGTGTACTAGGCTCGACATATGTTATGAAGTTGGGATTGTAAGTCGTTGTCAATCAAATCCTAGTTTGGAACACTGGATTGCAATAAAGCACATTCTCATGTGTCTTAGGAGAATGAGAGACTACATGTTGGTATATTCAGGGGGTGAGCTAAACCCTACTGGATACACTGATTCTGATTTCCAATTAGAAAAAGACAATCGAAAATCGACATTTGGGTCAGTGTTCACTCTTGGTGGAGGATTTGTGGTCTGGAGAAACATTAAGCAATCTAGCATAGCTAATTCAACCATGGAAGCCGAATACATAGTGGCTTGTGAAGCAGCTAAGGAGGCGATTTGTTTGAGGAAGTTCTGCACTGATCTGGAAGTTGTTCCAGTTATGGATAAGCCATTTATCCTGTACTGTAACAACAGTGGAGCAGTAGCTAATTCCAAAGTACCAAGAAGCCACAAGAGAGGGAAGCATATAGAAAGGAAATTCCATCTGGTAAGAGAGATTTTACACTGAGGTCATGTGACTGTTATGAAGATAGCGTTGGAATAGAACCTGGCTGACTCGTTAACCAAGACTGTAACGCCCTACTGCCTTAGAGCCGTTACAAAGTGAGTTTAAAAAGTGTGTTTACTCGCTAATCGAGGTTTAAGACAAAAGTGTAATTAAATCATAATCAGAGTCATAAACTTGAGAATAAACCTTTTATTGAAAATTATAAGACATATAACCTTCGGGATCCCAAAATCATTGTTTAGAAATATTTACAACTCAAAATTTAGTTAAAGTCGACTAAACGGCAAAGTTCAGGTTTTGTACAGACGTCTCCTAAAAACACCCCTGGCCGTGGCAGCCAGACATACCGGACATGTACGCGCCGCTCGTCCCGCTCGCCATACTCAAGGTTGATCGACCCTCCCTTTGGATTTACTTGCACATAGAGCACCCGTGAGCCGAAGCCCAGCAAGAAAACCCTCACAAGCAGATGATAAATGCATATCAAACACTTAATATAAACTCAAGCCAACACAAGATCATACAAGTACGGCCATACCGTCCCAGGCGCTTTACCAGGCCCTGGGTTCGCGGTCTACACCGTAAGAATATCCCAAGTATCCCTCGGGGTCTCACCCTGGTAACTTGCACTCTGCATGCAAAACGCTGCTCCCGCCCACTTTCCGTCCTCGGCCTTCGCCGTTCCCGGCCATCGCCGCTCCATCACTAATACATACACATTATATACTAAACAGATATTCAAACACACATAAATTCAGTCAAAGGGCAATGCCCCACAGCACAATCATATAGGGCCGAGCTTTGCAACACAAGCTCTATGGGAACAGTAGTTTTCTTACCTGTGTCCCGAGCTTTCTAGGCACCAATGTCCCGAGCACAGATCCCAAGTCCGGGCCTCGCCGAAATCCTAGTAACAACGCATTAACAATTCCATCCATCGAGTTCTAATTCACTAAATAACTTCGAGCCATAATTCTAATCTCTGAGACCTTGAATTCTATCAATCCGGGTGATAAAATTCATCCCGATCCATAACTAGTGAATTCCCGAGCCTAAAACCTCTTAAGAACCCAAAAGTACCTTAAGCACCGTGACCCTAGGGGCTCATGCTGCAGCCCCCAGCTCATCCCGAGGCCTTGCCTTAAAATAGCCCACATGCACCGCGGCCCTTCCTAAAGGGCGTCGCGGCGCGCCTTCATTTCCAGGCGCCCCAAGTTCTAAGGGGTCATGGCTCAACAAGAACAGCACCGCGGCCCGACCCCTCAAGCCCAGAAAAATTCACCATTTTTACCTCAAAAACCAGTCCAATTATCCCCAGAATCAAGCCAACATTCCAAACTAATTATCATAAAGACTATACTATCGATTCAACAGCAAAACCCAACAGAAACTCAAGCCAAAACCCTTATAAAAATCAAAGTTGAATCTTCATCCCTCCAACATGCAAAACTCTAATACTCAACCCAAAACCAGTTGCAAATTAACATAACTAAACATATTAAGAAACTTACCTTTGCTTAATTAAGTTCTGAGATAATCCTCTAGGTTCCAAGCTTTAATCCCCCCAAAATCCCAGCTCCACTTCTTAGTCTTTAGCTTGATTCACCAAGAGTTTTCCCAAAGCTTCCAAATGGAGAGAAAGTCTTCCAAAGAGAGGTGAAGGAAGAGATAGAGTTGGTTTAAAGAAGTCTGGGAGTTTCCTATTTTTTTGTTTTATTTAACTTAAGTCTATGTGGTTACCTCAAGGCTCGGGGTACCAAAAACATCCCCGAGGGAAAAATGGTAAATTTCCCCCATATTCCCTCCTAGACACTCTAACCTCAAATATATCTCCAGATATTTATTTCCAACACCCGAAAACCCCATAAAATATCTCATACCCGGTATACCCCTCGACTCGCCCCGAGTCAGATTCTCAACCTCGTTGTGACTTTCTGACTAACGGCTCCCTAGGACTGTCTCAGATCGTGCTACACAGATATATCACAAACATTTCACATTTATGCCCTCATCGGGCTAAAATCACAAGCATGCCCATAATATCCAAATGGGGCCCACATGCATAATCAATTAAACTAAGCATGCATCTCTATCACATATTCATATAAATTCACATATTATAACAATAATTCACTTATTGCCCTCCAGACACACTAATCAAGGCCCTAAGCCTTATTAGAAAATTTGGGTCGTTACAACTATCCTCTCCTTACAGAAATTTCATCCTCGAAATTACCTGAATAACGCGGGATACTGCTCCCGCATCTCATATTCCAATTCCCATGTCACCTCCTCAACCTTCCTGTTCCTCCACAGCACTTTCACCAAGGCGATTGTCTTGCTCCGCAAGACTTTGTCCTTCCTGTTAAGAATTTGAACTGGTTTCTCCTCATATGATAAATCTTAATCCAATTCCAAATTCTCTAACTCAGAACGTGCGTCGAATCTAACACATACTTCCGAAGCATGGGCACGTGAAACACGTCATGGACCCCTGATAAGGCTGGGGGCATTGCCAATCTGTAAGCTACCTCTCCAACCCGTTCCAGAATCTCAAAGCGGCCAACAAACCTAGGGCTCATCTTGACCCGAACACCAAACTGTCTCACTCCCTTCAAGGGAAAAACCCTAAGAAACACATGGTCACCAACCTGGAACTCCACATTCCTGCGTTTCAGATCTGAATAACTCTTCTGGCGACTCTGGGAGGCGAGCATTCGAGCTCTAATTTTCCCAACTGCCTCATTGGTCCGCTTAACAATCTCAGGGCCTAAATACCTCCTCTCACTTATCTCATCCCAATGGATAGGTGATCTACACTTCCTCCCATAAAGCATCTCATACGAAGCCACTCCGATAATCGCCTGATAGCTGTTGTTGTACGAGAACTCAATCAAAGGAAGATACTTACTCCAAGATCCCCCAAACTCTAGCACACAGGCTCATAGCATGTCTTCTAGTATCTGAATCGTCATCTCAGTCTGTCCATCTGTCTGAGGATGATAAGAGGTACTAAACCGTAAATGTGTGCCCATAGCCTTCTGCAATCTTTCCAAGAACTTGGAAGTAAAGGTGGGGTCCCTGTCGGATACTATCGACCTTGGTGCCCCATGCAGTCAAATAATCTCCTTTACATATGGCTCAGCATACTGCTCCACAGTATAAGTCGTCCTGACTAGTAAAAAGTGGGCGGACTTGGTATACCTATCCACAATCACCAACACCGAATCATGTTGTCCCACGGTCTTTGGCAACCCAACTACGAAGTCCATGGCGACATCTTCCCCTTTCCACTCCAGAATCCCTAGAGGCTACAGCAACCCTGTTAGCCTCTGATGTTCAGCCTTGACCTGCTGACAAGTTAAGCACTTGGCCACATAATCCACCACATCCCTCTTCATGCCTGAACACCAGTACAAAGCTCTCAGGTCTTGATACATCTTCGTTGTACCCAGATGTAAAGAAAAGGGAGTGGTATGCAATTCATCTAGAATCTTTCGCCGGATATCTGCATCCATCAGAACACAGATCCAACCCTTATACTTCAGTAACCCCATCTCCGAAATAGAAAAGTCCTTAGCTGCTTCGACCAAGACGTTCTCCCTATAACCCCTCAACTGGGAATCATTCTCCTGTGCCTCCTTCATCCTCTCAAGGAGCATAGACTGAAGAGTGATGTTGGCTAACGGACCAACCACCAACTCTATACCCGCTCTAGTCATCTCCTCCGCTAGCTCCTTGGATATCTGTCTTGAACTGAACAACTGTCCTGGGCCCTTTCGGCTCAAGGCATCAGCAACTACGTTAGCCTTTCCAGGATGGTACAGGATATCACAATCGTAATCCTTGACCAACTCTAGCCACCATCTCTGATGCATATTCAGATCCCTCTGAGTGAAGAAATATTTCAAACTCTTATGATCAGTGTATATCTCACACTTCTCACCATATAAATAATGTTTCCAGATCTTAAGTGCGAATACCACCGCTGCCAACTCCAGATCATGCGTGGGATATCTCTTCACATATTCTTTCAACTGTCTCGATGCGTAAGCTATCACTGTAGAGTCCAAGAACTTTACTTAGCTAGTTAGATAGTAGTATTATAGTAATAATAGTATGATCCTTATGACTGGGGATTTTTGGTTCAGATCGAGATTTATTTGGACACTCATAGTAGTACTTGTAGATTTTCTAAGTTTAACCTATAGTGTAGGAATATTAATTTTAACCTAAGGTTTGATTAATATGACTGATATTGAGGATAATATTTATTATACTATAAGGGTTAGATAAGAACCAATAGGATTTTAAGCACATGTTATGTATGGGTGATTAATGATTAAGTATTTTAAGGATTAAATTTATTAAAGGTAAAGTTTGAATGCTCTAAGGTCAGTCAGCAGCTTTGAAAACGTTTGAGGGCTTAGTCAAGGCTGTTTACTCAATTCAAATTAAGCTAAAAATGTGTAATTTCGTGTTTAAATAATCAGCGTATGCAGATATATCGCAGCTATAGGGGGCGATATATCGCAGTACAAGGATACGAAAAACCCGAAATGATGCACGTTTGCCTCGGGCATACTGGCCCAGGCGATATATCGCCTACAGGGGGTGATATATCGCCCCTCTCAGCACTTTTTGAAACTTTTTGAAATCATTTTCCATTCAACCCTTCAACCTCTTGATAAGTCCAGCATCTTTTTGAACGAGTCTTCAACCTCTGGTGAACGATAATTCAAATTATTTTCACTTAAAAAGCCATTATATTTATTCAAGTTAAATGAAGATCTCTTCATTCCTAAACTCTATAAATAGGACCTAGTACCCAGCCATTATTCATCTTTTACTCTAAGTTCAGAGGCTGCAAGTTGCTAGGTGAGTGTGAGAGTGTAAACACTTGGGAGCTTGATCATCATAAGCTTATCAAACACTTGGGAAGTAAGATTTTATAGCATTTCGGTTCAAGGTTTAGATCGGTCTTATAAGTCTTCAAGGTATCCCAAACTCTAGTTCGTTTATGTACTTTTTCTTTAAAAGTTCTCATAGTCTTCTACTCATTCTAACCTTATTCTTATTTTGGTTAGGAAATCTAAGTTCTTGAGCAAAAAGGTTTTGGTAAGTATATTTTTAAAAGTATAGTTCCTTCATCCCTTTTTCTTCAATAGACTCACCCTTTCATAAATAGTTTTTAGGAGTGTTCCAAAGTCCCAACTCTGTCCTTATATCCTGGTAATTTTGGTAAGGAAAATAGGATAGAATTTATATGTTATATGTTATATGCTTATTATATGTTATCTTATGTTTTTATGTTATGAAATATGTTATGTTATGTTATGTATGTTTGTAGGCTTGGGCATATGACCCATATGACTAACAAGCCCCAAGTGGATTATGGGCATATGACCTGCTTAACTAGTAGGACCCCACTAATCTAATGGGCATATGACTTGTTTAGTCTATGGGACCCCAAGTAATAATGGCCATTATAATATGTGTATGATATAAGTGTTATGTTATGTTTTATGTTTTTTATGAAATTTATGTATATGAACTATGTGTTAGATTTTCCTTGCTGGGCATTAGGCTCATTCCTTTTTGTTTACATGTGCAGGAAAATAGTCTTAGTGGCGAGAAAGGTTCTTGGAAGCTTGGAGAATGTGTATTGAGGTCGAATGGATTCAAGAGCCGAGCGTTACGATTCGAGGATGTAGTTTTGTTTTTATGGTTTTTACATGTATTTTTCCGCACTTGTTATGTAATCCCTTTTTATTTTAAATTATGTTTTGTTTTGTTTTTAAAAAAATGGGATCCCATATCCTAATCTAAATTTTATGTAAGTTTAACTCTTATTTTTACAAGTTTCTTAATAAAGTTATGGTATTTTCACTTTTAAGTTTTATTAAGGATTAATATGTATAGTTTTCGTTAATGGTCCAAAAGTCTAGAGTAGTTGGGTCATTACAATCACCTTCCCAGCTTGCGTCAACACACACCCCAAACCCTGCCTGGAAGCATCACAATAAACCAAAAACTTCTCATTGTCCGTTGGCAGACTCAACACTAGCATTGTGATCAGACGCCGCTTCAACTCTTTGAAACTGTTCTCACATCAGTCTGTCCATACATAATTTGTCTTATTCTTTGTCAATCCTGTCAATGGCGTAGCTATTCTGGAGAACCCCTCAACAAACTGCCGGTAATACCCTGCCAATCCTAGAAAACTCCTCACTTCAGAAACACTGTTCGGTCTAGGCCAGTCCCTCATTGCCTCAATCTTATTTGGGTCAACCAGAATCCCTTCCTTACTGACGATATGGCCCAGAAATGTATCTTGTGGTAACCAGAACTCACACTTGCTAGCGTATAACTTATGTTCTCTTAACCACTGCAATACCAAACGTAGATGCTGCTCATGCTCTGTCTCTGACTATGAGTAGACCAGAATATCGTCGATGAATACAATCACATACTTGTCTAAATAATCCTTGAAAACCCTATTCATCATGTCCATGAAAGCTGCTAGGGCATTGGTTAATCCAAAGGACATAACTATGAATTCATAGTGTCCATACCTTGTGCGGAAAGCATTCTTTGGTTTGTCCTCCTCTTTAATCCTTAACTGATGGTAACCTGACCGGAGATCTATCTTAGAAAACGCCGTCTTTCCCTGCAGCTGGTCAAACAAATCATCAATCCCAGGCAATGGGTACTTATTCTTGATGGTCAACTTGTTCAGCTCCGTGTAGTCAATACACATCCTAAGAGATCCATCCTTCTTCTTGACAAACAACACTGGAGCACCCCATGGCAAGAAACTCAGTCTGATGAACCCTAAATCCAATAACTCCTGCAACTGAATCTTCAACTCCTTCAATTCTGCCAGAGCCATTCTATAAGGTGTCCTAGATACTGGCTCCGCTCCCAGTACCAACTCTATGACAAAATCAATTTCCCGCTACGGTGGTAGCCCTGGCATATCTGCTGGAAATAAATCTGGAAACTTGCATACCAATCTGGTCTCCCCCGGTCCATCCAACACAACCTTAGAGGTATCCACAAAACTTGCTAGGAATCCTATGCAACCTCCCTGTATCAGGTCCCTAGCCATCAATGTAGAAATCATAGGTACCCGCAGTCCACCAGCTGTTCCCACAAATACAAAGGATACCTCCCCTTCTGGTTCAAAAGTCACCATCCTACGCTTATAGTCAATTGTCGCCCCATACTTCGATAGCCAATCCATCCCTAGGATTACATCGAAGTCATCCATCGCAAGCTCAGACAGATCAGCAAACAATTCCCTACCATCTACCTCTACTGGTAAAGCTCTAATCCACCTCCTAGAGACTACCAGTTCCCCAGTCGGCAATAAAGTCTGGAAACCCCTAACATACAGAACACTAGGTCTACACAGCTGATCTATCACTCTAGCAGACACAAACGAATGGGTAGCCCCCGAATCAAACAATGCAGTATAAGAAGAACCAGCACTAGAGATCTGACCTGTCACAACTGAGGGGCTAGCCTCCGCCTCAGTCCGTGTCAAAGTGAACACCCTGGCAGGAGCGAGACTGTCGCCTTGCTTTGGATCCTCCTTCCTGGCTTGTGGGCAATCCTTCTTCAGATGATTGGCACTCCCACAGATAAAGCAGAACCTAATCCTGCACTCACCCTGATGTCGTCGTCTGCACCGAGGACACACTGGAAAACTCCTCCAGTTGTCACTTTTGCCCTGACGACCGCTAAAACCACCCCGTGCCCTCCTATCAGAACTGGGAGGAACAAAGGAATCTGGGGCCTTTCTCTTTTGCTCTCCAGAGCCACTACCCTGGCTGGATCCAATAAAAGGAGGCACTGTCCTCCTGGCATCGCGCCTAACAGCGCTCTCTCTCCAAATCTGGTTCTCGGCACCCTCAGCAGTAAGGGCCTTGTCCACAACCTGAGCGTAGGTATTAGTCTCTGAATCCAAGGTGATCTTCACATCACGGGCGATCATAATATTAAATCCCCGTACAAACCTGTCCCTTCTTGCCGCATCTGTCGGCACTAGATCTGGCGCAAACTTTGCCAATGATCGAACTTCAGAGCATACTCTGTCATGGTCATCCGGTTCTGAGTCAGGTTGATAAACTCATCAACCTTCACAGCTCAGACTACCACACTGTAATATTTCTCATTAAAGATACTTCTAAATTCTTACCAGGTCATAACTGTCACATTCCTACTCTGAACCACTACATCCCACTAGATGCGGGCGTATTCTCTGAACACGTAGCTTGCACAAGCTACCCTTTCATTCCCCTCAACCCTCATGAAATCAAGAATAGAAGAGATCATATTCATCCACTGCCCTGCCCACAGTGGGTCTGGTCCACCCTCAAAGGTGGGAGGATGTTGTTTCTTGAACCGCTCATATAAGGGTTCCCGCTTATTCTCCACAACAGGTTGTACTGGCGCTAGTGCCATAACCTGCTGAATCGGCAACCCTGTAACCTGTGGAGGGGCCTACTGCCTCAGCTGGCGGAGTTCTTCCTCTGTTCGTTGTAGCCTTGCTTCCATCTCGGCAAACATCTGCTGCCAGTTCTGTGGGGCAGGTGGAGGGTCCTGACCCTGGTTATCATCCTCGGCCTGACTGCCGCGGAGTCTAGATGATTGACGAGGCATCTCAACAAATATGCCTGCAACCAATGACACCACTCATCAGGCATGATAACAACATCCAAACAACCTCCCAATAATATCAGTCAACCATAAGCAACAATCCACATAACACTCAAATAACATATAACACAACGGGCCATGCCTTGACATCATGCATACATTAAATCATTCATCATGCTCTATATCAAATAACCAGGCAAACAGGGCATTTAAGCAAATATTTCAACATAATGGTCAATCATACCAACCAACCCTGAGTCGAGCTTGCAACTGACAATGAGCGTACATGTTCGGTCATTCTCCAGAAACAATAAACCTTGGCTCGCTCTGATACCAAGTTGTAACGCCCTACTGCCTTAGAGTCGTTACTAAGTGAGTTTAAAAAGTGCGTTTACTCGCTAATCGAGGTTTACGACAAAAGTGTAATTAAATCATAATGAAAGTCATAAACTTGAAAATAAACCTTTTATTGAAAATTATAAGACATATAACCTTCGGGATCCTAAAATCATTGTTTAGAAATATTTACAACTCAAAATTTAGTTAAAGTCGACTAAACGACAAAGTTCAGGTTTTGTACAGACGTCTCCCAAAAACACCCCTGGCCGTGGCAGCCAAACAGACCGGACATGTATGCGCCACTTGTCCTGCTCGCCATACTCAAGGTTGATCGACCCTCCCTTTGGATTTACCTGCACCATAGAACACCCGTGAGCCGAAGCCCAGCAAGAAAACCCTCACAAACAGATGATAAATGCATATCAAACACTTAATATAAACTCAAGCCAACAACATATCATGCAAGTACGGCCATGCCATCCCAGGCGCTTTACCAGGCCCTAGGTTCGCGGTCTACACCGTAAGGATATCCCAGGTATCCCTTGGGGTCTCACCTTGGCAACTCGCACTCCGCGTGCAAAACGTTGCTCCCGCCCCTTGCCATTCTCGGCCTTCGCCGTTCCCGACCATCACCGCTCCATCACTAATACATACACATTATATACTAAACAGATATTAAAACACACATAAATTCAGTCAAAGGGCCATGCCCCGCAATACAATCATATAGGGCCGAGCCTTGTAACACAATCATATAGGGTCGAGCCCTGCAACACAAGCTCTATGGGAACAGTAGTTTTCTTACCTGTGTCCCGAGCTTTCTAGGCACCAATGTCCCGAGCATAGATCCCTAGTCCGGGCCTCGCCGAAATCCTAGTCACAACGCATTAAAAATTCCATCCATCGAGTTCTAATTCACTAAATTACTTCGAGCCATAATTCTAATCTCTGGGACCTTGAATTCTATAAATCCGGGTGATAGAATCCATCTTGAGCCTTAACTTGTGAATTCCCGAGCCTACAACCTCTTAAGAACCCAAAAGTACCTTAAGCGTCACGACCCTAGGGACTCATGCCACAGCCCCCAGTTCATCCCAAGGCCTTGCCTCAAAATAGCCCACATGCGCCGCAGCCCTTCCTAAAGGGCGTCGCGGTGCGCCTTCATTTCCAGGCGCCTCAAGTTCTAAGGGGCCGCGGCTCAGCAAGAACAGCGTCGCAGCCCGACCCCTTGAGCCTAGAAAATGTCACCATTTTTACCTCAAAAACCAGTCCAATTATCCCCAGAATCAAGCAAACATTCCAAACTAATTATCATAAAGACTATACTATTGATTCAACAGAAAAACCCAACAGAAACTCAAGCCAAAACCCTTATAAAAATCAAAGTTGAATCTTCATCCCTCCAACATGCAAAACTCTAATACTCAACCCAAAACCAGTTGCAAATTAACATAACTAAACATATTAACAAACTTACCTTTGCTTAATTAAGTTCTGAGCTAATCCTCTAGGTTCCAAGCTTTAATCTCCCCAAAATCCCAACTCTACTTCTTAGTGTTTAGCTTGATTCACCAAGAGTTTTCCCAAAGCTTCCAAATGGAGAGAAAGTCTTCCAAAGAGAGGTGAAGGAAGAGATAGAGTTAGTTTGAAGAAGTCTGGGTGTTTCTTATTTTTTTGTTTTATTTAACTTAAGTCTATGTGGTTACCTTAAGGCTTGGGGTACCTAACATCCCCGAGGGAAAAATGGTAAATTTCCCCCATATTCCCTCCTAGACACTCTAACCTCAAATATATCTCCAGATATTTATTTCCAACACCTGAAAACCTCATAAAATATCTCATACCCGGTATACCCCTCGACTCACCCCGAGTCAGATTCTCAACCCTGTTGTGACTTTCTGACTAACGACTCCCTAGGACTGTCTCAGATCATGCTACACAGATATATCACAAACATTTCACATTTATGCCCTCATTGGGCTAAAATCACAAACATGCCCCTAATATCCAAACGGGGCCCACATGCATATTCAATTAAACTAAGCATGCATCTCTATCACATATTCACATAAATTCACATATTATAACAATAATTCACTTATTGCCCTCCAGACACACTAATCAAGGCCCTAAGCCTTATTAGCAAATTTGGGACGTTACAAAGACACTTCCTGTAAAGTCGTTGATAGGTCACGTGCGCAATATGGGATTAAGATAAACACCTCACTTGCTTTGAGGGCAAGTGGGAGATTGTTAGGATTAATTCCCTAAAAGCATGTAAAGACATTTTATTGGTTTTATATAAAAGTACAATTTTATTATTTTTGAACGTTAGAATTATTGTTTAAATTAATTATATAATAATATCAAGAAAATTGCCTATTCATTCATGAGAATATGATGTTGCATTAGTACTAGAGAATTAAGATCATATATAATGAATAAAATAGTCAGCAACATATTAAAGTAAGGAATCTTTAAGGAATGGTCACTAGTATGATTTGCTAAGCACACGAGATGCAAGTAATCTAGATTCGGATTACTAATGTGGATAGACATCTTAGTAAAGGTGTTATATATAATCAAGATTATATATGGCAGGACCGATGAGAATTAATTATATTTATATACATGTCGTTTGACATAAAGATTTAATTCTTGTCATAATAGATGATCATTTGTAGATCAGTCTAAATCCTGAGTATTCATGAAATCCTGCTTATGTTTATTGGATCTTTTGATTCACTCGTTAAGGTCTCTTAGAATAATGAGGCTAATGACTTTTGTTTTGGTGATTTAATATCATGGATGGCTAGGAACATGAATTACAATATTGGAATCCATGCTTTCCTAATAGATTGAATATTGGTTCCCTTAAGGGTTGATTCTGGAACTGAATAGTTATTGAGCTCAAATATATAATTAGATTAAAGATTAATTATTTATTAGTGAAATAATGGTACTTAAGGATCAAGAGGTAATTAGAAGGGTAAAGCGGTAATTTTGACTAGCTCTAATTAATGAACCAATAATGGAGGACAGAACAACATATATTGGTTATATCAATGGACTACTAGAGAAAACTCTGTAAATATAATTCTATAAATACTTAGAGTGCCATTCATATTTATAGTGGAGTAATCATGGAATTAATAAATAAGATTGTTAGATTAAAGAGTTTAATTAATAATCTGGTTTATTGGAGTTTCATATTATAGGCCCATGGTCCCCAGATCACCTGTTTCTTACACTATCAAGGGTAAGGATGTCAAAAGAAAGATTTGTTAAGAGAAATGACTAAATTACAAATGAATTCATTTTTCAGGGCAAAGAAATAATTATTTGATAATTATGGGTAAATGATTAATTATGAATTAATTAATTATTTAACTATATATTTTTATTTTAAAAAACTATAGGTTAATATTAATATTAATCTTCTTTGGATTAATATAAAGAGAGAAAATAATAAATATCTTATTTATAATATGATATTTATTTATTTAATTTAAAACTTATATTTTAAGATAAAGTTAATTTTAAATTAATTGATATTTATGCTAGAATAAATATCTTGTCTTAAAAGTTGATTAAATAAACAAATGAGAAAATTATGGCAACCCTAATAGGGCTGGGCTGGGCAACACACACTGTAGAATATAGTGTGTGGTGCCTAGCATCATAGATTTTATCCCTGAGATTTGAATTTTGAATTTCAAATAAATCTATTTAATTAGTTAATTAATTATTCTTTTTAAATATGAATTAAATAGATAATTAAATGAAAATATCTAATCAGTTTTAATTTGAATTATATTTTAATTAAATAAAGAAAAGGATGTATAATCAAACTCTCTCTGAAAAGCGATAGTTTTCTCTAAACCTGAAAACTATTCTAAACCTTCTTTCTGTCAAAACTCTCTAGATCTCATGTGTTGAGTACATCTAGGGACTCACATAAATCAAACTCTTGAATCCTACATGCCCACACACATCCTTGTGTGTTTGAGGATTGGTCTGGAAGATTAGGGTGTGAGATCTCTGAATACTGGATAGGAAGATCGTTGATTTATACAAAAAGACTTAAGGACACTTGATAGGCTACAAGAGGTAATCCATGATCTATATGTATGTGATTTAATATTTATAGATGTATATGATCCTGGTTGGTATTAATATTTATTATAATGGGTCCATATATTCTGTTGCATACCTTTGATTTGATCATTTAATACCAACAGGCATTGTATACAACAAAAAAGTTTCATATAAAGAACTTTATATGAGGATCATATAATATGCAATATGTTAATCAACAAAATATGGACACGTAAAATTGATGCGAAATGATTTACCACTTGTAGCCTATCAAGAGTCATTGAATCTTTTCGTACATAATTTGATCTTCCTATCCTTGCTAGAGTACTCAAACTAAGATCTTCCAATACGTTCTCCACACCTCAAGATGTTGGTGGAGACATAGAGAACAAGAATCAAATTTGTGAATCAAAAGTATTCTCAACACATGAGACTCTTGATTATTGGCTAGAGAGAAAGAGAGATTTTTCTTTTGTGAGAAAATGGTGATCAATTTTTCTGATGCTTCAAAAAGAAAACTTACTTTCCTATTTCCATTTTAAAACCGTTTTGAAAATATTTTATTAATTAATTAAATAAAAGAAAAAAGCAATAACTGATCACTATCAGTAGTGGTACACACATATGACAGTCCAGGAAACCCTATGTGTGTAAAACTTCCCTAAAACAAGGGGATTTGATTTTTCATACATATATTTTTTAATTAATTAATAATTAGAAAATCAAATAAGATATCATCTTTTTAAGGAAAAGATAACAACTTAAAATTCAAAATTCAAAATTTGAATTTTCATTATAATGTTATTATTAAATAAATAAATATAATAATCAAAACCAATTTTGACTATCCATATTTATTCTTTCTCACTTAAATAAAATAATTGATTAAAATGAATTTCTTTCATTTCTATACAATTTCGAAAATTGCATTAATTCAATAATAAATAGTGCAATTTCAATTATCACATAATTGTATATTTATCCCAAAGAATAAATATTCTCTCAAATAGCCCAGTCACAGTTTGACCCTTGTATCAACTCTTACCTTGAATAATGTTGATAGAGCTGTCCTGGGGACCTATGGACAAATAATTCTAAGCTCCTATAAATAATAGATTATTAACCAAAACATTTTGATTAAATAATTATGTTTATTAATCTAATGATTACTCCACTATAAATATGAGACTACACTCTTGAAAATTAAAGACATATATTTACTGAGTACTTTATTGTAACCATAAAGTGTCAATTGATATAATCATTACATACAAATTAATCCTCGATTAATGATTCATAATTAAGTGGGAATAAAATGACCATTTTACTCTTTTAATTATATCTTGTTTCCTAGTGTACCATTGAAATCAGTAGTGAAGGTTAATTCATAATCTGATTATGAATTTGATGTCAATAACATTTTCAATTCCAAAAGCCAATCCAATTGGGAACCATCATTCGATCTATAAGAAGGTATAGATTCCATATGTGTTAAGCTATGTCCCCAACAATATACATTATTGAGTCCCCAAAACAATAGTTCTTAGTCTGATCATTCTGACAAACTGTAACGCATGAATCAAATGATTAAATGACATATATAGGAGTTCATAGTAACTTCAGGATTAAGATCAGTTTGTATATGATCATCAGTTGATGTGTTTTATAATACTATGAAACGGTATTTAAACAAGTATTATCAAATCACATCTGCTTCAATTCTACATACTCTTAGTATGCAAAGTACCTAAACTAAAGTGTCCTACTACATTAGTAACCTGGATCTAGATCACATGTATTCATAATACTAGTGGACTGCGCTTGCAGTAATTAATCTAAAGATTCCACAACTTTATTTTAATGTGAACTATTTAAGTCCATTATCTCAATCTCAATCCTCTCATACCAATATGAGATTGAAGCCACATAGATGAACTTGGGAATTTTCTGATAGTTACCTAATATTATTAACAATAATATAGTACATAAACTACATATACACAATAGTTCAATTTATTTATTCATTTCGTTAAAACCATTGTCAACTACAGTTGCTTTAAGGGAACTATTCCCAACAATCTCTCACTTGCCCTAAAGCAAATGAGGCATTTCCCTCAACCACATGCTTCTTACATGACCTCAAAAAGATTTAATAAATAAAGTCTTTGTGAATGGATCTACGAGATTATCTTCAGAGGAAATCTTTAAGACAGTATCATCTCCTCAGTAAACTATCTCTCGGATCAAGTGATATTTCCTCTTGATGTGCTTTCCCATCTTATGACTTCTGGGTTCCTTTGAATTAGCTACTGCCCCATTGTTATCATAGTATAGAACAAGTGGCTTATCCATGCCTAGAACAACTTTTAGATCAATATAGAACTTCTTGAATCACACAACATCTTTAGCTGCTTCATAAGCTGCTATGTATTCAACTTTCATGATGCAGTCTGCAATACTGGATTGTTTAATACTTCTCCAAACTACAACACCTCCTCCAAGTGTGAAAATTGATCCAGATGATGACTTTCGACTATCTTATTATGATTGAAAATAATAATCAATATATCTAGTGGGGTTCAGGTCTCCACCTGAATACACAAGCATGTAGTCTCTAGTATGTCTGAGATACTTGAGAATATTCTTTACTGATGTCCAATGACTCTATCCAGGGTTGGATTGATAACAACTGACTATCCCTACTGCATAACAAATTTCAAGTCTAGTGCACAACATTGCATACATTAGACTGCCTACCGCATAGGTATAGGGATACTGTCTCATGTCCTCCTCTTCTTGAGGTGTTTGTGGACATTATTCTTTAGACAATTTAACTCCTAACCGGGTAGGAATAATGCATTTCATGGAGTCTTGCATGCCAAAGTGTTCAAGCACTTTATCAATATAAGTTATTTGAGACAGTGCCAAAACTTTGTTCTTTCGATCTCTATAGATTTCAATTCCTAGAACATATTTGGCTTCTCCCAAATCCTTCATTTGGAATTGCTCAGCTAACCCTTTCTTCACTTTTGATAATGTTTCTATGTCATTCCCAATGAGCAGGATATCATCAACATAAAGAACGAGGAATACCATAATCTTATCTTTGATTTTTTATTTTTTTTTTGTAAACACAAGGTTCATCAACGTTTTGTTCAAAGCCAAACGTTTTGATTGTTTCATCAAATCTAAGATTCTAAGATCTTGAAGCTTGTTTGAGTCCATAAATAGACTTAAGAAGCTTGCAAGCTTTTTTCTCCTGACCTTTAATTTTGAACCCTTTTGGTTGAGACATGTAAATAGTGTCGTCAAGATAGCCATTCAAATTAGTTGTTTAAACGTCCATTTGCCAAATCTCATAATCCATGTAAGCAACTATGGATAAGAGTATGCCATTTAGATTTAAGCATGACCACATGTGAAAAAAGTTTCTTCATAATCAACTCCTTCTTTCTGTGTGTAGCCTTTTGCTACTAGCCTTGCTTTGAAAGTCTCTACTTTCCCATCTGCTCCTCTTTTCTTCTTGAAAATCCATTTTCCATCAATAGGTTTAACATTTTCAGGTGGATCTTCAAGACTCCAGACAGAATTGGAATACATCGATTCCAGTTTAAGGTCCATGGCGTTTAGCCATGTTTCTTTGTCAGAATCTTCCATTGCATCTCTATATGTCAATGGATCATCTTTATTTGTATGAGACACAAGCATCTAAAATTCGTGTTCATAGCAAACTGGTTGTTTACAAACCCTCCTCCTACCATTGCTGGTGATTGGTCTTGTTTATTTGAGACCGTTCCTTCAAGCACAACTTTACTTTGAGGTTTGTGGTTATTTATATATTCATGCTCTAGATAAGTACCATTTGTAGATACAAACGTGGTGTACCCTGAAATTAGCACAATTTCAATTAGTTCAGGTATAACTAGTAAATGAATATGTAGAAAAATCGCCAAGTAGAATATCTGGCTAACAGTGATGTGAACAGCTCAAGTTTGGAGGTTTGACAGCACGATACACAGTTTATTATCAGACTACCTCTCAAGACAACAATTAAGTTCGAGACTTATAATAACCAGGTCCAACTTTGGGCATTCTAATCTTACTACGAGCTAGGGGTCAGACAGTCATTGAACACGAGCTCGGGTGAGATATTCAACTTGTGGAAACTTGGGCAGAACGCATACTAAAGGATCCCAAGAGATTCAAAGGCTCTTTATACGCTCATTAATGCCTAGGCTGTATCACATATCTATCATATATTATCTGAGATAGCAGGAGTATATTTTATTCTGTTATCAAATCATATCCCAATGTAAATGGGAATAATATGTATTAAATAGTCGCCATATTTTTTCAAGCGGTTACCCAAACCTGTCCATTGAATTCCCCTATAAATACTAGGAATATTGGACAGGGAAGGGGACGACCATTTTTTGTAATACCAAACCTCTATAGAAATAGAGAGAGAAAACTAATAATATTGAATCATTGACCAGGTGAATTTTAACCACTAAACCACATAAAATTTGTGCGTGTTTGAGAGAGTGTTTATTATTTCATTACGGTTTATAATTTAGTACTGTTGATCGCATTTTTGGCCAACGACGTGAGGACATCAAAAACGATAAAAACATTCAAGAGAAAATAAATGACACAGACGATTTTTATAGTGGTTCAGCCCCATGTGTTGGTAATAGCCTAATCCACTTAGAGTTATGATTATAGATCTGCACTCAAGATCAGATGAACCTGAGTCAACTGAGTTTCTTTAGTGCAGATTACAAGAATACAAGAATTCTCTCAAATACAAGTACTCTCTCTCTAGAAAATCAGAATTCGAATCAAAAGTTCAAAAGTCCCCTTTATGATGCCATAAGCCTTGTATTTATAGGCTCAGGATCGTACTGATGATATCCCCATAATCGGGATATTTGGTTATTCTCATTATATTTAATTTACAATAATATTCAAAATATAACAATACACTAAATTTGTGGGATAAATTGAGAGATGCCCGTGTATGCCAAGACTGATTCTTGTTGAAGTCGTTTCTGGGAATCTTGATGTAGTCCTGCTCTATCTAGTCGATCCATGTCACATTCATTCTGGTCGACCAAACCTTCACTGGGCAGACATGCACTTGGCTGGGCAGACAGGTCATGACTGGTCGGACATGGTCATGACTGGGCAGACAAGGTCATGCCTGGGCAGACAATCATATGACTGGTCGGACAAGGTCATGCCTGGTCGGTCATGACACTTGACTGGCCAGTCAAAATTCTTCATTGGTCTACCGGGTCACTCCTAAGCCAGATCACTTTATCATAACTCTGAGGAGCCAATATATTTATTGACTATTAATGTGTCATTTATGGACCATGTACTACCACTTGTCACCTCTATTTCCACGTCATCGATCTCCAATTTTTGGGGATAACATTTTCCCCCCAAGTTTATTATACGATTTTCTCGTATGATAAACTTTTCTTCTAGCAAAATATTCTTAAGGTCATTCAAAAGCTCCTATCCGGTAGATAAATTTCACGTAAACCCACGACTGAACTTGTCTTTTGATTTCTTCAAATTCTATTTTTTGATCTTGTTGCAATATGCGTTTTGGATGAGAAATGGTGTTTATGCTAGATGGAATTTAGGGCTTTGCTTTTCGGAATGGGTTTATGGTATGTTGGGGTATGGCCGATTGGCCATTGTTCTTGGAATTATTTGGAAATTCTAGTCCGATCGGATGCCTAAGCATGGGCTCGGACTAAGGCCTTCGGCACCTCGGACATGCACCCTCGGATGCTTGAGCTGCTTGGACACCCACGCACTCACGCCATGGACGCTTGGATCTTTGGACAGCAGTGTCCGCTCGGACACCACACAACTCCTCGGGTGTCTCGGCACCAACAGTTCTTCGAACCAGGGGCAACTCATTGGACATAGGTGCGGCAGCAGCTCGGATGGCACACAGCATCCGCTAGGACAGGCGCGGCAGCAGCTCGGCACCCAGACGCAGCCTCTCGGACACAAGTGCTGCTGGTCGAACACCTTCAGTGTGCCCCTCAGACACCATGCAAGCCGCTCAGACACGCTGGGCCATCCTAAGGTGTCCGCTCGGACACCACGCACATGGGTCACTTTTTAGGCACTTTTAAGCACTCTTAGGCATTAAATTTATTTTTTCCCACGCATGCTAAAATTTTCCTACTTAGATAAATTTTTTCTAAGAAGAAAAATAAAAACTACTCTATTGAATTATATTTGTATGGTTACTCACCTCCCCATTTTTTTTTTTTGTAGAGGAATCGCTTCGACTATAGGGGAGGTGATAACCACACGGATTCTGATACTTTCATCCCGTAATTGAGCGATACTCCTCCAAGTAGCGACTCTTCATTGTTAGTCATGCTCAACAATAGAGTTTCCTACTCGACCAGTGATACATGCTCAGCTGACCAGCGAAGTTGTATCCTCCCCGACCAGGAAAACGTTGCACCTGATCAGCTAGACTTTGTACCTTGCCAGTAGTTTACTCTTTTTTGTTGTGAAGACAATTGTTGCTTAGGAGCTTTGATATTTTTCTCGTACAACTGAGCTATTGGCATTTATACTTTACTTTTCTTTGTTAACTTAAAACATTCTAAGTCTTTTTAGACTTAAAGTTTTAAGTTTTTTGTGAATAGTAAAGTCACTCTGATGTATGCCTTATATTTTCGCATGAGTACTTAGTTTTCTAATTAGAAATTCTAGACATTTCATAAGTCCATACTAAGTATACTTTCTCACACTCTTATTGCTCTAACATTTTCTGAGCATAATGTTTATTGTCACACGAATATCTGCTTCTAACTTGAAATTTTAAAAAATTCCAAGTTACTTAAGCTTTGTCAAACAGGTTAACTTAATGGCTTTTTTGGACTTCAAAAATTTACAAGTCAGCCTAAAAACAGATATATTAACTCGTGCTTTTATTGCCTGTGTTAAATTATATACCAGTATACCCCATGTGCCCCCCAGGTGATCGAGGGTTGAAAGATCCTTAGTCACTTGCTACTTGACCGAATCTGTTCGAGCAGTTAATTACTCGTGAAACACATAGAATATATGGAAAATATTCGAGCAGTTGAACACTGCTTGAACGTATCGACCAGTTGAACACTGTCTGATTTTACTGACCAGTTGAACATTGCTTGGATAATTAACACACATGCACATTTGTAGCAAGAATCGACCACGCTGCGCGTGATCTCTTTTATTACTCGTAAATTCGAAAGGACAAAACGTGTCTAATAACGAGTCTTAAACAACAAAAATTGTTCAACAATAGATGGCTGGTCAGCAAATAACCAGCTCATAAACCAAATTTAAATAACAAGTTAAACAACTTGAAATTAAACTACCACTCTGAAAGCAGTATTTAAAAATAATATATTCATATACGCTCGCCACTCCAGTGGCTCCTGGTCCTAACACTCCTGCTCAGCACGCTTCTCCCTTGCTTCATTGCTTCCCTCAGCCAAGTGTGGACCTCCACATATAGTGTCTAAGGTAAAGTCCACAGGTCCGGGCTGCAAGGGTGGAGATCTTTGTTGCTTGAAACCAGGATTGATGCTGCCTCCGTCTCCTTGGGGTGTCTCTGCCCGGTACTTCCTCAACTTGCCCGACCGGAGAAGAAATTCTATCTCATCCTTGAGGTGATTGCATTCATTCATGTCGTGACCATAATCAGCATGGAAACGACAAAACTTATTGATATCTCTTTTCCTCATCTCTTTCCTGATGGGGGGAGGCTTCTTGTAGGGAACCTCTTCATGACTAGCAAGATATATCTCTGCTTGGCTAGCCGAGAGAGTGGTGTAGTTAGTGAATTGAGGCTCATACTTGGTTGGCTTTTCACTTGAATTCAACTTTGCTTTCTTTTCCTCATGATGGTTAGACCCGTTATTTCCACGTTTCCTTCAACCAGAGTCAATTGATCCGCCCGGATTGTTTATGCCATTCTCCTCTTTCTCTATTGCATCATCCAATTTCATATACTTGTCCGCCCGATCAAGAAATTGTTGAAGTGTTGAAATTGGATTTCTATGTATACTATCCCACAAAGGGCTCCGATAAGTTATCCCAGCAGATATGGCGACCATCTTCCCCTCGTCTCCTACAGCAGTTGCTCTATTGGCTTCTCTCATGAACTGGTAGAGACTCATCTTTTCCTTGTTTGATATCTGCCAAGTGGTTGGCATAAACTGGTGGAGTACGGGCAGTGTTGAATTGTCTACAAAACTCCTTCCTGAATGCTTCCCAAGAGGTAATGGAGTTTGGCTTAAACTTCCAATACCATTCCTGGGCAGTATCCGACAATGTAGTCGGGAAAACTCTACACCGATAATCATCACTTACCCCGAGCAATTCCATCTGGTCCTCGAATTTCCCAATATGTTTGATATGATCTTCCTTTTCTGTATATACTGGCAGAACCGGTGCTTTATATTTTGCCAGTGGCTGGGCTGCTCTAATCCGGGCACAAAATGGGCTGCCACTCTGGTGGTCTATTGCATCTTTCCCGGAAGGTCGTTTTGACAAACATTGCACTGCAGCTGCTAGCACATCCAGCTGGACTTGGATGGCTAGCGCAACTGATGAAGTTCCAAGATCTTGACCGCCTGGTCGGGCATTACCATTTGGTGCACTGTCGTCAAGTATTTCTACTTGACTGGTAGGGCGGTTCAGATTTTGCCCTTCGACTGGGACGGTCCTCCTCTTGTTGGTGATAACATCCCTTGGATCCTTCCGGGAAGCATGCTCTCCTTCCCGATCGAACACCGTACTCTTCGATTTCCCAGAGGGCTTACTACGCGGGACTTGCGCTCTCCCACTATGCTGCTGGCCGGGGTGCAGTGGAGGCCTTTCGGTACGCCCCGGGCAGTCTTTTCCTCCTTGTTGGTCATTGCCCTCCTTTTCCTTTGACTGGTCGATGTGATGACTATCAGCCTCATCACGACCATGCCCATCTTTGAATTGTGAAGTCCTCTTCTCTCGAGGAGTCTTGGTCTGATCCTGCCTGGGTGGAGTCTTTTTACTGCCCGACTGGTGACTCCCTGATCTAGAAGTCTCTGATCGGTGGCTCCTGGAGGGGGTTCTAGAGTGCTCCCTTTGCATCGAGGCAGTTCTGGATCGGTCCCCATCATCTTCCTGACTAGGGGGGTTACTCCTGCTTCTGCCCGGTCCTCGAGAATCGGCTCTGTCAGTGGTCCTCCGACTAGCGTTATTATTTCTTGCTCCCTGGGTGGCTACTTGTGCTGTGGCTTGAGCATTGGCTTGGGCCAATTGGGTAGCCGCTTCTAGAGCAAGTGCTGCTTCACGATGTCTCCGGTTGACCTCCTCCTGTTCTTGTTTGAGCTCTTCACTTCTGGCCTCCATATCGCGCCTTTGCTGCTCTAACGTGGGTTTCTGCCTGGCCATCTCTTCAGCGAATGCCTCCTGTCTGGCATGGAATTGTGCCATCTCCACCTGGAAGGCCCCCATGGCTTCCTGGAGTTCTTCGACTTCTGGAGTCACGTCCTCGAGCATGACCCTAGGCTCAGTCTCATGGTCTTGTGGGTCAGAACCTTCTGATCTAGCAGGCTCTTTAGAGGAGCCTGTTTTTTTGGAGGCCGCATTGGTGCTCTTAGGCACCATAATACTTCAGGGACCGTCTGTCTTTCTCTTCAGGCTCTCAATGAAAGCACCAAAATGTTGACCGCATTTTTGGCCAATGACGTGAGGACGTCAAAATCGATAAAAACCTTCAAGAGAAAATAAACGACACAGACGATTTTTATAGTGGTTCAGCCCCAATGTGTTGGTAATAGCCTAATCCACTTAGAGTTATGATTATAGATCTGCACTCAGGGTCAAATGAACCTGAGTCAACTGAGTTTCTTTAGTGCAGATTACAAGAATACAAGAATTCTCTCAAATACAAGTACTCTCTCTCTAGAAAATCAGAATTTGAATAAAAAGTTCAAAAGTCCAAAAGTCCCCTTTATGATGCCATAAGCCTTGTATTTATAGGCTCAGGATCGCACAGATGATATCCCCATAATCGGGATATTTGGTTATTCTCATTATATTTAATTTACAAGAATATTCAAAATATAACGATACACTAAATTTGTGGGATAAATTGAAAGATTCCCGCGAATGCCAAGACCGATTCTTGTTGAAGCCGTTTTTGGGAATCTTGACGTAGTCCTGCTCTATCTAGTCAATCCATATCACATTCAGTCTGGTTGGCCAAACCTTCATTGGGAAGACATGCACTTGACTGGGCAGACATGCACTTGGCTGGGCAAATAGGTCATGACTGGTCGGACATGGTCATGACTGGTCGGACATGGTCATGACTGGGCATACAAGGTCATGCCTGGGTAGACAATCATATGACTAGTCGGACAAGGTCATGTCTGGTCGGTCATGACACTTGACTGGCCAGTCAAAATTCTTCATTGGTCTACCGGGTCACTCCTAAGCCAGATCACTTTATCACAACTCTGAGGAGCCAATATATTTATTGACTATTAATGTGTCGTTTATAGACCATGTACTGCCACTTGTCACCTCTATTGCCACGTCATTGATCTACAATTTTTGGGGATAGAAAATACTAATCTACCTTTTTAATTTCTTAATACACTATTGGCAAAACACTGCGTCAACAATTTGGTGCTTTCATTGAGAGGAAATTAGTGCTTCACAAACTTCAGTCGACTTTCATCATGGTGCTCACTCGATCGATGCATGATAATTAGATGGAATAGCCTGGTGGGCAGGAGGCCCAACATACCGATGTTCCCAATGAAAGGGGCCTAGATGTTCAACAACATCTTGGGAAACAACCGGTGGGTCAGGACGATGCTGGAAGTTCAGCGTCACTCCGACCAAATCCTAATCCAGGGTACATGACTGCCGTCGAGTTGGGAAACGCCCAGTTGAGAAGCCATCTCGCTAGGGAAAATAGAAAAATTGAAGAGGTCTTGGCTCGGTTACCCCCTCTTGCAACCGACATTAATGTGAAAAAGAGGCAAAGTGGGTCTCATAAGTCTCATAGGAATAACCAGTCTAAACTGAGTCATTCTGTCAGAACCGCCACTCCGAGTTTTGTACCTACAAAGTGAAACCACCGGAGTGCTCAACCCATTGGTCATCATAGAGGTCATCATCATCATGTCAGTCGATTGGTCAGGACTGTGACCCCTAGCTCCGTGCCTTGTTCATAGATTCCCAGAAATGCCCATAACAACCCGCGGGGAGAGGCTAGAACAAGCTCACGAGGAAAAATGCTCCAGCGAATCTCTCTATGCCACGATCAGAGCAACAGGCACAGAGAACTTGGGAAGTTAGAATAGAACTGAGGTGGGATAATTTAGTTCATCCTGATGGACACTACAAGAAAAAGCTTCATTAATAGCATTGCATTTGGACATTATTAAAAAAATGCTATTAAAAAGTTACATAATCTATACAACACACTATTCATTTAATTGGCGGGAGTATTATTTCATTATTGGCGCTTATTGTTGTTCTTTTTTTTTGTCAAAACAGCTTAATTGAAAAAGGAAAAGACAAAGAAAAACCCATTTCCCCTCCCTCATTCCCGTCTGTCTCTCTCTTCCCACGTTACCCGTCTCTCCCATTTTCTCCATTTTCACTCCATAGCATAATCCATCTCTCTCTCAAAGGAACCCAGACGAACTCGCCTCTCCCACCCACTCACTGTGAATCCCTCTCTCAGAGGAACCCAGACGAACCCAGTGCCTCTCCCACCCGCTCACTGTAAATCACTCTCAGACGAACCCAGCGCCGACGAACCCAGTGCCTCTCCCACCCGCTCACTGTGAATCTCTCTCAGAGGAACCCAGACGAACCCAGCGCCTCTCCCACCCGCATCTCGGTTCTCTCAGTCAGCACAGCCAAGGGTCTCTCTCGGTTCTCTCAGTCGGTGCCTCTCCTGTCCGATCACTCTCTCTCAGTTAATCAAGCAGCTCCGAAGTACACCTCTACCCAGCAAGTAAGTGCATGCATTTTTGTTTCTTCTAATTGTATACATTAAACTCATTTTTAAAAACAATTCTCTGTCTTTCCTCTAACTCCTTGATGTATAACTTGTTTTCTTCAATAATTTGAGCTTGTTTCTCTGTAAGACTCTGCAATCGGTTTCTGACCTGGGCATAGTGCTGATGTTAAGTAATAGAAAACACCAAAAAGAAACTCCAAGGGGCATAGAAAGATGTGAACAGATAGAATTGTTTTTAAAAATGTTGTAGTTTTCTCTTTAGTAATTGAATGGTAAAGGGTATACCTGGATTTTTGGAGTACAGAGTATGATGAGTTAGTGAGATTGATTCATACTGAATCATAGCTAAGGAGATTAAAGTCTGAACAAGAATCACTTTTCTTGTTCTCAAGTGTTTTGAGAGGCAAAAGTTTTCCCGAGAGTATTTTTTTGTATTTGTTCATGATCATGGTGTTTTGATCATTGAGAGATTGAGCTGCTGTAATCAAGAGTTGTATACACATTGTATCAAGATCAATAAAGGGGAGAAACTGGAAGTAGGAACTACCATTTGGCCGAAACAGTATAAAACTGTTTGTGTTTCTTGCTTTATTTTCTTTTCTGTTTTGCTGAGATAATTGCTGTAGCAATACTTTAGCATTCGACTGTTTGATTGGTATTTCTGTGTTCTTGTGCATCAGTTTTAATTATTGCTAACATTTAGCATTAGTTTGTAGTTGTGCTTGCTGTTTAGTTGTGTTAGCAGGAATTACCACATTCTTCATTATCCTCTCCACAGTTGATGCCTAATAAGAAAATTTCAAAATGACAGTAATTAGATAGTTTTAACATTTGTCCGATTCTCAAAGGTCAATCATCTAGTTCCAGTTTCAGGCTAATAATGAAATTGGTGTTGGCCATTCTTAATCAACTAAAGGTAGGTAATCTTAGTACAGACATACCAGGCTTTTATTCGTGGAGAGGATAGAAAATTTACAACCTTATATCACTAACAAGCTCAACTAGGCACCACAACGCACAGGTCAAGTAATTTCTATAAAATTTGAAATGAACCCACAGCTAAAATTCCCAATTACTAGAAGAGCCACACCCTTATACCTCATCAAAATCCTGGAAACTTCTATATATTTTCAACAACCCCACTATCTTAATTACATATATGTCTAGATCTCCAATCCACCTAAAATTTAAAAAGTAAAAATTCACCTATTTTCTACGTCAGAGTATGAGTTTACATACAAATAAGTAAATCATCCTGTCAGAATTTCGAAATCAAGTCCAGATTTTAGACCCAATAAAATAAATTATGAACCAAAATTCTCTCTGGTATGATTTGGTGAGACAGACTATGGGGAATGGGGAGCCAGATCTATATAAATTTTATTAACTACCCAATTAAGTCAATTGTAGAATACAAACCAAAAATCAGCAAAATCTAATAGATACGAATAAAAACAGTTACGAAATATTGCATCCTCTTCACACTCACTGCTATCTGACTTGGTTCCTGAAAAACTCTCTAGTGATTGCTCAGTGTTCCCACTTCCCATCATAAACCCAAATACAGTGCTTGCTCTTCATACTCTTTTTTTTTTCCCCTGAATTCTCAGGAAAAAAGGAAAGGAAAAACGGAAAGGAAAGAAAGAAAGAAAACTTCACCCCCTAAATTCTCTTCGTTGGTTCTCCGCATTTCATCTCTATCAGGTATCTAATGTTACTCTTTAATTTCCATATCTATGTTTTGATTAATCTAATTTATGTATATCAGCATTTGGGTTTTCAAGAAATTTTAATAATGTACTGAGCTGAGATTCTCGTAGGTGAAAAGAAATTAAGTCAATTTTTGGTGGAGTTGGTTTCTTAGAGGTTTCTCTCGTGATGAAATGATGGGATTATTTATTTGTTCTCAATTATTTTTTATCAAATAGACAATTTCTGGGCTGTTGAAAAATATTTTACTTGTTTTTTGTTCTTTTGATTTTGATTTATACATTTATAAGCCAATACTTTGTATGTAAACTAACTAAAACAATATTGGCATATTATCTACTTTCTTATATGAGTTTGCTATATTTTTGTCATATACTCTATGATGAGTTCTATTTAATATCCAAATATAAAGGTAAAGTGAGCTATTTCATTCTACTTGGAGTGAATTATATGGTACTAATTAAAGAAAACAAATCAAAACTATGATTGGATTCAGAAAACTTAAAGTTGTACTTCCATCTTAAAGTTATCTACCAACTTTGATACAAGAACACTTGATGGGCACTAAATTGTTTCTCTCTCTCTTTACTGTTTTCTGGCTGGAATTGAATTCTGGGTTGATTGGTCTGGATTTTATTGCTGTTTTTTTCTCTGAATTACTGGGTTAGCAATTGTTTGAAGCAGGAAGATTTTATCAGTTTTGCCTAATGATAAAAGCAGTTTATATGAGTTCTGTTTCAATCATTTCAGGACCACAAGAGTACAATAAAAGCAATTTACACGGGTTCTGAATTTCTGGAGAGTGTTTTTGCTGGTGTTGAAGTTGGTATAGTGTTTCTGTACTTGGCGTTTTTTGTTCATACTAGTTCGTAACTGTCCTTTATGCCTTAACAAGCTTAAATGATCATTTATTCTGCTGGACTAATCCTGAATATTGATGCACAGGCTCGATGCTTATTTGTTTCGTCGATTTCAGTTATTCAGGATTCACTCAACGAACATAAACAACGGGTGGACTTGCCAAAAAGTAAGTGTTATGTTTATGGATAGTTTCCCTTGATATCAATGTACAAAATGTGTCTGTGCATGCATGTTTTCATGTCACTCAAACTACATCAACATCAAGAACAAGAATATTCACAAGCTCATTCCCTCCCTCCCAATACTATTACAATTTTTTTTGGTCACTGTTGTATATGCAAAAACAATCAATACAATATTCTTTAGATATTTTAATTAATTTCTTCTTTTTGTAGAGAAAGAAAGAAAGATAAAACTTGTTCTAATTGTAGCTTAAATGTTAAGATATTAATGTTTATGCATTTTTGTTGAGTGTTCTACAATTCTAACATCTACTAGTCTTCCTAAAAAAAATAGTTGTTGGGTTTATTATATCTGTGTATTTATATGTATTGAAAGAATGTTAGCTACTTGTTGTCTTTGGTTGATTTGTGTTGAATTTCATTTTCTTATCTATAGTATTTACAAGTTATATTAAATATAAGAAAGTGAAACTAATTTTCATTTCCATTAAAGATATTTGGTTTCGTTTGTCTATTAATTGTTTTAATGTTTGCACAATAACTCTCTCCTTTGCTCATTATTGTATTCTCTCAAACTTGTTCCTCATATTTTTTTTAATCCTATTGAAACATATTGTGCATTGTTGCAGGTACTTTTCCTTCGGATAAAGAGAGAAGACATTTCTACCTTAGGTTAAAGAGACAGAGAGAAGACATTTCTGTAGAGCATCAGGTTTAATCCTTAATGGGCTTATATGCTTATAGAGATTGAATGATCTTATTTGTTTGTTATTCTGTTTAAATCAAACTTGAACTAAATTTATTGTTTGTATTGGTATTATCTCTTGTTCTAAATGTTATACTCATGATCAAATAACAAAGTCAGTAGTTAAAAGGAAACTCTTTCTCAAAACTAGAACAACATATTCAATGGCACATTTAAATAAATGTGTAGAGTGTAGAATGTAATGTTAGTAAAAACAGAAGTGAACCAAAATGAATATAGCTCAGAAAACTAAATAGAGAAGAAGAAAAGAAATAATGAAACCAACACAAGAATTATATTGGTTGAAGAACAAAGATCACTGTGATCTTTGTCTCTACTCCAGTTTCGAACTTGATCTCATATTCTTTATTGAACAATTGATAAAGTATGAATCCTATAAGGCAAAGTATCTTTGCCTATATATGTCACACTCCTCACATATAAATAAATTTATAAACAACTAGATATCTTTGTCCTTTTTTCTCTTGATCTGATTTTTTTTTTTTTTTTGATTATGAAGAAGACTAGGACTTATATAGCTAGCTTAGATAGCAGCTAAGTGAAGAAAATGTTGAACAAAAATTGGGTGAAACTAAACAGGTATTATTTCAAAAATAACTTTAAATTTCAAGTAATATTGAAGGCCTAAGAAAATATATTAAGGTTAATCTCTTTTTTTTTTTTAAATATGTAGAGCTACAAAAGAGTACACGGATGCGGCATGGGACTTTGTGAAAATGGTAGAAAGAAATTATGGTTTTCCAAATAAAATTATCTGTCCTTGTAAGAAGTGTCGAAACTTAAATCATCATTGTGTTGATGATGTTTTTGAGCACTTAGTTATAACCGGAATGGATCCAACTTATCGTATTTGGGTTCACCATGGAGAGCAACCCATTGATACTCAAGTTGACGAAGTTTCGAATGATATGGATGCATTTGATTTATACACGACTGCTGCCATGGATGATGTGGACAATAATATAGGTTGTGGAGGTGGTGAAGATGATGAATTTGTTAACGAAGATCTTCAAAAGAAGTTGGAGGATGCGGAAACTCCTTTATATGAAGGGTGTGAGAAATACACAAAACTTTCATCAATTGTAGGTTTATATAGGTTGAAGAATCTGAATGGTTGGACAGACAAAAGTTTTACTAGACTATTAGAACTCCTTTGTGATATGTTTCCCAAAAACAATGTACTTCCTGATTCCATGTACTCAGTTAGGAAATTTTTGAGAAATTTCGATTTGAAATATGAAAAGATTGATGCTTGTATTAATGATTGTTGCTTATTTAGAAAGGAGAAGGCTAAAATGGATGTTTGTCCAAAGTGTAGTGTTTCTAGATGGAAAGTTGATAAACACACAAAGAATGTTAAAGTTGGTGAGGCTGCCAAAGTTTTGAGGTATTTTCCGATAATACCCCGAGTGAAAAGATTGTTTAGATCAAAAGAAATGGCTGAAAACTTAAGGTGGCATTTCACTCATAAAAGTATTGATGGGAAGATGCGACATCCAGTGGATACACCTGCTTGGGATTCCATTAATGAAAGATGGCCAGAGTTTAATCTTGAACCACGCAACCTTAGGCTCGGACTAGCTGCTGATGGAATTAACCCCTATAAAAGTCTAAGCTCCACTTATAGTTGTTGGCCAGTGATGCTTGTTATCTATAATTTACCACCTTGGTTGTGCATGAGGGACGAAAATACATTTTTGTCATTATTGATTCCAGGTCGTAAACAACCTGGAAACGATATTGATATTTATTTGGAGCCTCTTATTGAAGACTTAAACAAATTGTGGAATAATGGAGTGCATACTTATGATGCATTCGACAAAAGCTTCTTCAAATTGAAGGCAATGTTGTTGTGGACAATAAACGATTTTCCTGCATATGGTCGTATTACTGTAAGGTTTAATGCAAGAGGACAAGCTGTAGGGGAAGGCTCGGTTAGTCTTTCATCATTTATAGGTCCTCTTGTAAGGGAACTTGTACCATACACAATAGCTGATTGGCGAAAGGTTCCAAAATCAATGAAAGATATTTTGTGGTCAACAATCCAGGTTCTAAACTTATATTTATTCATGTGTTAAAAGGTAAAATTTTTAGGTGAATACTCATAAATTAATATTTAATGTGAATGCAGACAAGGTATAAGGTGGACAAAGATTGGGAACGAGACTGGTGTATGAAAGTAATGGGAGACCTGTGGAGATCTTCCAAGTCCAGGCTAGTTACTAAGCTGAACGAGCTACCAAATGAACAAGAATGACTAAAATTAAAGCCTGATAATATCAAATCAGAAACTGAATGGAGAGTATTTGTGCGTGAAAAAACCAGTAAACAATTTCAGGTAACCAAAATTTCAATATATGTATTATATAGATTCTGCTTATTACAAATAAATTGGGTACCATACTTATTTCAGTTTGGTTTATTATCAGGAGAAAGATTGAGAAAAAAAAAACACTCATTGCTTACTTAGCTGTTACATCTCTGATATTGATGAATTATAGTTTTAATGCTTTTGGTATGGATAAATAGCTAAAGTTCTTTATTACATCCTATAAATGTAGATCAGTAGATATATCTATATATATGTATGGATGCCTTTCGTGTATGAAAGAATTGTAGAAATTTTAGAAATAAATTTATCAATGATGGTTCTATGATTATTCTTGGATTCGATTATTAGAATTTAATAGTTTATTCATTATCACAAGTGTTTATATAATCTAATTTTAAATATGTTTAGCTTTATTGATATTATCATACATATGTGGATATATATATATTAATTAGTTTAAAGTTTTATATTGGTATGCAGTTTAGACTAATCTCCTTATGAATATATATCTATAGAGAGAAAGAGAAGAAAAGATCTGTCATATGTCTATAAAAAAATTAAAATTTCTAAGCACATGAATGATACTCTGTTATTAGCAATTAGTTAGTTCTTTTTATATATGCATAAATAGAATAAACAATAAGAAGACACGTCTGGCAGTTAGAAATTGACTTACCATTGTTGGTCTTTTTTTTTTTTTTTATGCTACTCCACTCCATCTTATTGTATATAAGTCATAGGGACGTTGGATTGGGATTACTTCTTATGCTCGAACAATGGATGACATGGTAAAAATTTAATAAATATTTTTGGTAGCTAAACATAAGAAAATATATGTTCTCTTTCTGAAAAATGTACTTGGATACAGAGTAGGGAAAGCTCAAAACCTGTAACAAGAGTTCAAGCTTTCTTAAAGACACACACAAAGAAGAATGGTGAACCTGTGAATGCACAAGCTGCTGAAGTTATTGTAAGTAATTTACCCTTTGTTTGTAGAAACATATGTATTTGTATGCACATAGACTTATTTAACAGTCAACTTGAAATGATTTATAGGAGAAGCTACAAGTTCTTGCAAATGAAAAACCAGATTCATGCACAACACAGAATACTGTACAAGATGCTCTCACTATCATATTTGGTCCTGACAAGAATGGTAGATCATTAGCTAATGGGAGGGGAGTAACTAATACAAAGTTAGCTATTCTAAGAGCAAGAGATGACCATATTTCACAATTGGAATCAAGTCAATCTGAGATGAAGAATAAAATGTCTGAGATGATGAATCTTATTAATACTATTGCAAAAAGTGTAAACATTCAGGTAAATTAAATTAATTGACTTCTGTTTATTTTACTCTATTCATTGAAAATTATAAATGACTAAATTATTCTCAAACTTGTAGGGGTTTACTCAACCAAGTGAAGCGGAGTCACACATGCCTTCTCCTATGGTAACTACAATTTTAATTACTACCTATCATTTCACTTTTAATTTTTTAAGTATCAATATTATCTATAAATAAATATATGTTTTATCATGTAACAGAGTGTTAATAATCTGAAGTTCACTCCTGAAAACAATGCTTGCAATTTACTTGATTGGAATGGAAGTGGAGAAATTGTTGCAGAAGGTCGATGGTCTTCTAGTGATCCTTTATGTGAGGTGCATCATCTTCGTCTTGGGCCTAATGCAATGAGAGTTTGGGTTGATGTTGCTAAGAAACCTACTGCATATTTATGGAGACCAACATCACATATGAGTACAATTGAAGAAGCGGTTGGTTGCACTGTTGCTTGGCCTTCTAATAAAGTTACAATGAGGTAAAATTTCATGCAACTTAAAAATGATTTATAAATAGTACAACAAATCAGCTGTAGTAACTAATTATATCATCAAAATATATAGGAAATGAACATAATGGATGAAATTCAATTGTTTCTTGGTAGATATCTTTGGTACGTATCTTTGCATAAAATTAACTAATGAATGAACATGTGTTTTCAACTATTTTGGCTACATTGTTTTCTTAATTTTATATATTTTTCACTCTTACAGGTGCACAACTAATGAATGAAGTGTAATATTTTGGAGGGACGCCCATGATCAACAAATTATGAATCAGTTTGTTTTAAAACTTTTGCTTATGTATTTTGTCTTGCAATATACTCGTACTTTTGGGATATTGATATTTTAGCTTTATGTAGCGAACATATTAAGAATATTTGAATTTATGTTAAGGTATAATTTTTAACGTGTTATATGTTTATCATTTGTTGCAATTATTCATATGTTAAAAGATAGAAAAATATAAAAGTTTTTGTTATGCCATGAAATTGTTCATATGACAATGATTAATGATAACAATAAAGAAACGCTATTAAAAGTAAGGATGATTACAAACAAAAAACGCTATGTCTGATTACTAATTACATTTTCAAAATGCTATTACATATCTTTACATAATGTTTGGAAAATGCTATTAAAGCAAGGGTAATTACAAACATAAAGCGCTACGACTGATAACTAATTACATTCTTAAAACGCTATTGTATATCTTTACATAACAATTTAAAAACGCTATTCACAGTAAGTACGACTACAAACATAAAACGCTACGACTTATAATTAATTGCATTTTAAAAACGCTATTGTATTTCTTCACATAACGTTTTAAAAACGCTATTAAAAGTAAATAATACTACAAACAAAAAACACTATGGTTGATAACTAATTACATTTTAAAAACGCTATTGTATACCTTTCAACATCATTTCTGCATAACGTTTGAAAAACGCTATTAAAAGTAAGTATTTTCAATTTAACATAATCAATGACTACATACATAAAACGCTATGACTGACATCTAATTATATTTTTAAAACGCTATTATATATCTTTCAACAGCATTTTTACATCACAATTTAAAAACGCTATGAAAAGGTCCAGACTTTTAATAACATGGGATAATATAGCGTTTGTAATAACGCTATCGTTTGTTAAAGACAGCGTTTTAAAAACTCTATGGAATGCAGTTTTTCTTGTAGTGGGAACAAGGATAGCCTCGCCAATAAGGCATCCCCTGTCACTGGTAAGACATCCAACACCACCTCACCCTCAACGAGATGCTCCAGCTCATGGGAACAGTAGGAGAAATCCTACCCCATCTGTAAATACTTATGCCCCATAGAGGCGTACTGAGAATCCAGGTCCTTGATCTTAACTGCGAGCCGTAAGTTTTGCCAACAGAAGTTACTATACGGAGAGCTAGCATGGAGGCAGGTCTAAGAGTGACCTGAGAAATCACTTGAGTTCAGTACAAAGTCCTCGATATGATCCACAACCCAACCTGGCAATCATTTGAACTCACAAAGAAGGTATCCAACTCAGAATGAGGATGTTAGCTATACTCAACATGAGGGAGATCCGTCCATTGTACCCGACAATGGGAATATCCCACCTAGCCAAGCTCGAACTTGGAGGGACAACCACCCATCAAACGTGTATAATAGGATGGGAGCTGTTGAACAGCCCCCAGCTAACCTAGGGACCAGAAAGATTGGCTTTGATGAAAGAGAAAATGAAAAGACTATTATCTGGGAAGGGAAAGGATGATTGCGACTCAGATGAGGAGCTCAAACCTTTTGCTCCAAACATTTCAGTGACAACATATCCTATTGGCTTTAGGATGCCGCACATGTTGATGTTTGATGGAAACGCAGATCCGTCACCTCGGGATGTTTAACACGATGATGATGGCCCACAATGTCGGGCTTGATCTAAGATGTATCTCATTCCCTGCCTCTCTAGTCGGACCTGCCAGGTAGTGGTTTAAACAATAAAAGAGGCATTCGATAAGCTCGTGGAAGAAGTTTTCCTCCGATTTTAAAAGAGAATTTCGAGCTTCACAGGAAGCTCGTGTTGAAGCTGATTCATTGGCCAACGTAAAGCAGCAACCTGGTGAAACACTAAAAGCATACCTGAGCATGTTTGCCAATGTTGTTGCGCGAGCTAGGGACGTTGATGACAACTCCAAGCTCATGGAAATGAGAATGGGAATCCTCGTAGGAGGCAATCTGTGGCAAGAACTCCAAAGAAAAGGAGTTAAAAGCATAGACGAATTTCAGGCCTGAGCTCAAGAGTGTATAAACCTGGAGGAGGCATGAGCTTCTGTCGTAGGAACCAGCTAGGCCCCTATACAACCCATTGGAGTGGTGATATATGTTGCAGCTTCGGCTCAATCCGTTACCCAAAATAACCAAGGGGGAAATAACAAGAGGAAGGGGAATGGTGAGGGCGACCAGAACAAGACAAAGAAGAAGAAGTCTATGGAGAAATTCAATCCCATTTACACCACCTATACTGACCTAAAAAACACTCGAGACTAGCTAATACTAATCGCCTCCCATGGAAAAAGGCAGAACCTATAAGGCACCATAGGGCGAAGAGATATCCTTCAAAGTTTTGTCGATTCCACAATGACATCGATCATAACACTGATGATTACCGACAGTTGAAGGGTAGAATCCTGTAGGGTAGAATCCTCAGTCAGTTCCAGAAGTTCCATTAGGTCAGCCTAGAGCTCAGACGAATTAGGTTGACCCTCCCCCAATAGTAGGAGGAGATAAAACCACTATTGTTGGAGGACCTCATTTGGCGAGCACGAGCAGAAGGGGCCAAAAGAGGTATATCAATGAGTTGAAGGCTCATAACGGTGTGGAGTTTTTCCCAGAGCAGTAGTTATCAAAGTAACAACGGTTGGAAAAAAAACCAATCATTTTCATGGAAGAGGATTCTAGCCACGTCCAATTCCCACACAATGATCTGTTGGTTATAACCATGCAACTCGCTAATCAAAGGGTACGAAGAATATTGGTGGATAACGAAAGTTCCATAAATTTACTTTTCAGGTCTGTTGACCCAAGATTTGGCCAACTGACACGCTGTCAAAACGTGGTTGATATAAACGAGTGTATAGAGAAGAACGCAATGACAAAAGTAAAGAAAACACAATAATTTATAGTGGTTCGGCCCCAGGATCTGGTAACGACCTACGTCCACTTAGACTGATATTGATATAAGAATTAGAAGGGTGATCAAAGAACCAGGGTTCAATGAGTTTCACACACCTCTGAAGAACGATACCGGTTTACTTGGAGAGTCACTATAGTTTTGAATGATTCTAAAGCGAGAAAAGGTCCCTTCCTTTGAGCTATCTCTTGCTATTTATAGGCTCAAGGTGGGTTACAAGAGATTGTTACAGATATTCTTCCCTGAATAATCGGATATCCAGAAGATTGTATGAGATAAATTCAGGATTCATAAAGATCTTCCCATAAAATTTTCCTTGTACACGGAACCATCGACCAGACTGGTCGCGGGTAAGAGGGCTTACGCTGCCTCTACTGTGTCTTCTGGTCGATACTCTAGCAGAAGCTTCCAGGTGTCAGCCACATGTCCAGAGATTATTTTCTACGTCACCAATGCTGATTTATTGGATAACATTCGCCCCCCAAAGTTTATTTACTACGAATAGTAAATAAACTTTGAACGAACGACTCTTCGGTAACCCCTCCTGACGTGTCAGAACCCTTCGTGTGTTCTTGAAAAAAGCAACCCACTTCTGTCTAATCATGTCTTTTCAGTTCCCCAGAAACGATTTCGACGGCTATCCCGTTTCCCCATACTTAGTAAAAGGAAAACTAATGATTATACTTTTTTAATATCAGGGAATACTTATATAAGACCGTCGAAGCCTCTTCTTTCTTTTTATGCACGCCATTATCTTTGCAGAAAACCCTAAAAACCAGAGCTTTAAGCTTTTCCGAAGACCGTTTTCCTGCACTTCCAAGACTTAGACCGCGGACGCTTTAATCTCCGAAGACCTTTCTTCCACCTTCACGATCACTTTTCTTGGTAAGTTTTCAAAACCCCATGCTTCTAATTTCTCATGATGCATGCTTCTGGTGGTATACTGTTTAAGTCTTTCTGTTTCTGGTTTGAAATGCTTGTAGACAGAATGTTTTGTAGGCGTAGTAGAGTTACGAGTTAGTTTAAAAATCCAGGATCATGCTTTTTAGGACGTAAAACCGAAGTAACATTTCGATTTTTAAGCCAGTTGAAAAATAAATTTTTCCCGCCCTAAGGGGAGTTGAAAAAGCTTTCACAGAAAAACTTTTTACTTTCACCCTTTGATCCGCTTTTCAAACTGTTCGTGTAGAAAAAATAGCTTTTTGATAGAATGTTGTTGTATAAAAGCCTAACTTTTATAATCGACCATCGTTATTCTAAAAAGCTTTTTAGAGTTCTATTTCCTCACCTCCCCATTCTTCTGTTTGCAGACTTTAATGCCAGATTTGTGGGGAGGTGAAAGACCCATCGACGATGACCTTCTTGCCTAGCTGCTCGAGGGGGAAGAACAACCAGCTGTACGTGTCCACGAGATTCCTTTCTCGCGATCCTCTTCCAGACCCCATCCTTCCTTTCCAATGGCCCGCTCCAAGTCTTGTGGCAAGAAAAGGCCCGAGTCTGAAAGCAACCCTACTCCTGCTGCCCAGCCTGATTCGCAGGCTAGGGCTCCCTCGACCAGCGGTCGAGAAAATCTTGTTCCTGACCCTAATATCCAAACTAGGGCTCGTCCTCGTCATCGGAATCCGCCTGATGTCGAGTGGTATACTCCCCCAGCCAGTTCAGTGACCCTTTGAATGGTTGCTAATTGTTTCAGGAAATTCCCCCTTACGGGGGTGACCATTATACGTCCTACCGCGGACCAGAGGGCTAACTGTCTAGGAGGGGCGAACATCGCTTGGTCCCGGTATCACATTGAAGCGGGAGCTTATCTCCCTCTTCATCCCTTCTTTGTGGGGGTGGCCAATTATTTCGGCGTCGCTCCCTTCCAAATAACTCCAAACGGATATAGGATGTTGGCCGCACTCTATGTCCTGTACAAACTTAACAAATGGCCAGAACCTTCACCCCACGAGGTCAACTATCTCTTTGACCTCAAGTCCAACCCACAGCACAACGAGACGGGCTTTTTCCACTTCTGCCAACAGGAGACCGGCCGGACGTTCCTGAGTGGTACTACCCATATATCAAACGTGGGGCACTACAGCAAGGAGTACTTCTTTACTCTGGACATAACCAGTAATAACTTGGCCTTCGCGAGAGGAGGTATAAACTTGTCTTCGTCTGGTCGATACTTTAACATAGAGTGTTTCCTTTCATTTTTTCTCAAACTTAATCTGTTTTTCAGGCCCTTGGTTACGTCCGACCCCAACACCAGACATGGTGTTAAGGTCTAACACTCTGGGCAGGATGTTTGATGCAGCAAAATGTGTCAAGACCCTGACACTCGAAAAGAACTTGAGGTCGTCTGGCCTCCTGGCTCCTCACCATGAAAATAGAGGGTCCGTGGTGGACGAAGCCACTGCCGAGGGGGTTCCCGAGCAGCAACCTCCTATGCCTCCTCCTAGGAGGAGGCCAACAGGAGTTACGATCAGGGAACCCACGGGTAGCCCTTCCGCAGAAAGGCCTTCTGCTCCCCAAGGCAAGGGGAAAGAAAAGGCCAAAGAGCCTATTGTTGACTTGGGAGAATCTTCCGATGATAATGGTAAAGTTATTTCGCTTTTAAATGGTTTGTCGATTCCCTGTCCCTTGTTTGACGGGGATGGTAACTTTACATATGCTCCAAACTTAGGGTCAGACTTCTTCATGCCAGATAATGAGTATATGACTAATAGAGTCAATAGTGTAGCGACCAGTAGTTGTAGCTCGGGTATTTACTTTGTTACCTCCTTTCAATTGTCTAACTTACTTTCACTTGCCTCCTTTTTATAAACTTGCTATGTTTATCTTCATGCAGATATGTCAACTCCCAACATTTTTGACATGTACCAGGCCGAGGAGGAAGAGGAAGTTCCTCAACTCCAACGGAAGCCTAAGAAGAGAACTGGTGAATCCAGTCGAGGCCCTCCAGCCAAGAAGGATCGATCAGAAGATCCTCCTCAGGGTACGCCTACTGGGAAAAGTCCTGCACCAACTAGGCGAACTCCTACTCCTCCAGCTCCATCCGAGCAGCAAAACGCTCCCGCCTCGCCGAACCCTCCAGCCGCACCTGCCAGAAAGCAGCTCTCTCGTGAAGAGGCTCATGGGGCCAGACTTATGAGTCGTGCCATTCGATCTTCCAGGGACTGCCTCGATCGCATCGGCAAAGGCGAGCGTGTTAGGGCCGCAATGGTCCAGGCTGAAGAGCTGCCAGTCGACCAGATCCTGAACAGGGCTTTGAACGAAATCTCCAGCGTAAGTGTTTCTTTATTCTTCGAGTCTTTAGTTTTTTAGCCCTCGTGATAAGTTCTAACTCCTTTTTCTTTGTGCACAGGCCTTACTTTCTGCCACTACTGCTCGTACCCGAGCCCAGGCTTACCTCGAGCAGGCCGAGGCAAAAGCCATCGAGAGGTATCAGGTCAAGGCGACTGAGGAGCTTTTGGCTGCTGAGGCTAAGCATGCTAAGGAGTTGGAGGCAGTGGTGCGAGAGAGGGATGCGGCGGTGACTAAGCTGTCAGAGGCTGAAGCTGTGAAGGAAGCAGCGGTCAAGTTGAGACAGGAGTACCGAGATTTCAACAAAGCTCATCTCCGCAAAATCAAGCATCTGGGGGAGGTACTCAAGACCAAGGACGAGGCCATTCTCACTCTCGGGGGCAAGGTGAAGCAGTTGGAGCTTGACAACTCCAAGAATCTGGAAAAGTACAAGAGGACAACACTCCGATGTTTCTACAATTTCTGGAAACACAATCAGGGTGCTGACTTTAGCTACCTTTCAGAGGAAGTTAGAAATGCGGAGTTGGCTCGATGTGCTGCCCAACTGGCCGAAGAGGAGGCAAGAGCTGCAACCCCTGCCACTCCAAGCGTCGCTGGTGTAGAATAAGAAGTTGTCGAGGATGCGACTAACCAGGATGCTGCCCAGGACCCTCCAGCCCCGAATGCCTCTTGAATTCTTCTCATTTATTTTTTCTTTCTTTTTGGGTATACGACCTACGGGTCGTGATGTAAAGACAATAGTTTCTTTTTAATCTTTGCTGCATGGGCAGTAAATCCTTTTACCTGAACAGTTACATCCAAGCAGCGATGCTTGCGGTGTAAAAGCTTAAATCTTGATGCTATAATATTTTTACTTATTATAACATTTGTCCGTATGACCGAACTTAGCATAGTACTTTCCCATGATTTAACAAAACATAAATTTTGAAAAATACTCTAAGTACTGTAGCATGCTTTCACTTATTTTGTTCATGTGTTTACATACCTTGAGAGTATGCTTTGCTATCGATATGCCTTATATGCCCCCCAAGTGATCGAGGAGCGTGAGGTCCTTGGTCACTTGCCTTGACCATAACCTGCTCGAACATTCCTGTTCGTAGTAAAACTGATACTTGTAATATAGCAAAACAACACACGTAATGAACAAATACTTGTAAATATAAATTCACAAAGGTTGGCAAGAATGACTGGCTGAGCACAATCCCTTATAATCTCGTATTAAAAATGGACTAAACATGTCTTTACGAGTGATTCTGAAATAGAATCTTATATATACGAGCAGTTAGCCTTACAACGTGGCTAACCCTCTTTGCAAAACTTGTAAAAATTAAGAAGAGAAATTTAAACAAGCCAGTCCTTTAAGAAGGGTTGTTCATTGATATTACTTGCGCAGGTGTTCTCCAATCCAATAGCGCGGAACGAGATCTTCGTTTAAGCGTGCAAGTTTGTAGGTGCCTGGGTGAAGGACTTCTTCAATCTGGTAAGGTCCTTCCCAGTTAGGTCCGAGTACTCCAGCAGTGGGGTCGCGGGTATTTAAGAAAACTCGTCGTAGCACCAAATCTCCGACGTTGAATTTTCTTTCTTTTACTTTGGAGTTAAAGTACCGGGCGACTTTTTGCTGGTAAGCAGCAACTCGAAGTTGAGATTTTTCTCGCATCTTGTCGATCGAGTCTAGGGACTCCATCATTAGCTGGCTGTTCACGTCCTGGTCGCAAGTCAAACGCCGATGTGAGGGGGGATCTAACTCGACAGGTAACATGGCCTCATATCCGTAGGCTAGGGAAAATGGGGTATGCCCTGTTGCTGTTCGGTGAGATGTTCTATACGACCAGAGGACTTCAGGCAGTTGCTCTGGCCACGCTCCTTTGGCTTCTTCAAGTCTTTTCTTTAGGGTGTCCTTAAGAGTTTTGTTCACGGCTTCGACTTGCCCATTCGCTTGGGGGTGCGCGACTGAAGAAAAACTTTTAATAACGCCATGCCTTTCGCAGAAATCGGTGAATAAGTCGCTGTCAAACTGGGTCCCGTTGTCTGAAACTATCTTCCTGGGCAGACCATACCGACATACAATGTTCTTGATTATGAAGTCAAGGACTTTCTTGGTTGTGATGGTTGCGAGTGGTTCAGCTTCGGCCCATTTGGTGAAGTAATCAACTGCCACAACTGCGTACTTTACTCCGCCTTTCCCTATGGGCAGGGATCCAATCAAATCTATCCCCCATATCGCGAAAGCCCACGGGCTCTGCATCTGTTTTAGTTCATTTGGAGCTGCTCATGGAAACTTGGAGAACCTTTGACATTTGTCGCATCTTCGTACATACTCCATCGAATCCTCGTTCATTGTTGGCCAGAAGTAGCCTTGCCTTAGAATCTTTTTTGCCAAACTTTGCCCCCCAGCGTGATCCCCGCAAAAGCCTTCATGCACCTCCCTCATGAGTCCCTTAGCTTTTTCTGGTGTAACGCACCTGAGTAGTGGCATTGAATATCCTCTTCGATACATAATGCCATCGACCAGTATGTACCAAGCGGCCCGCCTTTGCAGAGTTTTGGCTTTGTTTCTATCTGTTGGCAGTGTGCCATTCGTCAGATACTCCAAGTATGGTGCCATCCACGTATTTTCTATACGAATCTCCATATTGGCTTTGGCCACTTCTATGCTTGGCTTCTTCATGCAAGATAGTGAGTGTATGAATAATAGAGTCAATAGTGTAGCGACCAGTAGTTGTAGCTCGGGTATTAACTTTGTGACCTCTTTTTTGTTTTATTGAGAGTTTTTATCTGCCTTTATCTTATCATTTTCATGTGTTTACTTGTATGAAGATATGGCTACTCCCAACGTTTTTGACTTATACCAGGCTGAGGAGGAAGTAGAAGTTCCTCTGGTTTGGCGGAAGTCATCTAGGAGACACAACGGCAAAACAAGCCAGGGACCTGCCAAGAAGGGTCGAACAGAAGATCCTTCCAAGGACGTGCCAACTGGGCAAACTTCTGCTCAGCCTTCGGCTCCTTCTGAAAAGGAAGTTCCGCCTGCAACGACGACTCCTCAACTCGCGGCTGCCAAGGAACAGACTTAGAGGGACGAATCCTTCGGGGCCAAACTCTTGAACCGCGCTTTGCGAGCGACCAAGGACCGTCTTGCACACATCGTAAAGTACGACCGTAGCAAGGAGGCGATGGCTGAGGCAGAGACTATGGGGGTCGACCAGATTCTGAACAGGGCCCTAAATGAAATGGCCAACGTAAGTGCTTCTTATCTCTTTGGCCTTGGTCTTTTATTCTTTGCAACATGTTCTAACTTTTTCTTTTGTCCACAGGCTTTGCTGACTGCAACTGCCGCCCGCACCCGTGCCCAAGCTACCATCGACCAGGCTCAGGCAAAGGCTATCGAGAGGTACCAGGTGAAAGTGGCCGAGGAACTCTCGGCCGTAGAGGCCAGACATACGAAGGAGTTGGAGGCGATCGTTCAGTAGAGGGGTGCTGTGGTGACAAAGCTATCGGAGGCTGAAGCTTCGAAGGCAGCTATAACGAAGCAGAGGGAGGAGTATCAAGAGTCCAGCCGAGTCCAATTTCGAGAATGCAAGAGACTGGGTGAGGAGCTCAAGTCCAAGGACAAGGCCATCGCCACTCTTGAGAGCCAAGTGGAGCAGCTGAAGCTTTCCAATGCCAAAGATCTGGAAAGGTACAAGAATGCGACGCTCTAGTGTTTTTATAACTTCTGGAAAAACAATCAGGGCGCCAACTTCGATTATCTTTCAGAAGATGTTAGAAATGCTGAGCTGGCCCGCTGCACTGCTCAACTGGCTGAAGAGGAGGCAAGAGCAAGGGTCGCTGCTTCCCCAAGCATCACTGGCGCAGAGGAAGAAAGAGTCGTTGAGGATGCGGCCAATCAGAATGTTGATAAAGATCCTCCTGCACCCAACGTCTCTTGAGCTTTTATTGTTATTTTTTCTTTCTTTTGATTACACGACCCACGGGTCGTGATGTAAAGAAAATATTTTTTTTTTTGAATTTGCTGCATGGGCAGCAAACTTTTCCTTTTATTTGAACAGTTACATCCCAACAGTGATGCTTGCGGTGTAAAAGATTGCTTTATAATGTTATAATATTTTCATCTACTATAACATTTGTCCGTATGACCGATCTTAGCATAGTACTTTGGCTTGATTTAACAAAATATAAATTTTGAAAAATACTCTAAGTACCTTAGCATGCTTTCACTCATTTTGTTCATGTGTTTACATACCTCATGGTACGCTTTGCTATCGATGTGCCTTATATGCCCCCCAAGTGATCGAGGAGCTTTAGGTCCTTGGTCACTTGCCTTGACCATGACCTGTTCGAACATTTCTGCTCGGGTGGAAAAGTAATACTTGTAATACAGCAAAAAAACACACGTAATGAACAAATACTTGTAAATATAAATTTACAAAGGTTGGCAAGAATGACTGGCTGCGCACAGTCCCTTATAATCTCGTATTAAAAATGGACTAAACATGTCTTTACGAGTGATTCTAAAATAGAATCTTACATATATGAGCGATTAGCCATACAACGTGGCTAACCCTCTTCGCAAAACTTGTAAAAAGTAAAATTTAATACAAGCTAATCCTTTAAAAAGGACTGTTCACTGATAATACTCGCGCAGGTGTTCTCCATTCCAATAACGTGGAACAAGATCTCTGTTTAGGCGTGCAAGTTTGTAGGTGCCCGGATGAAGGACTTCTTCAATCTGGTAAGGTCCTTCCCAATTAGGTCCGAGTACTCCAGCAGTGGGGTCACGGGTGTTTAAGAAAACTCGTCGTAGCACCAAGTCACCGACGTTGAATTTTCTTTCTTTAACTTTGGAGTTAAAGTACCGGGCGACTTTTTGCTGGTACGCAGCAATTCGGAGTTGGGCCTTTTCCCGTATCTCGTCAATTGAGTCTAGGGATTCCATCATTAGTTGGCTGTTCTGGTCCTGGTCGTATGTTATACGTCGATGTGAGGGAGGATCTAACTCGATAGGTAACATAGCCTCATATCCGTAAGCTAGGGAAAATGGGGTATGCCCTGTCGTTGTTCGGTGAGATGTTCTATACGACCAAAGGACTTCAGGCAGCTGCTCCGGCCATGCTCCTTTAGCATCTTCAAGCCTCTTCTTCAGGGTATCTTTAAGAGTTTTATTCACGGCTTCGACCTGCCCGTTTTCTTGGGGATGCGCAACTGAAGAAAAGATTTTAATAACCCCATGCTTTTCGCAGAAGTCAGTGAATAAGTCGTTGTCAAATTGGGTTCCATTATCTAACACGATCTTTCGGGGCAAACCATACCGGCAAACAATGTTCTTGATGACAAAGTCAAGAACTTTCTTGGTCGTGATGGTAGTGAGCGGTTCAGCTTCGGCCCATTTGGTGAAGTAGTCGACTGCCACAACGGTGTATTTTACTCCATCCTTTCCTGTTGGTAGGGACCCAATCAACTCTATCCCCCACACCGCAAAAGGCTACAGACTTTGCATTTGTTTCAATTCATTTGGAGCTGCTCGTGGAATTTTGGAGAACCTTTGACATTTATTGCATCTTCGTACAAACTCCATCGAATCCTCGTTCATGGTTGGCCAGAAGTAGCCTTGCCTTAGAATTTTCTTTGCCAAACTCTGCCCCCAGCGTGATCCCCACAGAAGCCTTCATGCACCTCTTTCATGAGTTCCTTAGCTTTCTCTGGTGTAACGCATCTGAGTAGCGGCATTGAATACCCCCTTCGGTACATAACACCATCGACCAGTATGTACCTAGCGGCCTACCTTTGTAGAGTTCTTGCTTTGTTTCTATCGGTTGGTAGCACACCGTTCGTCAGATACTCCAAGTAAGGTGCCATCCATGTATCCTCCATTCGAATCTCCATATTGGTCTCAACCGCTTGTATTCTTGGCTCACTCAGTCTTTCTACTGGCACAATGTTCAAAGTGTCAGCATCCTTTGCGCTCGCGAATTTTTGCTAAGGCGTCTGCGTTTGAATTCTGATCACGCGGAATTTGTTGGAGGGTGTACTCCGTGAACTGGGTTAGCAGGTCTTTTGTTTTATTCAAGTAGGCCACCATTTTTAAGCCTCGCGCTTGATATTCTCCTAGAACTTGATTCACCACCAGCTGTGAGTCACTGTAAATATCAAGCATCTTTATGCTCATGTCTTTCGCCATTCTCAATCCAGCGAGGAGTGCTTCATATTCGGCTTCATTGCTTGACGCGGTGAAGTCAAACCTAATAGCGCAGTGAAATCGATGCCCCTCCGGCGTTATCAATATCACTCCCGCTCCTGCGTGGGATTCGTTGGATGACCCATCCGTGAATAACTTCCACGAAGGAGCTTTCTCTTGAGGCTCAGGCGCACTAGGCTGTTTGCACTGCTCGCTGTCTGGGAGTTCGGTGAACTCTGCAATAAGATCGGCCAAGACTTGTCCTTTTACTACTGCTCGCGGTGAATAAGTTATATCGAACTGCCCTAGTTCGACTGCCCATTTTAATAATCGTCCAGCCGCTTCTGGTTTTTGGAGGACTTGCCGAAGGGGCTGGTCAGTTAAAACTGTGATAGGATGGGCTTGAAAGTAGGGGCGTAACTTTCTAGAGGCCAGGATTAAGCAATATGCTAACCTTTCAATGGGCGGATATCTCAGTTCTGCCCCGATCAGCCTTTTGCTTACATAGTAGACTGCTTTCTGTACGCCTTCTTCCTCTCGCACTAGCACCGCGCTAGCAGCAACTTCAGTAATTGCCAGGTAAATAAACAAAGTTTCTCCTTCGATTGGCTTTGATAAGATGGGAGGTTGTGCCATATGAGCTTTCAAGGCCTGAAAAGCTTGCTCGCAGTCTGCTGTCCATTCAAACTTCTTATTTCCCCTAAGTAGATTGAAGAAAGGGACGCATTTGTCTGTTGACTTTGAAATAAATCTACTTAGGGCTGCGATTCTCCCGGTTAAACTTTGTACATCTTTGATCTTTTCCGGCGATTTCATGTCGATCAGGGCTTTTATCTTGTCGGGGTTGGCCTCGATTCCTCTTGAATTTACAATGAACCCCAAAAATTTCCCTGATCCAACTCCGAAGGAACATTTGAGGGGATTTAACTTCATCCGGTATTTGTTCAATACATCGTAGCACTCTTGTAAATCCTTCACATGTCCTTCTGCCTTTTTAGAATTTACCAGCATGTCATCCACGTATACCTCCATGTTTACTCCGATAAGCTCCTTAAACATGTGGTTGACTAGCCGTTGGTAAGTCGCACCTGCGTTTTTCAGTCCAAAGGGCATTACTTTATAATAGTATAAGCCCGTATCGGTCCGAAAGCTGGTGTGATCCTCATCAAGGGGATGCATGCTAATCTGGTTGTAGCCCGAATATGCATCCATGAACGAGAGGATCTCGTGTCCCGCAGTAGCATCGACCAGTTGGTCGATTCTTGGGAGTGGGAAGCAATCTTTTGGGCAGGCTTTATTGAGGTCTGTAAAATCCACGCAGGTTCGCCATTTGTCGTTAGGCTTAGGAACCAGCACTAGATTGGAGACCCACGATGGATAAAATGCCACCCTGATGAACCCATTCTCCTTCAATCTTTCAACTTCTTCCTTTAAGGCTCTCAATCTATCCTTATCGAGCAGCCTTCTCTTTTGTTGCACGGGTGGAAAAGTCTTGTCTATATTTAGGACATGGCTGATAACTGCAGAGTCTATCCCAGCCATGTCTTTGTGCGACTAGGCAAAAACCTCCTGGTTCTTCCGCAAAAATTCCACCAGTGCATGCTTCGTGGTGGGCTCTAGGTTTTTCTCGACTTTCACAACTCTGGTCGGGTCTTTTTCGTCGAGTTGGACCTCTTCCAGGTCCTCGACGGGTCCAACGTTTTCTTCAAAATCCCCAAAGCGAGGATCTAAGTCTCTATCCTCACTTTGGGCAACACCCTATTTGGTGACTTCATCACCGGATTGGGCTTGTGTATCAATTGCCATCTGTAACTTATCCGAGGTAGTTCCCTTCGATGTTCCATTTTTCGCTTTTGTGATTGAGGCGTTGTAGCACTCTCTGGCTTCCCTCTGGTTCCCCAACATGCATCCTACCCCTGCGTCCATTGGGAACTTCATCGCTAAGTGCCACATAGAGATGACGGCCCATAGATCAACTAGTATAGGCCTTCCAATGACGGAATTGTACGCCGAAGGACAATCGACTACTAAAAAAGTGGCGAGTAATGTCCTGGTAGCAGGCGCTGTACCTGTCGTCACTGGTTGTCTGATCAATCCGGCAGGGGCGAGTCCTTCTCCAGAGAAGTCGTATATCGTTTGGTTACAGGGCTCCAGGTCCTTAACGGACAGCTTCACGCGTTCCAGCGAAGGCTTATACAGGATATTCACCGAGCTTCCTGTATCGACCAGCACTCTTTTTACCATCATGTTAGCCATCTGGATTTCCACGACCAGCAGATCAGAATGTGGGAACCGGACGTGTTGGGCATCGCTATCGGAGAAGGTTATTTCGCCTTCCTCTGATCAAGCCTTTTTTGGCGCGCGGTCCTCCACAGTCATCATCTCGATGTCCTGGTCGTGGCGCAGGGTCCGAGCGTATCATTCCCTGGCCTTTCCACTATTTCCCGCGAGGTACGGGCCTCCACAAATGGTTAAGAGTGTGCCAGTCATGGGGGCAGGCTGTAAGGGTGGCGAGCGTTGGCGCGTGGGTGCCTGCTCGTTGCTACCCGGAGCTTCTCGTTGGGAATTTCCCGAGGCCCGTACGTATCTTCTCAAGTGTCCTTGTCTAATAAGGAACTCAATTTTTTCTTTCAGCTGGTTGCATTAGTTGGTGTCATGTCCATAGTTGTTATGGTAACGACAGAACTTTGTAGTGTCTCTCTTTGAAATATCCTTTTGAATGGGGTCAGGTTTTTTATAAGGCACACTAGAACTTGTGGCCTGATAAACCTCTCCCCGAGACTCAATGAGGGCAGTGTAGTTAGTGAACCGAGGTTCATAATGATTACCCTTGGCTCGTTTATTGTCGGCGGTGGAAGGCTCATTGTGCGGTCGTTTTCCACCATTCTTGCCATTGTCGTTGCAGTTCCCGTTGCCTTTGCCGTTGCCGTTAGGTTTAGACCCATTGGCGGCTTTGGCAGGCTCGGCAGCCTTCTTATCCTTGTTCGGATGTTTTCCATCGTCAGCAATGGCATCTTCGAGCTTAATGTAACGATCAGCTCGGTTCAAGAATTCCTGGGTAGTTCTAACTCCTTCTTTACGGAGGCTCTTCCACAGGGGGGAGCGACGCCTGACCCCTGCGGTTATGGCCATCATTTTGCCTTCGTCCCCCACTATTTTTGCTCCAGCTGCTGCTCGCATAAAATGCTGGATGTAGTCCTTCAATGATTCTCCATCCTGCTGGCGAATTTCAACCAGCTGGTTTGCTTCGGTCGGATGCACACGACCTGCATAGAATTGTCCGTAAAACTCCCTTACGAACATTTCCCAGGAAACTATGCTTGCAGGAGGGAACTTAAAAAACCACTCCTGCGCGGCCTCAGAAAGTGTTGCAGGGAAGATCCTGCACCGAGCGTCTTCGGACACTTTCTGAATATCCATCTGTATCTCAAACTTATTAACGTGAGATACCGGGTCACCATACCCATCAAAATTCGATAGCGTAGGCATTTTGAACTTGCTAGGAATCTCTACCATAGCTATCCTCTGGACGAAAGGAGTGTCTTTCCTCCGATCGTGGTCGATGTAAGATGTCCTTCCCCCGACTAGCTGTTGCACCGCCTGGTTGAGGGCATCTATCTGGGCCTGTACAGTGCCAGGAATCGCTGTGGCCTCTGTTGCTGGGGGGATGTTCTAGCCATGTTGCTCGCGGCGATCATTGAGTACATCTCGCAAAACCTCGTCTCTTCTCCGCTGCTCTCTACCCCCGAGCCGGTTGAATACATTATTTTTCCTGGGCTGCCCCCCAGCATCCCGTCTATTGAGTTGGTCATCTTGAGGTACCTGGCTCTCGCCTCTACCCCTTTCTTCATTCCTCCGACCATCATTTCTTTTGCCTGAGTCGGCCTCATTATAACCATGGCCATCTCTGAACCTCGATTGGCTATGGTGGGATCAACTATTCCCTCGATTTCCATCTCTGGTCGAAACGTCCCGAGCGTGAGAGGGTGGCCTGCGCTGGTCGTTGTGTCCCCGTGCATTATCATGCCGTGGGGGACCCGGACCGCAGAGCCTAACTCTGAGTTCCTCCTATTACCAGGAGGATTCTGACCTCTGTTCGGTAGGTTTGGCTCATCACCCCTATGGCGTCTAGGACTGCGAGGCCAATGCTCGGTCCTATTCTTCCTCTGCTGAGGGGAATTGCCGCGACCAGCCTGGGATGGAGGATGTGCCTCAGGGTCCAGCGGGACATCATCATGGGGCACCTGAGGCTACTCGGGACTTTGCGGATTCGAGGGTTGGATTGGTGGGTTAGGATTAGGACCCCTTTGAGGTGGCCCATTTGCAAGGCTGCCTCTAGGGCTGCCATGGCCTCGCTCTGGCGGCGGTCCATCTCTGCCTGCCTTTCGCTTAATTCCGCGCACTGCCATTCAATCTCCTGCTGCTGGTGCGTCATAACTTCGGCAGCAGTCTCTTCGCTGGCCCTTAGATTAGCCAGTTCTTCCTGCAACGTCCCCAGGGTACTCTTCAGCATTGCGTCATCCATTTCTTCCTCCTCAAAGTCTAAATGTGGCTCATCCTCAGCCACGCTTGCAGGAGGAGGAGGAGGTGGGTTTGATGGTGCAGCGGCGGCCGCCTGTCCAGCTTTCCTTGCAGTTTTCACCATTGGTTTTCTCAACAATGATAAATCAATCTCTCAACGAAAGCACCAGAATGTTGACCCAGATTTTGGTCAACTGACACGGAGTCAGAATATGTTTGATGTGAATGAATGCGTTGAAAAGAATCGAATGACAAAAATAATAAGAACACGATATTTTATAGTGGTTCGGCCCCAAGATCTGGTAATGACCTACGTCCACTTAGATTGTTATTGATGTGAGAATCAAAGGAGTGATCAAAGAACTAGGGTTCAATGAGTTTCACTAACCTCTAAAGAATAATACAATATTTCCAAGTAGAATTACTCTAGTATCAAATAATTCGAAAGCCAAAAGTCCCTTCCTTGAGCTATCCTCCTCTATTTATAGGCTCAAGGGGGTTTACACGAGATTGTTACAGATATTCTCTCCTGAATAATCGGATATTCAGGAGATTTTGTGAGTTAATTTCAGGATTTACAAAGATCTTTATTGGAACATCATGCTGTATGCGGAACCATCGACCAGACTGGTCGCAGGAAATACTGGACCGCCTACTGCCTCTAGTGTATCTTCTGGTCGATACACTAGCAGAGTTCCTCCAGATGTCAGCCACGTGTCCAGAGATCACTTGCCACATCATCAATGCCAGTTTTTTGGATAACACGAACTAAGTTTGAGACATCACTAAAACCCTAGATATAACAAGGTCCGAGGCCTGATTTCTAATAAGTATAATGCTATTAAGTTTATTAAAAACCCTGGATATAACCAGGTCCGAGGATTGATTTCTTAAAGGTATAATTCTATTAGGTTTATTGAAAAACTTGGACATAGCTAGGTCCAAGGCCTGATTCTTAACAATTTTGGCGCAAATAAGCAAGCAACATCTTGGATACAACTAAGATATCGATAAAATCTATCTCGATCTAAAGTCAATCCCTAAGATTTTGAATGTACAAGAGTCTAAGGATTCATAAACATGAGAAAATAATAAATTGAGGGAAACACAAATAGATAACAAGTTAGGTGTATATTCAAAAGTATATTGTCATCCCGAGGAGAAAAAATGTCGAATTAAGCCCGAAGGCAATTGTTTTTGCCCCAAGGGAATGTTACAAAAAAAATAATAATACAAAGGGTGAAATAAAATCACTTAGCTCCGTCAGCACGCTCCAACGGGGTCACCTCCTCACCATAGCTCCGGAAGCTTTGCCAGTATCTGAGGGTTCCTGTGAGAATGAAATCTTGAATGTAGCAAGATATGGATCCCGCAGCTCGGGCTGCATGAAAGAGAAGTTCCCGTCTTGGTTGAAGGCCCAGCAACGGTAAAGCATCTCCTCCATTTGAGATGAGGACACTGTAGCTTCCTCCTTGCCCTTAGCCTCGGCCTAGATCAACTTCTTCTTGAGGTCTTCAGTTTCAGCCTGAAACTGATCTGCGCGACGACTCACCTCCACGACCTGAGCCTGAGAGGCAGATAGGGTGGCCTTTGTAGACCGCTCGCCCTCCTGAGAAGAAGTCAGGGCAGCTTTGGTGTCCTGTTCGCTCTCTTGAACGACACTTAGGACAGCTCGGAGTTCTTCATTTCTAGCTTTAACACGAGCTATGCTTCGAAATTGAGCCAAGACAGACTACAGAAGAATGAAGCAAGTCAAGAATAGTTTTTTTTTATTTTAAAAAAAAACCCTTGAAAAGGTTAGGAGAGTGAAAGGAACTCACGGTAAGTTTCATCCCCATAGCAGATTCGAGGACGTCTTCAAGACTGCACTGCTCTATAGCCCTCAAATCCCTGGCACTAGCTTTGTAGGCATGGCTAACCATGTGGCTTGCTGTCTCGTACAGAATACCCCAAAAGGCCTCGGGGATCTTGTCCAGGTCACGTGGCTCAACTGGGATCCGGACAGTAGGAGCCTCGCCTTGGATCACTTGAGGATTTGAGGGAGGTATGTGTCGAGAAGGAGGAGATGGAGCTTGTTGGACAGTAACCATTATTACCGGAGCTGGGGGAAGTTCTCTTTGTGGCTACTCCCAAGCGGTGCTAGCACCCTTGTCCTTAGACAGAGATTTGGAGGTACCCCCATCTTCAGAGTTGTTTTCTTGGCCACCCTAGGTCTTTCTACCATGGGACCAACTCCGATTCCGCTAGCATTAAAAGCACCCCTTAAATCCGAAGAATCTAGAAGTTCCATCTCTTCACCTGAAAGAGAGCGAGCAGATGATTCAGTTTACATAAAAAATTATTAAAACAAATATATTATACACATGAAAAAGAGCAAGAATCCTACCCTTCGAGCTAGGGAAGGAATCTATTATGATCAACTCAGGGGTATTGACCGGGCTAGGCACAACCTCTAACTCTGGGATTAACGGAGGTAAGGTTGAGTCTAAAGCTATGACCTCCTGGATCCTATGGGGTTCAGGTCCTTCCTCGGGGCTGGACTCATCTACATACTGCCTAAAGCCAGTGGCATACGCGCCCTGAAGCAGGGAAACCTAAGACCTAAGGTTTGTTCCATACTCCTAAAAAAAGGTGTATCTAAAATGGAAAGAGTTGTCAACTATGATGGTTCCTTTGGGAAAGAAATGATCATAGTGTACCACCAAATGATCCACGCACTGGAGGAGGGTTGTGTTTAGGTTCAGGTCAGTAGGGTGATGACTAACAAGCTAGTTAGGGTTGAATCAAATTAGCCTATAACTGGAAGTATCCCAATCTAACTCTCTATAAGGGTATGGGTTACCCTGGCTGGAGGGGCCGGCTGGTGCCCTGGACGCGGCTCGCTCAGGATCGAGCCCCTGATTACCTTTAGGAGCTCGCCTTTTGCGCACTAGTGGTGCCAAGTTTTCTTCCTCCTTGGCATCCTTGTTGGCTGGGAAGGCCTCTTGAGAATGGGGGAGCTTGGGAATGACAGGAAGAGGAGCTCAGGTCCTCAGAGCTAAAGTTTGGCCCTTGCTGATAAGTTTGCAAGCCACCGTGGCAGCATCGTTCACAATCTGATGATAGTCTTTCTCCCCGAGAGGAAGATTATACAGGGTCTCGTACTGACCCCTGAGGGTCACTGACCGCTCTGTCTTCGTAAATATAGTTGCACAAAGAGAAAACTCTATCAGAATCTTTAATATATATATATATAATGCACAAGTGATAAAAGTTCACGTGTTGAAATCACAAAGATAGAAGACTTACAAGGACTGTTGAAGTATCGATGGTCGCAGTTCTTGAACCCATTTGACATAAAGAATAAATCTTTATAGTCATTTGGGTTGCTGGGGTGGTCGATGATAGAGGCGGAGTTTGGGAAACGAGAGAGGTAGTAAAATCCATCATCTCACCCCTTCTGGTCGAGACTAGACTTGAGGCAGAAGAAGTACAAGATGTATGCTGAAGTAGGGACCTCCCACTCATGCCTCAGAAACAAATTCTTTAGCCCCCCCAAAATCCTATATGAATTTGGGGGGAGATGGAATGGAGCTAGTTTGACGTAGTTCAAAAAGTCTACGAAATACTGGTCCAATGGGAGAAAGGCATCGAACTTCAGGTGCTCCTCACTCCAAGCCCCGAAGTCATCTTGGAAGGGGGCGCAGCTCTGTTCTCCCTCCAGTGCAGGTTGGGCAACAAGATCGTTAGCTCCCGTCTCAATCCTGTGACTCGATAGGATCTTCTTCACTTTTCTCTGAGTCGTTATCTGGGAGACTATATGCTCGGCCTTAAAGAATGTGTTGGGGTCGACCACAATCTCTCTCTCCACCATAGGACCAAAGTGAGGGATGGGAGAATCAGAGGTAACATGCTTGCCTTTATCTTGGTTCTAAAAAGAGGAGATCACGGAAGCTTTCTTTGTGGGTGCCATGATTCAGATCGCTTGACGAAAAAGCGGCCTATTAGTAGGCGACCTAAGATGGTTTCTAGCTACGGTTGGGGAGGTATGGAAGTCAAAAGGTTTAAGTAGTTTACTTTCGAGATTTGACAAAATATACGAGATAATCTTTCTCCTAGCCTCAACACGTGGTCCTAGGCCATGCGCCTCCATTTCTTAAAAATCCTAGATGCTTCGAGATTTGCGTGTCTGACCCATTAGACCTACTACTTTCCTTTTGAAAGCGGATTAATGCAAAAATGCCTAAGGAATTGTAACCTTTAAGCTACCGATGATTAGACCTAAAACCCCTTCAGCTTCTACATCTGAAACAGGTATACAAACCGATTTACCATTATAATTTACTCAAGAAAACCCAGAAAATTTGCCTAGTTTTATGAGTACCTTATTTCTAAACAAGCCCGATTCCATTCATTTAACCTAAACTGAACCCTATTTCCTATCTACAAACAGACATAGCCTAAACAATATTGAGCAAAGAGCGTTTTTTGAAGTAAAAAATCCAATGAAAAATAAAGAATCAAAATATTCAAACCAGGTGAAGAAGTACTTACAGATTATATGTTCGTTAAGAAGAAGATGTTGATATGTCCACAGGAAGCTCCTTGAAAGCTTCTGAAAGTATGAAAGGCGATGAAGGCTTTTGGGAAGAGTTTGAGAGAAAAAGGGAAACTTTGTTGTTTTTGAAAAGGAAATTTTTTTAATGCAAAGGTGGTGAGGTTTCAGAAATGATCATCCTATTTATACGTAAACTATGGGAATTAATTTGGGCCAAACAATTGGGTTAGGTCGACATCCAAATGCCAAGATTAAATGAACCATATAGCGACAAAAAGTTGAAAGGACAGTTGTCACAGTCCTCGAAACCGGAACGGACGCCAATCTCAGGCAGTGTAGAGTCCAAGAACTTTACTTAGCTAAGATAGATAATAGTATGATAGTATTTATAGCATTATCTTTGTAACTGTGGATTTTTGGTTCAGACCGGGAATTATTTGGACACTCATAGTAGTACTTATAGATTTTCTAAGTTTAATCTATAGTTTAAGAATATTAAGTATAACCTAAGGTTTGATTAAAGTGACTGATATTAAGGATTATATTTATTATATTATAAGGTTTAGACATCAACCAATAGGATTTTAAGCACATGTTATGAATGGTGATTAAGGATTAAGTATTTTTGAGGATTAAATCTAATAAGGAGTAAAGTTTGAATGTTATAGGGTCAGTCAGCAGCTTTGAGTACGTTGAGGGCTTAGTCAAGGCTGTTTACTCCATTCAAACTTAGCTAAAAATGTGTAATTTCATGTTTAAATATTCAACGAGTGCCGATATATCGCAGCTATAGGGGGGGATATGTCGCAGCACGTAGATACGGAAAACACGAAACGATGCACGGTCGCCTCGGGCATACTGGCCCAGGCGATATATCGCCTACAGGGGGCGATATATCGCCTCCTTCAGCATATGTTCAATTGTTTTTGAATTCTTTTCCTTTCAGCCATTCAAACTTCTTCATAAGTCCAGCATCTTTTGAACGAGTCTTCAGCCTCTGCTGAACGATTATTCAAATGATTTTCACCTAAAAAGCCATTATTTTTATTCAAGTAAAATCAAGATCTTTTCATCTCCAAACTCTATAAATAGGACCTAGTACCCAGCCATTATTCACCATTTGCTCTAAGTTCAGAAGCTGCTAGTGTTAAGTGAGTGTGAGAGTGTAAACACCTGGTTTGGGGAAAAACTATAAGCTTAAACATCATAAGCTTATCAAACACTTTGGGAAGTGAGTTCTATAGTATTTCGGTGGAGGTTAGATTGATCTTGCAAATCTTTGAGGTAAACCCGAAACTTTGTTTCATTTATTTCATGTTATTTCCTTTCTCAAAACCTTCTACTCAGTCCCCTAACCTCATTCTTATTTTGGTTAGGGAATCCAAGTTCTTAAGCATAGAAGTTGGTAAGTATGTTTTTATGGTTTAGTTTTTCCATCTCTTTCATTTCATCTCCTTTCTTTAGACTCACTCTTTCATTATGGTTTTAGGAGTGTTCCAAAAAGTCCCAACTCAGTCCATTTTATCCCGGTAACTTTGGTAAGGAAAATAGGCTAGAATCTATATGTTTATGTTTATGTTATCATATGTGTTATGTTATGAATGTGTTATGAATTTGTTATGCATGTGTTTGTTGTAGGCTTGGGCTTATGCCCTATTTGACTAACAAGACCCCAAAAAGATTGTGGGCATATGCCTATTTAGCTGGTAGGACCCCACTAATCTCATGGGCATAAGCTTGTTTAGTCTATGGGACCCCAAGTAATAATGGCCATTATAATAAGTGAATTATGTGTTATGATATGTCTTTACGTTATTATGAAATTATGTTTATGTTTATGACTATGTGTTAGATTTTTCCTTGCTGGGCATTAGGCTCATTCCTTTCTGTTTATGTGCAGGAAATAAGCTTTAGAGGTGGAAAGATTCGTGACGCTTAGAGGATGTGTATCGATGGTGAATGGAGTCAAGGGGCCGAGCGTTATTCGATTCGAGGATGTAGTCTTGTTTATGTTTTTATGGTTTTAAATGTATTTTCCGTATTTTCTATGTAACTCTTTTTAGTTTTTAAGTTATTTTTGTTTTAAAGACAATGGGTACCCATATCCTACTTATTTTATGAAAGTAAACTTTGTTTCTACAAGTTTCTGATAAATTATGGTATTTTCACAAAAATGTAAGTTTTATGTATAGTTTCGTTAATGGTCCAAAAAGTCTAGAGTAGCGGGTCATTACATTTGGTATCAGAGACAACGGTTCTTTTGCATGAAGTTCTCCTCGATACACACGCTCAAAGCTCCGAATCGGACCGCCAAGTAAGTGTTTAAGTTACTAGTTATGTTACTTATGTGTATAGCTAACACCTTTAGTGTTTATGTTTTCAGTTAAGAATGAACGGAGCTTTAAGCAATGAGGATATCCGAGCCATTAAGGCTTTAAAAAGAATAAGGGAGACAAGGAACACCGTAGGAGCACTAGAAAGGATCACTCAAAGATTGATCTTGTTCCACAAAGAGATAGGTCACCTTCAAGAGTCTAAGCAAATCATGATGAGAGCTGCAGAACAATATGTCCTAGTAATTAGGCTTTTAAAAGATTTCCCTTCAGCAATTTTAACTTTAGAAGAAATATGGGAGAATATAAATAATGATGATGACTTACAAGCAGCCCTAAGATATTATTCTCTCATACTTAAGTTCACCTATGATTTAGAGTTTCAATTCACTAATGAGCAACAACATAGGATCTTCTTGAATCTTCCCCGAGGAAATTTTGAGGCTCAAGACAATGATGATTATAAGGAGATAGATAATGATATGCTAGATGAAGGATCAGATGTAGAAGATCCCGATTTTTAAGAATAGCTAGTTTTTCATTATTTGTTTTATTTCATTCTTTATTTATGATTGTAATAAGTGAAAATTATTTTTCCAAATTAATTTCATGTTATTTTATCATCATGTATGAGTTTGATTTTTTTTTTTCGCAATCGTAATAAGTAATAAATAAAATGAATAATGACTAAGTTCAGTGAAGGTGGATACAAATCAATGAACCAAGTTTCTTTATTGAGAGTTAGGGGGCCTTAGTAGTGGGAACGATTTTACTGGTCCCAGCCCTCCCTCAATATAGTTAACTTTGGAACAAAGATAAGTTTCGAGCCTGAGAATTAAGTCATATAGGATGATTAGAAACACACTTAGAAAATAAAGATGACTTATTTTTCTAAGTATAGAAACCCACTCTAATAATAAATAAAGACCTATATAAATTTTTCATAAGAAGTCATAATAAATAGGTCCGAGATATGTTTGTTTTAGAATAAGTTTTTGCCTTAGAGCCTATTAGGGTAAGTTCTAACAAGTTCTCGACTGTTAGAACTTTTGGTGAAGATGTCGCTCCGAAGATCTGCACGCACCAGCGGAAATGCCTCCAACGTTGTTCCAACGACCAATGATGCCCTCCAGTTCGCAGAAGAGGAGTGTGTGCTACTACTAGCCGCAACACGCCGACACCGCCAGCTGACAACACCGCAGAAATCGCTAGACGGCAACAACAAGTCGAGGAACTCTTGCAGCAACAACGTCAACAGGCGCAGACTTAGCCTCAGCCTCCGCCGCAACCGCAGTCGCAGCTACAACAAATGGCCCTAGCACCCCAAAAAGTTGGTCCATATGGGGGATGGCCAGTGACGAACTACGCGCCACATCCAGTACCGAATATGGAGTCAGTGTATGAAAGGTTCCGCAAGCAGCACGCTCCAAACTTCGAAGGGACTATAGACCCCTTTGAGGCAGAAGAGTGGCTAAGGAATGTGAAGCCAATTCTTACGCGCATGAACCTCAGTAATACGGACCGCATATCCTGCGTCTCGTCATTACTCAGGAAGGATGTCAAAATATGGTGGGACTTAGTTCACCTGACTAACGATGTCACCACCATGATATGGACAAGATTTGTGGAGCCGTTCCACAAGAAGTATTACACCTCAGCAGTCATCGCTAATGATAGAAGAATATGCTCGTGAGTTCAACAGATTAGTCAAGTTTGCACCAGAGTTGGTCTCAACCAACTTTACGAGGTTGACCAAGTTCGTCAGAGGACTTAGACCAAAGATGGAATTAGGGGTTAAGTTAGCAAACCTGGGAACCACTACCTATGCCAATGTTCTAGAAACGGCAATAGAAGTAGAAAGGATTCAGAGGAATGTTAGTGAGGAGAAGAGGGATTAAACGATGGTTCCAGACCAAAGTCTTTGCCTTGACCCAAGAAGGAACCCATGCTAGTAACAAGCATTTACAGGTCAGATCCTATCCTCGATAGTATATGTTCTAGTATCGCTTGATTGGTAGCAGTATACTCGTATATCTCGTTAGGAATGATAGAAAAACTAGAAAAAACCTAGTGAAAGATTTAGAACTAGGTTTGTAACCGATTTGCCTTCGGGCAAAGTAGTTCTATCATCACGAATAGTACGAGGCGTACCGATCAAGATTGAGGACATAGAACTAGAAGGAGACCTGATAGAGCTAGTGATCAAGGACTTCGATGTAATACTAGGCATGGATCGGCTAGCACGGCATGGCGCAACGAGCGACAGCAAACGCAAGAAGGTGATGTTCAAGACTCCTGATGGCCAGAGACGATGCTTCATGGGACAAGCTTCAGGATTACGCACCCCGTTAGTGTCATCTCTCAAAGCTCAACAAAGGATAGAGAGAGGATGTCAAGCATTCTTAGCCAGCATCACAAACGTGGAAAGGGAGACGCCACTTAAGGATGGAGATGTTCGAGTTATACAAGAATTTCCAGAGGTATTTCCCAATGACTTGCCAGGATTGCCGCCAACTCGAGAGATAAACTTCACAATAGAATTAGTACCAGGCACCGAGCCTATCTCTAAGGCACCATACCGGATGGCACCTACGAAACTCAAGGAGTTAAAGACACAGCTACAAGAACTCCTAGACTTGGGTTTCATTAGGCCAAGTCATTCACCATGGGAAGCCCCGGTACTATTCGTGAAGAAGAAGGACGGAAGTATGCGCATGTGCATAGACTACTGTGAGCTGAATAAAGTAGCAATTAAGAACAAATACCCACTACCTCGGATTGATGATTTGTTTGATCAACTCCGAGGCGCGACTGTATTCTCTAAGATCGATTCACGGTCCGGGTATCATCAGCTCAAGGTAAAGGGAGAAGATATTCCTAAGATAGCCTTTAGGACTCGTTATGGACACTACGAGTTCTTGGTTATGTCTTTTGGTCCTACTAACGCGCCAGCCACGTTTATGGACTTAATGAATAGAGTCTTCAAGGATTACTTAGATAAATTCGTTGTTGTATTCATCGACGATATCTTAGTATACTCCAAGGATGAAGTAGAGCACGAGGAACATTTAAGGATTATTTTGACGCGATTGAAGGAGCATAAACTTTACGCCAAGTTCAAGAAATGCGAGTTTTGGCTTTCGCAAGTGGCGTTCCTCGGGCACATCATATCAAAAGACGGAGTTGCAGTAGATCCATCGAAGGTAGAGGCCGTGAAGGATTGGCCTAGACCAAAGAACGCGTCAGAAGTAAGAAGCTTCTTTGGGCTACCAGGTTATTATAGGAAGTTTGTAGAGGGCTTTTCTAAGATAGCCACTCCACTCACCAACCTGACCCGGAAGCAACAAAAGTTTAACTGGAACGATAAGTGTGAAGAAAGCTTCCAGTTGCTTAAAGATAAGCTTTGCTCAACACCAGTACTTAGTGTACCAACACCCGACGATAAGTTCGTTGTCTAATGCGATGCATCAAAGCTAGGATTGGGATGCGTGTTGATGCAAAAACGACAAGGTGATAGCTTACGCCTCACGTCAGTTGAAGGAGTATGAACAACGCTATCCAACTCACGATATGGAGTTGGCAGCGGTGGTCGTTGCAAATCTGGCGCCATTATCTTTACGGAGAACGGTGCAAGATTTATACGGACCACAAGAGTTTAAAATACTTCTTTACGCAGAAGGAGCTCAACATTAGGCAGCGTAGGTGGATAGAATTAGTCAAGGATTACGACTGCGAAATCCTATACCACCCAGGGAAGGCGAACGTAGTTGCCGATGCGCTTAGTAGGAAAAGCTATGGGAACTTAGCAGTCTTATCCGGAATAGAAAAGCCGCTACAGCAGGAGCTTATCAGTGCCGGAATAGAAGTGGTTGTAGGCAAGCTGGCTAACCTGTCTATCCAATCAAATCTGCTAGAGGACATACAGATTGGTCGGAGGCATGAGGGCACACTAGCAGCACACACAGATGCAGTCAGAGAAGGCAAGACTACAGATTTCTCAATATCCAGTCAAGGATTATTGAGATATAAGGATCGGGTATGCGTGCCAGACGATCAAAGTATTAAGAAGACGATCCTAGAAGAAGCACACAATACCCCGTACTCAGTTCATCCAGGGTCTACCAAGATGACTCATGACATCAAGGCAGTCTATTGGTGGCTAGGGATGAAGAAGGAGATAGCAGAGTATGTATCTAAGTGTCTGGTATGCCAGCAAGTGAAGGCGGAGCATCAGCGGCCTGCAGGATTATTGCAACCGCTTAGCATACCAGAATGGAAGTGGGATGATATAGCCATGGATTTTGTGACGGGGCTACCAAAGACGAACAAGCAGCATGATTCCGCTTGGATAGTAATAGATAGACTAACCAAGTCGGCTCATTTCTGCCTGTTAGAACTTCATGCACGGCAAACCAATATGCAGACATCTACATCCAAGAGATGGTACGATTGCATGGAATCCCCAAGACGATAGTGTCAGATAGAGGATCAGTTTTTACGTCAAAATTTTGGAGAAACTTACAGAGAGATAGGGGTACTAAGTTAAGCCTTAGTACAACTTTCCATCCTCAGACAGATGGGCAGTTTGAGCGTACGATTCAGATCTTAGAGGATATGCTACGCGCGTGTATACTTGATTTCGGAGATCGTGGAACAAGTACTTACCGCTGATCGAGTTCTCGTACAACAACAGCTACCAGTCGACGATCGAGATGGCACCTTATGAGTTGCTATATGGAAGAAGGTGCCGATCACCGTTGCACTGGGACGAGGTAGGAGAAAGGAAGCTTCTAGGGCCCGAAGTTGTTAGACAAGCTCAAGAAGCAATAGCGCTTATTAGACAGCGTATGCTTGCTGCTCAAAGCCGTCAGAAAAGCTATGCGGATACCAAGCGACGCGATGTGGAATTCCAAGTTGGAGATCAAGTCTTCATGAAGATATCTCCTATGAAAAGTGTCAAGCGGTTCAGAAAGAAAGGCAAGCTTAGTCCCCGATTCATAGGTCCTTTTAGATATTGGACAAAGTGGGAACAGTTGCGTATAGACTAGCCCTACCGCCAGCACTAGCCGATAGTCACAACGTCTTCCACATCTCGATGCTACGCAAATATGTGTCAGACCCATCTCACGCCCTCAAGTATGATACAATAGCGCTCCAGAAAGACTTAAGTTACGAGGAACGACCGGTTAGCATCCTAGATAGAGGGATGAAGTAGTTACGGTCTAAGAGCCTTCCTATAGTCAAAGTCCTATGGAGCAATAGTTCTGAACGCGAGGCAACGTGGGAGTTGGAAGAGGACATGCAAGGCCGGTATCCGGAGTTATGTGATAAGTAAATTTCGAGGACGAAATTCTTTTTAGTAGGGGAGAATTGTAGAGTCCAAGAACTTTACTTAGCTAAGATAGATAATAGTATGATAGTATTTATAGCATTATCTTTGTAACTGTGGATTTTTGGTTCAGACCGGGAATTATTTGGACACTCATAGTAGTACTTATAGATTTTCTAAGTTTAATCTATAGTTTAAGAATATTAAGTATAACCTAAGGTTTGATTAAAGTGACTGATATTAAGGATTATATTTATTATATTATAAGGTTTAGACATCAACCAATAGGATTTTAAGCACATGTTATGAATGGTGATTAAGGATTAAGTATTTTTGAGGATTAAATCTAATAAGGAGTAAAGTTTGAATGTTATAGGGTCAGTCAGCAGCTTTGAGTACGTTGAGGGCTTAGTCAAGGCTGTTTACTCCATTCAAACTTAGCTAAAAATGTGTAATTTCATGTTTAAATATTCAACGAGTGCCGATATATCGCAGCTATAGGGGGGGATATGTCGCAGCACGTAGATACGGAAAACACGAAACGATGCACGGTCGCCTCGGGCATACTGGCCCAGGCGATATATCGCCTACAGGGGGCGATATATCGCCTCCTTCAGCATATGTTCAATTGTTTTTGAATTCTTTTCCTTTCAGCCATTCAAACTTCTTCATAAGTCCAGCATCTTTTGAACGAGTCTTCAGCCTCTGCTGAACGATTATTCAAATGATTTTCACCTAAAAAGCCATTATTTTTATTCAAGTAAAATCAAGATCTTTTCATCTCCAAACTCTATAAATAGGACCTAGTACCCAGCCATTATTCACCATTTGCTCTAAGTTCAGAAGCTGCTAGTGTTAAGTGAGTGTGAGAGTGTAAACACCTGGTTTGGGGAAAAACTATAAGCTTAAACATCATAAGCTTATCAAACACTTTGGGAAGTGAGTTCTATAGTATTTCGGTGGAGGTTAGATTGATCTTGCAAATCTTTGAGGTAAACCCGAAACTTTGTTTCATTTATTTCATGTTATTTCCTTTCTCAAAACCTTCTACTCAGTCCCCTAACCTTATTCTTATTTTGGTTAGGGAATCCAAGTTCTTAAGCATAGAAGTTGGTAAGTATGTTTTTATGGTTTAGTTTTTCCATCTCTTTCATTTCATCTCCTTTCTTTAGACTCACTCTTTCATTATGGTTTTAGGAGTGTTCCAAAAAGTCCCAACTCAGTCCATTTTATCCCGGTAACTTTGGTAAGGAAAATAGGCTAGAATCTATATGTTTATGTTTATGTTATCATATGTGTTATGTTATGAATGTGTTATGAATTTGTTATGCATGTGTTTGTTGTAGGCTTGGGCTTATGCCCTATTTGACTAACAAGACCCCAAAAAGATTGTGGGCATATGCCTATTTAGCTGGTAGGACCCCACTAATCTCATGGGCATAAGCTTGTTTAGTCTATGGGACCCCAAGTAATAATGGCCATTATAATAAGTGAATTATGTGTTATGATATGTCTTTACGTTATTATGAAATTATGTTTATGTTTATGACTATGTGTTAGATTTTTCCTTGCTGGGCATTAGGCTCATTCCTTTCTGTTTATGTGCAGGAAATAAGCTTTAGAGGTGGAAAGATTCGTGACGCTTAGAGGATGTGTATCGATGGTGAATGGAGTCAAGGGGCCGAGCGTTATTCGATTCGAGGATGTAGTCTTGTTTATGTTTTTATGGTTTTAAATGTATTTTCCGTATTTTCTATGTAACTCTTTTTAGTTTTTAAGTTATTTTTGTTTTAAAGACAATGGGTACCCATATCCTACTTATTTTATGAAAGTAAACTTTGTTTCTACAAGTTTCTGATAAATTATGGTATTTTCACAAAAATGTAAGTTTTATGTATAGTTTCGTTAATGGTCCAAAAAGTCTAGAGTAGCGGGTCATTACAGGCAGCCACTTGTCCAGTACTTGAGTAGTAGGCATGCACGATTTTGCATGGCAGAAGCCTAAAAGCCCTTACTGTGCATGTCAGAAAGTGATGACATCAAGCACGAGCAAGAGCTTGGGGAGCAAATGTTGTACCCTGAAATTAGAACGAGTTCAATTAGTTTGGGTACAGCTGGTAGATAAATATGTAGAAAAATAGCCAAGTAGAATATCTAACTAATAGTGATGTGAAAAGCTCGAGTTTGGAGGTTTGACAACACGATACACAATTTATTATTAGACCGCCTCTCAGGATAATAATTGAGTTCGAGACTTATAATAACCAGGTCCAACTTTGGGAGTTCTAATCTTATTACGAGCTAGGGTTCAAATAGTCGTTGAACATGAGCTCGAGTGAGATATTCAGCTCGTGGAAACTTGGGAAAAAAGCATACTGAAGGATCCCAAGAGATTCAGAGGCTTTTCATACGCTCATTAATGCCCAGATTGTGTCACATATCTATCATTTATTATCCGAGATAACAGGAGTATATTCTATCCTGTTATCAAATCATATCCCAATGTAAATGGGAATAATCTGTATTAAATAGATGCCATATTTATTCAAATAGTTTATTCACGCAGTTACCCAAACCTGTCCATGGAATTCCCACATAAAAACTAGGAATATTGGACAGGGAAGGGGACGACCATTTTTGTATACCCAAAACTCTGCAGAAATTGAGAGGGAAAAGTAATAATATTGACTTGTGGACTAGGTGGATTTTAACCACTAAACCACGTAAAATTTGTGCGTGTTCGAGAGAGTGTTTATTATTTCATTATGGTTTATAATTCAGCAATAATCTACCTGTTTAATTTCTTAATACACTGTTGGCGAAAAACTGTGTCAAGAAAATGTTTTGTTATTTTTGGGACTATAAAATACGCCACCTTTTGTTTCTTTGGAATATCCTGCAAACATGCACACCTCATTGCGTGATTCCAACTTTCTAGCCGTTCCTTTAATCACGTGTGCAGGACAACCCCATACACGAAAATGGGTAAACTAGGTTTAGTACCATTCCTTAATTCCAGTGGAGTTTTCTGAATAGACTTGGATGGAACCACATTGGGTATGTATAGAACACATTTTATTGCGTAACCCCATAATGACAAAGGAAATGATGAGAAACTAATCATCGATCTAACCATATCCAACAAGGTTCTGTTCCGTTTTTCTGAAACACAATTTTATTGTGGCATTCAAGGTCCAGTGAGTTGCTAAATACCATACTCATGCAAATGGTCCTCAAATTCATAATCTAAGTACTCTCCACCTCGATCTGATCGAAGCACTTTTAGTGATTTACCTAATTTCTTTTTAGCTTCTTCTCGAAAATCTTTAAACTTACCAAAAGTTTCAGATTTCCTTTGCAGTAAGTATAGGTAACCATATCTCAAATAATCATTAATTAAAGTGACAAAATATTCATAGCCTCCCCTAGCTTGGAAATTTAATGGACCACAAACGTCCGTATGTATAAGTTGAAGTGGTTCTATGGCTCTTGAACCTTTAGTAGACAAAGGTCTCTTCGTTATTTTTCCTTCAAGGTAGGATTCACAGACAGGGAGAGAACCAATAAATAAATCTCTTAAAGGACCATCCTTTGTTAATCTGCTAATTCTATCTAGACCAATATGCCCCAATCTCAAATTCCACAAATATGTTTCACTATCAGAATATAATTAAAGCACTTTTAATTTTATTGAGCTCAAAATGACCCAAAAAGATAATTACACATCAATTAGGGTCATGGTGGGTGGCGGCAAGGGAACCCGACGTCAGAGGATGGCAGGGCCGGCCATAGGTGGCGGGCTCACATGCCTTGGGGTGCGTGCGGCAAGGGGAGACCGAGAGGTGGTCGAACCACCATGTACGCTAGGGTGGACAGAGCATCAAGGTCGAACGACCTTGAGACTTGTGCGCGACCACAATCAGCGGAGGAGGACTCGACGGTGGGGAAGTCTCCTCGGGGTGCGGGCCATTGATTACAATAATTTTTAATTTAAAATACTATAAAATAAGTTATTATAAATCCTATGCCCCATAATGGGTTACAATTTTTGTGTATCTAGAAAATTTAAGAACTTTTCCTGATCAAAAAGCACCATGAAAACCAACCCTTAAAATCATCAACAAATCCCATAAACATCCATCCATTCATATATTACACATAATATAAAAAATGCACATGATACCCACACAGTAATTAGCATACGCAGGAATTAAAGATGGCTCTGATACCAATTGTTAGGAACTGTTCCAAGTGCGCAGCAAAAATTGCGGTAATGGTGGCATTGTATACAACAAATTTTTTTCATATAAACAACTTTATATGAGGATCCTTTAATATGCAATATGTCAATCAACAAAATATGTATACGTAAAATTGATACGAAATTATTTACCTCTTGTAACCTATCAAAAGTCATTGAATCTTTTCCTATATAATTCGATCTTCCTATCATTGCTACAGTACTCACACCTCAAGATGTTCCAAGACTTCTCTATACCTCAAGATGTGGGTGGGCACATAGAGAGAACAAGAATCAAATTTTTGAATCAAAAGTATTCTCAACACATGAGACTCTTGATTATTGGCTAGAGAGAAAGAAAGGTTATTCCTTTGTGAGAAAATGGTGATCACTTTTTCTGATGCTTCAAAAAAAAAAACTTACTTTCCTATTTTCTATCATATAGAATATACAGGCATTATTATCATCATAATAATAATAATAATAAGATAATAGTGATCATTTTAATAATAATAAAAGTAAATTATAATTGAAGACAAAGTCTTACATTCCATTTTAAAACATTTTTCAAAATGTTTTATTAATTAATTAAATAAAAGAAAAAATCCAATAACTGATCACTATCAGTAGTGGAACACGAATAGGGCATTCCAGGAAACCTATGAATGTAACACTTCCCTAAAATAAGGAGATTTTGATTTTTCATACATATTTTTTTAATTAATTAATAATTAGAAATTCAAATAAGGTATCATCTTTTTACGGAAAAGATAACAACTTAAATTTCAAAATTCAAAATTCAAAATTTGAATTTTCATTATCACCTTATTATTAATTAAATAAATATAGTAATCAAAACCAATTTTGATAGAGAATTTTCATTATCAACTTAGATTATCACATAATTGTATATTTATCCCAAAGAATAAATATTCAATCAAATAGCCCATTCACAGTTTGACCCTTGTATCAACTATTACCATGAATAGTGTTGATAGAGCCACCGAGGGACCTATGTACCAATAATTCCAAGATCCAATAAATAATATATTATTAACCAAAACTCTTTGATTTAATAGTTATATTTATTAACCTCATGATTACTCCAATATAAATATGAGGCTGCACTCTTTAGAGTTAAGGACATATATTTACTGAGTACTTTATAGTAACCATAAAGTGTCCATTGATATAATCATTACATACAAACTAATCATTTATTGATGATTCATAATTAAGTGGGAATAAAATTACCGTTTTACCCTTTTAATTTTCTCTTGTTTCCTAGTGTACCATTGACTTCACTAGTGGATATTAATTCATAATCTGATTATGAATTTGACATTGTTGACGCCGTTTTTTGTCAACTTAAATTTGAAGAGTACTAAACAATATCTCAGAAAGAAGAAAAGAACAATAGGATTTTAATGTGGTTTAGTAGTTAAAATCTGCCTAGTCCACAAGTCAATATTATTGATTCGTAATAATCTCTCAAAGCTTTCTCAGAGCAATTCAATAGAGTATTCTCAGTGATAATTTGTGCGTGAATATAAATGAAAAATATCAGGCTATTTATAGACCTTGTTAGGAGAATATCTTCCATTGATTCAGGGAAGTCACAATCAATTATTCAAATTTGAAATAAATGTAAATATATATACATTAATTACATAATATACCATGATAATTGGGATTCAATATCTAATAGCAAAAAATCCATAAGGAATAGGGATTTCCTAACAACTGTCATGCGCAAAATGTGTTGCTGATATTGAATGCAAGGTTAATGCGCTTTCGAGATCGATCAAGACTTCGAGCTCATTATTTCAGTTAGCCTCCTCCTCACCTTGTGGTTTCTTTGAACTTAGTCTTCGAAGACCAACACCTTCGAGCTTGCAACTAAGGCTCGAATAATACCTACATGCTCCGGAGAAGATTCTTTCTTTCGAGTTTGAAACTTATGCTCGAACCTTTCAACTTGTGCTCGATCGACAACAACAACAAATCAGGAATCACCTATTTATACAAATGTTCATCCTATGCTTGTTATTTTCGAGCCTACATTTCGAGACTCATTTGTTCATTCTCAAAATTTGGATGTAACATACGTCAATAACCTTTTCAGTTCCAAAATCCAACATAATAGGGAACCATCATTCAATCTATAAGAAGGTATATATTCCATATCTGTTAAGCTATGTCCCCAACCATATACATCATTGAGTCCCCAAAAGAATAGTTCTTAGCATGATCATTATGACAAACCGTAACGCACGAATCAAATGATCAAATGACATATATAGGAGTTCATAGTAACTTCAGGATTAAGAACAGTTTACATATGATCATCAGTTGATGTGTTTTATAATACTACGAAATAATATTTAAACAAGTATTATCAAATCACATCTGATCCAGTTCAACATACTCTCAGTATGAAAAGTACCTCCACTAAAGTGTCCCACTACACTAGTAACCCGGATCTAGGTCACATGTATTTATAATACTAGTGGACCGTACTAGTAATTAATCTAAAGATTCAACACCTTTATTTTACTGTGAACTTTTTTAAGTCCATTATCTCAATCTTGATCTTCTGATACCAATATGAGATTGAGACCACATAGATGAATTTGAGAATTTTTTGATATTTAATTAATATTATTAACAATAATATATTACATAAGCTACATATACACATTAATTCAATTTATTTATTCATTTCATTAACACCATTGTCAACTACAATTTCTTTAAGGACACTATTCCTAACATTAGGTGTTTGCAGAATAATCCAGAAATAAAAAATCCACTCTAGACATAAGTTCTTGTGGTGGCAGTTGCTGAATGAGGCCTTACCAACCAGGGACAAGATGACCATGTTCTCATCCTTGGTTGATATGACTTGCCCTCTTTGCAATATGGAAAATGAAACACCATTACATCTATTATGGAAATGTCAATTACCTTCTCGCTTGTGGTTTGTCAATCTGTGGGGCCTTAGGACTGATGCCTTTGATCTTAACACTTGGGAAAATTGGATGAATACCTTTAAGGTTGACAAAAATAGACCTTCGGGGCTTCAAGAAGAATGTTTATTTAGGTAGCAACGCCTCCATCTTGTTGGAGCTCATCTATAAGGAAACAAACTACTATATCATTCATGGAGGGAATCCAACCCCATTCAACACACTATGCAACATCTTCAATCACAAAAGGGAAGAATTTTTTGGGGAATTCAGTCTATCAACAACTAATTTAGTGCTTAAACAACCACCAACATGATGGATTTGTTATGTGACAAACACTGCATTGACGGAAAATGGAGCGTATCTGGCAAATCTGAGCCGGGATAATGAAGGGATCATCAAATCTACCACAACATCATTTTATAATGCTACTTAAATCACTACAACAATTTGCACATATAATTACAGTGATTGAATAAACCTTTCAAAAAACGTAACAAGTTTGTTTATTTAGTTTTCAAAAGGACTAACTATAGATTAATGTTATATTCAAAAGAGTAATCACTTTAGCATTACCATTAGTCTCACTTTTCAAATAAATACCCTCACTCTCACCATTTTTGTGTTTTGTGTCATGATACCTTTTCAATTTTTCATCTCTCTCGTGATTCGACCTTATGTTTCTTCTAGTTTCTCTCATTTTGCAATCACTGTAGATTCTAGCCACGATTTTGTTCTCAGACGATCGACGAGAGGCTTCATGGCAAATTTATTTTCCGACGAAGCTTATAAAGAATTTATTCTCAGATGATCAACGAGGCTTTTTCTAGTTTCTCTCATCTTGCAATCAATGGAAATTCTAGCCACGATTTTGTTCTCAGACGATCGACAAGGCTTCTCAGCGAATTTGATTTCCGATGTATAGATGGGACTTCTCAATGAATCTGGTTTGTTTTAGGTATAATCTTTGACTTTAATGTTTAGATTCGTGATTTTCCTTTGTTTATGCCTTTTTTTTATTTTGGATTAACATTAGGATTTTGTTAATTTTATAGGTAGCTAAATCCCTAAAAATCTATAGTTCAACTTTACAACAAAGCTTGAATTTGTAGTCATTGCTACATCACTTACAAAATTCCACTTCACTACCACTAATGTTGACATCACTATCCAAAATCCATGGCAACAGTGATATGTGTTGTATTGTTCATATTTGGACTGTTTGGGAATAAGAATGATTAAGAGTGAATGTTTGTATGTAGGCTAAATTCGTATATATATATAGAGTATATTTGTGTTAATTGATGTTTGTATAAATTTGTCTATAAGTTTTGTTAGTCTTACTACTTAAGTTGGTCTTGTTTTCATGTTTGAATGTATTACTAAGCTTTTCTCAAATAATGCATAATAATTGTTTGATGGAATGCTTCAGTGAGATAAATGAGTGAATTGAATTATTTTTATAGCTTTTCTATAATCTGCTTATCAGATGGGGTATCGATTCCTTCTGGCCACTCCTGTCGTGTCCCTTTACTTCTATGCATTACTACTCCTTTATATTTCAAAGCCTTTTTATAATCCCTACAAAAGTTTGCATTCTCCAAGTCTTGCTAAACTCTGGAGTGCTGCTAATATATTTTGCACTTCCTTTTGTACCTATTCTTATTGTGCTAATCTCTACCCCAAGACTTGTATATATGAAGAATTAAAGACACAAGCATTAGAAAAAAATATGATCGAGTCATATTGGACTCTTCATTAAAAACAGAGCAGAGAGACACAAACATATTTATGTGTGTATAGGAGATGAGATGTGATATATATTGTGTTTACCCAAAAATGATTTTTGATGATGTGGAAAAGATTATATACACGTGGATTGACACGTGGCGAAATTAAAGGGCAAATGTGTTGTTCGACTATCAACCAGAAGCGCACCTCATCGTCAGTGTTAATCTTTGGTACGACCAGGCTGGTTGTGAAACCTGATTTATTTCCATCTTAAGTTGTAATCTAATATTAACTGCATTTGAATATTTCCTCATAATTATCCTTGATACGTGATTGTTAAGGAAAGATAGGACACATTAGCATGTGTAACCCTCCTTGAGCCTATAAATATGCATGAAATAGCTCCAGGAGGGGACTTTTCGATTCATTAGCTTTTTTGCTTGATATTAAGAGAGAAAGAGCTATAGTGATTGTAGATGATTCTATTGTAATCCTTCCAAGGTTTGTGAAACTCAAGAACCCTGGTTCTTTGATCACGACTTTAAGATTCAATAATAACAACATCACTAAGTGGACGTAGGTCATTACCAATCACTGGGGCCGAACCACTATAATTCCTTGGTGTTTTTTCCTTTATATTAGATTATCTTTTCAAGTGTCATTCTATATCCTGTCGTATTCTTGACTCCGTGTCGTTGGATAACTCGAGGGTCAACATTCTGGTGCTTTCATTAGGAGCTTGTGAAAGAATCTAATGGCAAAAACATACAAGAAAACTGGACAGGCCGCTGGCGCTGCATCATCCCAGCCTCCTCCCCCAAATGTGGCTGATGACGAACCACATTTGGAGTTTGATGAGGAGGAGTTAGATTCTGAAACCCTTAAAGCAACACTGGGGTGGTTGCAGGATGAGTTGGCCAATCTGAGGGCCAATCAAGAGAATGTTGCAGAGATAATGGCGTCGCAGCAAAGAGAAATAGAACGCCAGTGTCAGGAGCTGAGCGAGTGGTAGGCTGAGATGGATCGTCGTTAGAGGGATGCTATGGAAACCATTGAAGCAACCATCTAGCTGGCTAGGAATCAAGCTGCGCTAGCCTCCCAGCCAGAATAGCCACCAAATGGGCCGCCCAAAGTGGTCCCAATCCTAGTCCTTCCCTCCAGCCAGTAAGCCCTCAAAGGCCGGAGCAGCCGCCTGTGGCTCAGGATGATGTCCCCCCTAGGGATCCTGAGCAGCAGCCTCCATTTCAGGCTGGTCGAGGTGATCCCCCGCACCTGAGGCAGAATAGGGCCGGGCAACTGCCCCGTAGCCCTAGACGCTCAGGGGATGAAGAGCTGAATCTACCGACCAAGGGCAGTGTCCTTCTGCCAACAGAAGGAACTCTGAGATAGGCTCTGCGGTCAGGGGCCCCCCACGGCATAACAATGCACGGGGACCCATCGACCAGCGCATGCCTCCCCCTAACGCTCGGGAAATGCTAGCCCAAGGAAGCAACAAAGTGAATAGTCGATCACACCATAGTCAGCCACGATTCAGAGATGACCATGACTACAATGAAGCCAATTCCGGTAGAAGAAATGTTGGTCAGAGGAACGAAGAAAGAGGTGGAGGCAGAAGCCCACCACCTAGAGAGGACCGACCAGCGGGCCATAACGCTGGGGAGCAGCCCAAGCAACAGAATGTCTTTAGTCGGCTGGGAGCCAGCGAGGGACGTACTTAACGACCGCCGGGAAATACACGATGAGTATGTTCCCCCGGCATTAGTGGCCCCAGCAAACCCAGAAGCTGTTCAGGCCCAGATCGATGCCTTGAACCAGGCGGTACAGCAGCTGGTCGGGGGGCGAACATCCCACATTGAGTACGATCGGAGGAGAGGTACCCCTTTCATACAGAGGATTGCTGTGGCTGAAACCTCCATTAAATTCAAGATGCCAACACTGCCAATTTTGACGGGTATGGAGACCCAGTATCTCACGTTAATAAGTTTGAGATACAAATGGATATACAAAAGGTGTCAGAAGATGCCCGCTGCCGCATCTTCCCCGCAACGCTGTTTGACACTGCCCAGGAGTGGTTCTTTAAGTTCCCTCCTACTAGTATAGTATCATGGGAAATGTTCGTGAAGGAGTTTTACGGACATTTCTATGCAGGTCGCATGCACCCAACTGAGGCCAACCAGCTGGTCGAAATACGCCAGAAAGAGGGAGAGTCGTTGAAGGAGTACGTTCAGCGCTCCATGCGAGCTACAGCTGGAGCCAAGACTGTGGGCGATGAAGGTAAGATGATGGCCCTAACTGCTGAGGTTAGACGCCATTAACTCCTCTGGAGCAGCCTCAAAAAGAATGGGGTAAGGAGCACCCAAGAGTTCTTAGATCGAGCTGATCGTTACATCAAGCTCGAAGAAGTGATTGCCAACGAAGGGAAATCACCAGCAAAAGACAAGGGGCCCAAGGAAGATCTCGCCAAAGCCGCCAATGGGTTGGAAAAACCCAATGGCAACAGCAAAGGCAATGGGAATAACAACAATAGAAATGGTGGAAAGCGGGTGAACAATGAACCCTCGACCTCTGAGAGTAAGCGCCCCAAAGGCAGTCGGTATGAACCGAGATTCACCAACTACATTGCCCTTGTCGAAAGTCGAGCTGAGGTCTATCAGGCGACCAGCTCAAACATGCCCTACAAACGACCCGCACCCATAAGGAAAGATATCTTCAAGAGAGATACAACAAAGTTCTGTCATTTTCACGACTACGGGCACAATACAAATGAGTGTAACCAGCTGAAGGACGAGATTTAATTCCTGATAAGGCAGGGACATTTAAGAAGATATGTGTGAGCTGTAGGAGGTTCTCAACGAGAGGTTCAAGGTGGCAACGAGCAGGCGCCTGCACACCAACGCTCGCCACCTTTACAACTAGCTCCTGTGGCAGGCACTTTACTCACCATCTGTGGAGGCTCGCATCTTGCAGGAGATAGTGGGAAGGCAAGGGAACGATACGCTCGAACCCTGCGCCACAACCAGGATATCAAGATGATGAGTGTCGAGGATCGAGCACCAAAAAAGGCTCGAACAGAGGAGGAACTGATAACCTTCTCTGACGACGACGCCCAGCACGTGCGATTCCCACACTCCGATCCACTGGTTGTGGACGTGGAGATTGCAAACATGATGGTGAAGAGGGTATTGGTCGATACAGGAAGTTCGGTCAATATCCTATACAAGTCCTCGCTGGAAAGAATGAAGTTGTCTGTAAAAGACCTGGAGCCATGCAACCAAACCATTTATGGTTTTTCCGGAGAAGGGCTCGCCCTAACAGGGTCAATTAGACTCCCAATTACAGCAGGCACCACACCAACTAATAGGACATTACTCACTACTTTTATAGTAGTTGATTTTCCTTCGGCATACAATGCTGTAATTGGGAGACCAATTTTAGTCGACCTGCGAGCCATCACCTCGATATGGCCCCTCGCCATGAAATTCCCAAGAGACGCCGGGATAGGTTGCTTATTGGGAAACCAGAGGGAAGCGAGGGAATGCTACAACGCCTCGATCACCAAGGTGAAGAAGGGCGTCTCGAGAGACGCCACCGAAAAGGAGTTGCAAATGGCAACTGATGTTTATGCCCACTCGGGTGATAATGTCACAAAATAGGGCATTGCCCAAAGTGAGGATAAGGATTTGGATCCTCGCTTTGGGGATTTTGAAGAAGAAGTGGGACCCATCGAGGACCTTGAAGAGGTCCAACTCGATGAAGAAAATCCTAACAGATTTGTGAAAGTCGGTAAAAACTTAGAGACAACAACAAAACACGCACTGGTGGAGTTTTTAAGGAGGTCTCAGTTGGCCTTTGCCTGGTCGCACAAAGACATGGTTGGGATAGATCCTGCAGTCATCAGCCACGTCCTAAACATCGACAAGAGTTTTCCACTAGTGCAACAAAAAAGAAGGTTGCTCGACAAAGATAGATCAAGGGCCTTAAAAGAAGAAGTCGAGAAGCTGAAGGAGAATGGGTTCATCAGGGTGGCATTTTATCCATCCTGGGTCTCTAATCCTGTACTAGTGCCCAAGCCGAATGGCAAGTGGCATACGTGCGTGGATTTTATAGAACTAAATAAAGCCTGCCCCAAAGATTGCTTCCCACTCTCAAGGATCAACCAGTTGTTCGATGCCACTGCAGGACATGAGATCCTCTCATTCATGGATGCATACTTCGGGTATAACCAAATTAGTAAGCATCCCCCTGATGAAGATCACACTAGCTTTTGGACTGATACCGGGCTCTACTGTTTCAAAGTGATGCCTTTCGTTTTGGAAAACGCTGGTGCGACTTACCAGCGACTCGTCAACCACATGTTTAAGGAGTTGATCGGCACAAACATTGAGGTCTACGTCGACGATATGCTGGTCAAGTCAAAGAAATTAGAAGGGCATGTAAGGGATTTACAGGAGTGCTTCAACATCTTGAACAAATATCAGATGAAGCTAAATCCCCTTAAATGCTCCTTCAGAGTAGGATTAGGGATGTTCATGGGATTTATAGTTAACTCGAGAGGAATTGAAGCCAATCCCAAAAATATTAAAGCCCTGATCGATATGAATTCGCCAGCAAAGGTCAAGGATGTTCAAAGCTTAACCGGAAGAATTGCCACTCTTAGTAAATTTATTTCAAAGTCAACAGATAAGTGCATCCCATTCTTCAATCCACTTAGAGGCAATAAGAAGTTTGAATGGACAAAGGAGTGCGAACGAGCCTTTCAAGCACTGAAAACACATATGGCACAACCACCCATCCTGTCAAAACCGGTCGATAAAGAAACTTTGTTCATCTACCTGGAAATCACAGAATACGCTACTAGTGTCGTCTTAGTAAGAGAAGAAGAAGGTGTGCATAAGGTTGTCTACTACATAAGAAAAAGGCTGATTGGAGCAAAATAGCGGTACCCGCCCATCGAGAAACTAGCCTATTGTCTAGTTTTGGCCTCTAGGAGGCTACGACCTTACTTTCAAGCTCATCCAATTATGGTCTTGACCGACAACCTCTTCGACAAGTCTTGCAAAAACCAGAGGCTGCAGGTAGATTGCTAAAATGGGTAGTCGAACTCGGGCAGTTCGACATATCTTACTTATCACAAGCAGCGATGAAAGGTCAAGTCTTGGCTGACTTCATTGTGGAATTCACTGAACTTACGAATGGCGTTCAGGCTGAAGAGCTCAACGAGCATGAAAGTCAAATCCAAGCACCCACGTGGAAATTATTTACAGATGGCTTTTCTAACGAGTGCCACGCTGGGGCAGGAGTGATATTGATAACACCGGAGGGGCATCGATTTCACTGTGCAATCAGATTTGACTTCACTACTTCTAACAATGAGGCCGAGTATGAAGCACTACTCGCTGGATTGCAATTAGCCATGGGCATGAATATAAAAGTGCTTGACATCTATAGTGATTCTCAGCTGGTGGTGAATCAGGTCCTAGGAGAATACAAGGCGCGAGGTTTAATGATGGTTGCCTATCTGAACAAAACAAAGGATCTATTGGCTCAGTTCGACAAATACAGTCTCCAGCAGGTACCTCGCGATAATAATTCCAATGCGGACGCTTTGGCCAAATTGGCAAATGCGAAGGATGCTGACACTCTGAGCATAGTGCCAGTCGAGTGACTATCTGTACCAAGCATCCAAGCAGAGGAGACCACTCTGGTAATCCATATGGTGGATACGTGGATGGCACCGTATGTCGAGTATCTGACGCAGGGTGTGTTACCAATAGACAGAAACAAAGCCAGGACCCTTCAGCGATAGGCTGCTAGGTATATCCTGGTCGATGGAATTTTGTACCGAAGGGGATACTCAATGCCACTCCTCAGGTGTATTACAAAGGAAAAGGCCAAAGAATTGATGAAAGAGGTACACAAAGGATTTTGTGGAGACCACGCTGGGGGGCAGAGTTTGTCAAAAAAAGATCCTAAGGCAAGGATGTTTCTGGAAAATGATGAATGAAGACTTGATGGAATTCGTGCGGAAGTGTGATAAATGCCAAAGATTCTCCAAAATCCCACGAGCAGCCCCTAATGAGCTTAAACAGATGCAAAGCCCGTGGCCGTTTGTAGTTTGGGGTATCTACCTAATCGGATCTTTGCCCACGGGAAAGGCGGTGTCAAATATGCTGTAGTTGTCGTCGACTACTTCACCAAATGGGCCGAGGCTGAACCACTTGCAACCATAACGACCAAGAAGGTGCTGGATTTTGTGATAAAAAACATCATTTGTCGCTATGGATTGCCAAGGAAGATCATTTCGGATAATGGCACTCAGTTTGACAGTGATTTATTCACGGATTTCTATGAGCGACATGGTATTATCAAGAGCTTTTCTTTAGTTGCTCATCCCCAAGCGAATGGACAAGTTGAAGCAGTCAACAAAACGTTGAAGGATACACTGAAGAAAAGGCTAGAAGAAGCTAAGGGGGCGTGGCCAGAATAATTGCCTGAAGTACTTTGGTCGTACAGAACTTCCCACCGAACATCAATGGGTCATACTCCATTCTCTTTGGCTTATGGATATGAAGCTATGTTGCCTGTTGAGTTAGATCCGCCTTCGCATCGCAGAATAACGTACGATCAAGATTTGAACAGCCAGCTATTAATGGAATCCCTGGACTCAATTGATGAGAAATGTGAACAAGCCCAACTCCGAGTAGTTGCGTATCAGCAGAAAGTCGCCCGGTATTTTAACTCTAAAGTTCGAGAGAGAAAGTTCAACGTTGGAGATCTTGTACTCCGAAGAGTTTTTCTAAACACCCGCGACCAAGCTGCTGGAGTACTAGGACCTAATTGGGAAGGGCCATACCAGATTGAAGAAGTCCTTCACCTAGGCACCTATAAACTTGCTCGCTTAAACGGAGATCTCGTTCCTCGCTATTGGAATGGAGAACACCTACGCAAGTATTACCAATAAACAATTCTTCTTAAAGAATTGGCTTGTATTAATTTTACTTTTTACAAGTTTTGAAAAAGGGTTGGTCATTTTATGTGACCGATCGCTTATAAGTGTAAGATCTTATTGATCACTCATAAAGACATGTTTTGTCCATTTATTACGAGAAATATAAAGGATTGTGCGCAACCAGTCATTTCTTGCCAATTATTGTATTTATTACAAGTATTTGCTCATTACGTGTGATTTTTAGCTGTATTATAATTCTAATTATATTGCTACGAGCAGTAATGTTCGAACAGGCTCTGGTTAAGGCAAGTGACCAAGGACCTAAAGCTCCTCGATCACTTGGGGGGCATATAAGGATAAGTAAGCAAAGCAAATCGTTAAAAGGTATGTAAACACATGAGCAAAATAAGTGAAAGCATGCTAGGGTACTTAGAGTATTTTTCAAATTTTTGTCATTTTGTTAAATCAAACCAAAGTGTTATGCTAAGTTCGGTCATGCGAACAAGATATTATAATAAAATAAAAAGATGTTATAATATTGTACGCCCTAAATATCCACGGGTTATTAGCGAGCTGGAAATGGGCATAATCTTGTCAGCCACGTGGAAGCTCCTACCTGGAGCTGCTGTTACAAATAAATGTACGCCCTAAATATCCACGGGTTATTAGCGAGTTGGAAATGGGCATAATCCTATCAGCCACGTGGAAGCTCCTACCCGAAGCTGCTGTTACAAATATCTACCTCTTTAGCTCGAGGTAACCAATGGTTTAGTAAGAATACTTAGGGATCGGGTCAGCAGCGTGGACACCACGAGCTGAGACTACTTCAAGCCCGGGGTATGAGCTGGAGCTGACACGTCTGACCCTTTATAAAGTCAACCACGCAGTGTAAACGTGCGCATATCAGACATCACGTGTCTACTCCATTCCTGAAATCTCGGACACGCAGCTTAAGCATGCGTGTTCAGGCACCCCACGACTGGTTTGGACCATGCGGCCCATTATCCCCCTTACCTATTGATTAGACCACACTTCATTGTCAGGTTTTAGGAATTAATCATGAATTTCACAGAAGTGGCATGATGGGTAAGAAGGTCACGGGATGACCCCCTTTGCCAACACCCAGGTGTCCTCTCCCTATAAATATGGAGACCCTGGGTGTTGCAAAGGGTTGGCCTCTAATTTGTAAAGAACTACTCTGTAAGGAATATCAGAGATATATCAATAATATTGGCTGGTGGACTAGAAGGATTTTAACCTTTGAACCACCTAAAAAAGTATCCGAGTTATAATCTTTCTTTGAGATCATTCATCTATTACGGTTCATCATTTAGCACTAATCCCTCTCCTTATTCATATAATTATCTGTTGCTGAAGAACCGCATCAATAGTTTGGTGCTTTCATTGAGAGCTTTTAGATTGGTGCTATCGTAAAAACCCAACCATGGTAGTTACTCGCTCAAGGCATGGTAACGAGGCGGATCAACGTGATGGGCAGGAGGCCCACCATGCTGCCATATCTGATGAGCAGAACACTGAGGTTCAGCAGTGGCCGGGCAAGCAGCCAATGGGCCAAGACGATACTGGAAGTTCGGCTCCTCGGCCGCCCAATCCGATCCCGGATTTCTACACGGCGGTAGAAATGGAAAATGCACAGTTGAGGAGTCAGCTGGCGAAAGTAGACCAGCAGATTCAAGAGGTTTTGGCCCGACTACCCCCTCTTACAATCGATGCTAATGTTGGAAAGAGGCATGGTGAGGCTCATAAGTCCCTCCGGGGTAATTGGTCCAAGCCCATTCGGTCGGTCAGACCGTCAACATCAAATTCTACTCCCATGTCGCATCACCAAGAAACCGCATTTGGGGAACTTCCTAGGTCCGATCAGCAATTCAGCCGATCGGTCCGAACCTCAACTCCTAGCTCACTTCCACCCTTGAGTGCACCCAGGAGGGCTCGAGGAAGCTCGCGAAGGAGATCCGGGGAGGGTTCGAGACGACAGCCCGCCCCGGCCAGCCGTCCTGCGCCCCGCTCAGACCGCCGAGCACAGGACGCGGAGGATTGTAGAGCGGAGCGGTCGCGACCTAGCTTAATCCACCCTGACGGGACTAGGATCACGTCCCCAGTCAGGCATCCTCCTTCACCAATAAGATACCCATTTCCTCCTTGTCCAGTCCAAGACATTCTGGCTCATGGGAGCAACAGGAGAAATCCTCCTTCCGTTAGACCCTCCCATCGTAGCCGGGCACCCAGGGAAGTCCCAGATCCTCACCCTCAGCGGCGGGATCCGAACTTTTCAAATGGAAGTTACTGGACCGGGAGTCGTCAAAGTGACATGTCCGGTGGAGACTTGCGCCATCGTTTGAGCTCGGCTCAAAGCCCTCGGCACACCCCGAGGGGCGACCTCTGAAATCGTCTAAACTCTCAGAGAGGAGACCCAGTTGGGAATAGCAGTCGTGCTCGGCAAGGGGAAGGCTTATCTGAAGTACGTGACAGCGGGAATGTCCCACATAACCTATCTCAAGATAGGAGGAACTATAACCCGCCTAACACATACAATGGAACTGGAGCTATTGAACATCCCCAGAATAACCAAGGAAGCAAGGACGAAACCCTGGAGCGACTGGCTCAGATGGAGGACCTAATGAGGAAGCTCTTGTTGAAAAAAGAAAAAGATGAGTATGAATCAAGGGACGAACTCGAGCTCTTTGCCCCCAGCATAGCAGCTACGACGTATCCACCTGGTTTTCGTATGCCTCACTTGTCCAAGTTCAATGGGGACGGGGACCCGTCAGATCATCTGGGTATGTTCAACACCCTGATGATGGCCCACAACATCAGTCCCGAGTTAAGATGTTTAATATTTCCTTCCACCTTGACTGGGCCGGCCAGGCAATGGTTCAAGCAGAGTAAAAAGCAATCCATCAGTTCGTGGAAAGCCTTTTCTGCCGACTTCAAGAGGGCATTCTGAGCTTCTCAGGCTGCCCGCATCAAAGCCAATACCCTGGCGAACGTAAGACAACAGCTCGACGAACCTTTGAAAGCGTACCTGAGCAGATTCGCAAACGTCACTGCTCGAGCCAGAGACGTAGATGACACCTCCAAGCTCATGGCCTTGAGGACTAGGATCCTCGTCGGAGGCGGACTCTGGGAAGAGACACAGAGGAGAGGTGTCAGCACCGTGAACGAATTCCTAAATAGGGCCCAGGGATGGATAAACCTGGAGGAGGCGGAGCATCGGCCGCGGGAACCAGCCAGGCCCCTGAACAGCCCGCTGGAGTGGGAACGGATGTCGTGACAACGACACAAACCGTTACACATAATAACCAGTTTGGTGGAGGCAAGAGAAAAGGGAGCAGCGAGGGCAGCCAGCATGTCCCAAAGAAGAACAAGTCCGTGGAAAAGTTTAAGCCAGTCTACGCGACTTATACCAAGCTCACACACACTAGGGAGAAGATTTTCCTAGCAAACTCTGCTCGCCTCCCCTGGAAGCCGGATCTGTTGAAGCACCAGAAGGGTAAGCGAGACCCCTTCAAGTTTTGTCGGTTTCACAACGACATTGGCCACAACACTGATGATTGTAGGAACCTGAAGGATGAGAGCGAGACTCTCATCAGAGCCAGACCCTTGGCTTAGTATACGCGGAATAGGGTTCCCACCGGCCAACCAGCTTCGGAAGTTCCGATAAGTCAACCCTGGTCGCAGATAGATCAGGACATCCCTCCTCCTATGATAGGAGGAGAGATCTCCACGATCTCAGGAGGCCCCCATCTGGCTGGCACGAGCAGATGTGCCCAGAAGAGGTATGTCAACAAACTTAAGGCTCATAATGGAGTGGAGTTCGTCCCTGATCAGCATCTACCCAAGCAGCAATGATTGGAGAGGCAACCAATCATATTCACCGAGGAAGATGCCAGTCACGTCCAGTTCCCTCATAATGACCCTCTGGTCGTAGCCGCTCAGCTCACTAACTGGAGAGTTAGGAGAATACTAGTCGATAATGGGAGCTCGGTGAACATGCTGTTCCGGTCTACGCTGGAAAAGATGGGTTTATCTGTCACCGAGTGGAAAGCCACCTCCATGATGCTATACGGATTCTCTGGAGAAGGGTCGGCAGCAATAGGAATAATCGAGATGGTGATCACCTTGGGAGAGGGACCCTGGACAGTCTCAAATCTCCTCGAGTTTGTGATCGTCGATTGTCCCGTCGCGTACAATGCTATTTTGGGCCGACCTACTTTGATAGCATTCGAAGCAATAACCTCCATCCGCCACCTCGCGCTAAAATTCCTCTCTTCCTTGAGGATATGCACGGTCCGGGGTGATCAGCTCGCTGCCAGGGAATGCTATAGTATTTCTATGAAGGGAAAATCAAAACCCGGGCAGCTGACGATGACCATCCAGGGCGGGAATGAGGAATCTTAGGAACTTGTGCCTACTCCTGAGATTGAAAAACCTCAGAGCGCCAAAGGGGAGAATATCATCTTAAATAATGATATCGACCCCAGAGTAGGCAAAGATAGATCTGAGCTCCAGGCCATCGAAGAGCTCGAGGAGGTAAACATCGACCCACAAGACCCCTCGAAGGAGGTAAAGCTCGAGAAAAATCTATGTAGCGAAAGGAAGGCGGAGCTGATTAAGTTTCTGCAGGAGAATATAGATGTGTTCGCCTGGTCTCATGGAGACATGGAAGGGATCAGTCCGAGCGTCATCATGCACACCCTCCACTTGGATAAAAGCATGCCTACAAAATCCCAGAAACAAAGGTGCTTAGGAATGACCCGAGTCGAGGCCCTAGAAGAGGAAGTAGCCCGGCTCTTAAAGTGCGGTTTTATCCGCGAAGTAAAGTTCTCGGTCTGGGTCGCCAATCCTGTGTTGGTCTCGAAGCCCAACGGAAAATGGCGGACCTGCATCGACTTCTCCGATTTGAACAAAGCCTGCCCCAAAGATTACTTCCCCTTGCCAAGGATCGACCAATTGGTAGATGCCATGGCGGGGCACGAGCTCATGTCTTTTATGGATGTATACTCGGGCTATAATCAGATCGCCATGAATCAAGTAGACCAGGAACACACTAGCTTCATGAACCCAACTAACGTTTATTGTTACAAGTTCATGCCCTTCGGGCTGAAGAATGCTGGAGCTACATGCCAGAGGTTGGTAAATGGGATGTTTACCAACCAGATCGGGAAGAACATGGAAGTGTATGTTGATGACATGCTGGTCAAGTCGAAAACTGCCGATAACCATGTCTCCAATCTGGAGGAATGCTTTAAGATATTGAGAGAATATGGCATGAGGGTAAACCCCCAAAAATGTACTTCCGGGGTCGCGTCAGGAAAATTCCTGGGTTTCATTGTCAATACCAGGGGAATAGAAGCAAGCACCGATAAGATCAGGTCACTACTCGAGATACCCTCACCCTGGTCACAAAAGGACGTTCAAAGTCTGACAGGAAGGGTGACGGCCCTCAATCAATTTATTTCTAAATCTACCGACAATTGTCTGCCATTCTACAACCTGCTCCGGGGAAATAAAAAATTTGAGTGGACCGAGGAATGCGAACGTGCCTTCCTTGACCTGAAAACACATTTAGCCGAGCCGCCCATATTATCCAAACTGATGGCAGGAGAGCCTCTTTTCCTTTACCTAGCTGTCACGGAAGATGCGGCTAGCGCTGTATTAGTCCGAGAAGATGACCGATCTCAAAAGCCAGTCTATTACATCAGCAAGAGGCTTCTCGGAGCTGAATCCCGATATCCGTTGATGGAAAAAATGGCTTTTCGCCTCATTACGGCCTCCCAAAAGCTCAGGCCGTATTTCCAGTCCCACTCAATCACGTCATAATCGATCAGCCTTTAAGGCAGGTTTTGCAGAAACCTGAAGCATCAGGACGTCTGTTGAAGTGGGCTATCGAACTCAGCCAATTTGAGATATTGTACATACTGCGAACTGCAATAAAAATCCAGGCCCTGGCTGATTTTGTGGCAGAGTGCACAGGATTCCGAGGAGATCCTGTAGAAGAGTCCGCCCAGGCCTCCTTAGCCCAGGCCTCATGGAAGGTCTTCGTAGATGGCTCATCTAACGAGAATGGCTCCAGGGATGGAATCATATTGATATCCCCAGAAGGACATCGATTCCACTCGTTGTTACGATTCGGATTCAAAGCATCCAACAACGAGGCTAAATATGAAGCTTTACTAGCTGGGCTAAGGGTGGCCTAGGAGCTGAAGGCCAACTCCGTCCAGTGTTATAGCGATTCCCAGCTCGTGGTAAACCAAGTGTTAGGGGAATACCAAGCACGAGAAACCAAGATGGTTGCTTACCTGGCCAAGGCAAAGAAAGAACTATCTGCATTTGAGCACAGCTCAATCGAGCAGATACCTTGGGAGAAGAATGCCAACCCGAACGCCCTGGAAAAGCTCGCTACCTCTGGGGAGACGAAGACTTTGGGGCTTGTGCTGGTAGAGTTCTTGGAAAGACCAAGCATAGAGGAAGTCGGGGCGGAGGTCGAGATGATCAACGCTAGACCGACCTGGGTGACTCCCATCCTCGAGTATCTCATAGCAGGAAAGTTGTCCGAGGAGTGAAATGACGCAAGGTGGGTACTTTACCAGGCTCCAAGGTATACAATGATAGATGGGATATTATACTGGCGTGGACACTCTTTACCTCTCCTACGGTGTGTTCTGCCAAGTGAGGTGAAGACCATTCTGCAGGAGTTGCACGAGGGTTTCTGTGGAGATCACACTGGGGGGCAAAGCCTGGCCCTGAAGATACTAAGGCAAGGGTATTATTGGCCCACTTTGTCAAAGGACTTGATCTCCTACGTCAAAAAATGTGACAAGTGCCAGTGATTTGCCACAGTTGCCCGAGCTCCCCCGGTCGAGCTAAAGATGATCTCGTCCCCGTGGCCATTCGCGATTTGGGGGATTGACTTGGTTGGTGCCCTCGCTACTGGAAAGGGAGGAGTTCGTTACGTGGTGGTGGCTATCGACTACATCACCAAGTGGGCAGAAGCAGAGCCCCTGGCAATGATCACTTCAAAGAGAGTCCTCGACTTCATGGTCAAGAGTATCATCTGCTGATTTGGGCTGCCAAAGAAGATCGTGTCGGATAATGGAACGCAATTCGATAGCGACCTCTTCACTGAATTCTGCGAGAGGCATGACATTGTTAAAAGCTTCTCCTCCGTAGCCTATCCCCAGGCCAATGGGCAGGTCGAGGCTGTCAATAAGATGCTAAAGGCAAGCCTTAAGAAAAGACTGGATGAAGCCAAGGGAGTCTGGCCCGAATAGCTACCCCAGGTACTGTGGGCATACTGGACCTCACATCGAACTTCGATGGGTCATACTCCTTTCTCCCTAGCTTTCAGAAGTGAAGCAGTCCTTCCTGTTTAAGTAAGGGTAGCCTCACGTAGAGTCCAGGCTTTTGACCAAGACCAGAATGAAGAATTGCTCTGCGCATCCCTCGACCTAATTGACGAAAAATGAGAGGATTCACAGCTGCAGCTTGCGCATTATCAATCAAAGGTCACTCGTTATTTCAACTCAAAGGTCAAGAAATGCATCTTTAGCGTTGGTGACTTGGTGCTCAGGAGAGTCTTCCTAGCCAGTAAGGATCCCAAGGACAGAGTGTTGGGACCCAAATGGGAAGGCCCCTATCAAATAGCCGAGGTCGTGAAAGGAGGAACCTACAAGCTAGCTCGGCTTAATGGAGAAGCTGTCCCACAGACTTGGAACGCTATACACTTGAAGAAATATTATCAATAATATCTTTGTAAGGCTCAATTGGAAAAGCCATCTTTTGTTTATTAAGTAATAACAGTCATCTTTTACATTATTGTATATGTTTGTGGGTGTAAACTCAAGTAACCATGAAAGACCCTTTCCTAATTACTTGGGGGGGCATATATCTGGATATAACCAGGTCCTAAAACTTAGAATTTAGTTCAAATTGATTGATCGATGTTTTTCTTAAAAAGCATGAGATATCGATAAAGAATTAACGCGAACTAAGTTTTCAAATTAATATCTTGGATATAACCAGGTCCTAAAACTTAGAAGTTAGTTCAAATTGATTGATCGATGTTTTTCTTAAAAATCATGAGATATCAATAAAGAATTGATGCGAACTAAGTTTTCAAATTAATATCCTTGATATAACCAGGTCCTAAAACTTAGAAGTTAGTTCAAATTGATTAATCGATGTTTTTCTTAAAAAGCACGAGATATCGATAAAGAATTGACGCGAACTAAGTTTTCAAATTAACATCCTGGATATAACCAGGTCCTAAAACTTAGAAGTTAGTTCGAATTGATTGTTCGATGTTTTTCTTAAAAAGCACGAGATATCGATAAAGGATTGACGCGAACTAAGTTTTCAAATTAATATCCTGGATACAACCAAGTTCTAAGTCTTAGAAGTTGGTTCAAATTGATTAACAGATGTTTTTTTCCTAAAAAGCATAAGATGTCAATCACAACACCAACAGAAACTAATTTCTCACCAAATGCATTGAAGAGGAGTAACAGTAAGGTCGAGACAAAAATATGTAAATAGATTGAAATAAATCTGGAGATACCAATTGTTTCGAGGGTAAAAACCTCGTAATGAAAAATTACAAAAAAGAAAAAGTAAATAAAAGGAAAGGAGAAAAATCCTAAGCCCCGCCAGGGCGCTCTGATGAAGTCACCCCCTTTCCATCCTGGTTGGTGGCAGTGGAGGTCTCCCCGGTCTCGGAAGGCGCCTCTTTTTGAAGGCGACCTTTAAACTTCTCCAAGAAGGACTCCCACACATCCAGCCCCAGGAAGGAAAAGTCACCATCCTTGTTGAAGGCCCAGCAATGGTACAGCATGGCCTCTATGGAGGAGCTGGAAGCTGCCCTCTCTGCTATAAGGGCAGCCTTGGCCTCCTCGAGTTCGACCTTCACGGTGTCCTGGGCGACCTTGGCAGCCTCGGCCTCCAGCAGCTAGGCCCGAGATTCCTCCAGCTCCGCCTACGCAGCAACCAAGGTGGTCTGCACAACCCTCTCGCTCTCCCGGGCAGTCGCCAGGGCAGCCTTGGCATCTTGCTCCTATTGTTGAGCAGAAGTAAGGGTGGCCTGGGCAGCCTGGTGCTTGCCCCAGATCTCGTCAATCCTGGCCCTGGACCGAGATATGCTCCGGTGGAGAGCCAAATCCGCCTACAAGACAAAACGATAAAAAGGCAAGTGCCTTAGAAAAAAAAATAACATAAAGAACCAGTGGTAAAGCAAGCTTACCGTGAGGGTCATCCCCAGTGAAGACTCCATCACATGCTCGGGGCTCCTCGTCTCGATCTCCTGCAAGTCCCTTGAGGTAGCGTTGTAGCAGTGGTCCACCATGTAGGTCATGGTTTCGTAAACCGTCCCCCTAAACACCTCGGGGACTTTCTCCAAGGCCTGAGGATTAACCGGGACGCGCACGTCGGGAGTCGGGGCTAACAAGGTCCCGATTGGTACCTCCTGTTCCCAATTAGGGACAGGAGGTCGTGGGGGAGGTGGAGCCATCTTCTCCACTGCATGAGGGGGTGGAGGCACCTTCCCTATGGTAGCAGGACCCTAGTTTTCCCCCTTGGCAGGAGACTTGGAGTTGGTCCCGGGGGGAGGAGTTTTCTTGGTCACCACGAGCCTCTTCACCAGGGGTCCAGACAACCCGGAGGAGGGATTCCCCCCTGGAACATAGACCGCAGAACGTTGTCCCCGGACTGCGACATCTCCTCATCTGAAACAAAGAGCGAATCATTAGTATGCATGTAAAAATACTTTGATAACAAAAAAGCTAAAGTATGTATTGAAAAAGGTCCTACCCTCCGAGCTAGAGGAGGAATCTATTGTCAAGACCTCCGGCCTCGGAGCTTCTACGGGGGAGTCTAAGATAATGACTTCACGAGTGAGAGGAGGCTCTGGGTCTGGATCTGTCTCAGGACTGGACTCCTCTACATACTGCCTAAGACCCGGAGCTACTACATCTTCCAGAAGGGAGGGCCACGACCTAAGATTGGTCCCATACTCCTCAGAAAAGGCCGACCTAAAGGCTAGGGTATTATCTACTACTACAGTACCCCTAGGGCGGCCCATGTAATAACGCAACACGAGCTGGTCAACACACTGGAGTAGAGTGATGTTGCGATCTGGGTCGTTTTGGTGGCGGTGAACGAGTTGGCTGGGGTTAAACCTAGCAAGGCCTAGGTCTGCGGCGGCCCTGTCTAGGTCCCTAAATAAGTAAGGGTTACCTTGGGCGGAGGGGACGGCTGCTGCCCCAGATTGGGTCCGCTCCGCGTTGACCTCCTGGGTTACCTCAAGAGCTCGCTTCCGGAGCATGAGGGGGACCTCATCCTCCTCGTCCTCGTCCTCATCCGCGGCCTCCTCATTGGGGATGGGCGCCATCTCGCGAGCGGCGAGGATGGTTCACGACCTCCTCAAAGCCAGAGTCTGGCCTGGGGAAATTAACTTACACGCCAGCATCGTCTCATTAGACACGAGCTGGCGGTAGTCTTTTTCACTTGGGGGGAGCCCCGCCAAGGTTTCGTACTGACCCCCAAGGGTCACCGACTTAGCCGTCCTTGTGAAAATAGCTGCACGATAGTTTTCAAGTCAGCAACGAATGGAAAGAGACTAATCAGCGACAAGCTAGCAAGCTAAAGTTAAAAGGAACTTACGAGGACGGTTGAAGTAATGATATTCACAGTTGCGAAACCCCGTTGACATGAAGAATTGATCCTTGAAGTCATTGGGGGTGGCTGGGCAGCTCGATGACCGCAGCCGAATTGGGAAAATGGGTCAGGTAGTAGAACCCATCACCTTGCCCCCGTTGGTCCGGGCTGGCTTTGAGGCAGAAGAAGTAGAGGATGTCCACCGGCGTGGGGACCTCCCATTCCTGCTTCAGGAACAAGTACTTCAACCCCACTAATAGACGGTAGGAGTTAGGGGGGAGCTGAAAGGGGGCCAGCTTCACGAAATTAAAGAAGTCCGCGAAGTACTGGTCCAAGGGGAGAAAGGCCCCAGCCTTGAGGTGTTCGTCGCTCCAGGCCGCGAACTCCTCATCGAGCGGTGCGCAGCTCCGTTCGCCCTCCAGGGGAGGACGGGCAACCAGGGCGCCCTTCCCTATCTCGATGTTGCGGGAGAGCATGATTTTTTTGACTTTCCCCTAGGTTATGACCTTCAAGGCAATCCTCTCGGCCTCAAAGAACGCGTCAGGTCCCACCTTGACCTTCTTCCCCACGGTGGGACCAAAGTGGGGAATTGGGGAGTTTGTTGCCACCTCTTTCCCTTTACTGGTGTGCTGGGTGGACGAGCTGCCAGCACTCTTCTTGGATGTGCTCTTCTTGGGTCCCATCTGGTCGCCTAACGAACAAAGAATAAAGTTTAGAAAAGGTGACCTAAGCATAAGAAAGAATCCAGCGCGAAGAATGGTTTTCTTTACACGAGCTGAGGTAATCTCAGCCCGCGGCGAGTGAGACCACGCGGTTTTATGAACGCGCGTCTATGCTCCCAACGGGTCCCCGATTGCTCGGGATCCATGTGTCAGGAGGGTCAGAATAAATTTTGCCTTCGATGGAAAGTTTCGAAAGGCAAAACCGCCTGTGAAGCGTGTCTCCTAAGCTACCCAATTTTTGCACCCTAGAAACTTGTTGTTCCAAACAGGCATAAATTTTTTTACCCAAAATATCACCCCAGAACTTTGCCCTATAAGTCATGTTCCTAAACATTCTCTGTCCTATGGGCGATACCCCTAGGATAAAATCCTATGCACAAAATACCAGCAAAGAAAAACAACCTACTGCATGCGGCTAAGAAGGAAGTTCACCTAAGCAATGAAAAATGGAAACATTTAAAGCATACAACAAACAGAGGACTTACATAAGTTTTTTGCTGCGTAAAGATCGAAAAAAGCGTCGGGGTTGGGATCCTGGTGGAATCCTTGGAACAGGAGTCACGACAGAACCCTTGTGTCTGAAACTCAAGAACGTCTGGAACAGTGGCCGGAAGAAAGAAACGGTTTTGAGACTGAGAAGAGAGAAGAAAGAAGATGAGAAAAAATTTCAAATAAAAAGGTGGCTCATGCGGAAGGTGGCCAACCTTATATATACGTAAAAAGAAAAAGAATGAGGGTCGTTCAATTGTCTTGATGAGGGATACGAGGATCACAACTGGAAAGGTGAAACGACGGCCGAAGATAGGCTAGGCCATTTAATGCGATTCTCAGAAGACAGACCGTCACCAACCACGATGCTCAATGTCTCCGACACCAGCGTAATGGGCGGGATATGAAGATTCCACAAGGAAACCTAAAAGCCCCACTGTGGCCACAGATGACGTCATATGCCACGAGCAGGGGCTTGGAGGGCAAATGTACGTCCTAAATATCCATGGGTTATTAGCGAGCTGGAAATGAGCATAATCCTATCAGCCACGTGGAAGCTCCTACCCGGAGCTGTTGTTACAAATCTCTACCTCTTTAGCTCGAGGTAGCCAATGGTTTAGTAAGAATACTCAGGGATCGGGTCAGGAGCGTGGACACCACGAGCTAAGACTACTTCAAGCCCGGGGTACGAGCTGTAGCTGACACGTCAGACCCTTTATAAAGTCAACCACACAATGTAAACGTGCGCATATCAGACATCACGTGTCTACTCCATTCCTGAAATCTCGGACACGCAGCTTAAACATGCGTGTTCAGGCACCCCACGACTGATTTGGGCCATGCGGCCTATTATCCCCCTTACCTATTGATTAGACCACACTTCATTGTCAGGTTTTAGGAATTAATCATGAATGCCAACACCCAGGTGTCCTCTCCCTATAAATATGGAGACCCTGGGTGTTGCAAAGGGTTGGCCTCTAATTTGTAAAGAAATACCCTGTAAGGAATATCAGAGATATATCAATAATATTGGTTGGTGGACTAGAAGGATTTTAACCTTTGAACCAATTAAAAAAGTATTCGAGTTATAATCTTCCTTTGAGATCATTCATCTATTACGGTTCATCATTTAGCACTAATCCCTCTCCTTATTCATATAATTATCTGTTGCCGAAGAACTGCGTCAACAAATATCAAAAACGAATTACTTTACACCACGAGCAGTATTGCTCGGATGTAAGTGTCTGATTAAAGGGAAAATAGCTGCCCGCGCAGCAATAAAAAATTAGTGTCTTTACATCACGATCAGGAGGTCGTGTAATTAAACTATCAAAAGAAAAAAGGGAAAAAGACTAAGGGGCTGGAGGATCTTGAGGAACGTCCTGGTCGACAGCTGCGCCACCTTCATTGTCTGCACCTTCTATCCCTGTTGCCAGAGAAATCTCCGGGGAAGCAGGTACTTTTGCCCTCTCTTCTTCCTCCAGGCTAATGGCACACTAAGACATTAGAGTCTGCCTCAGGCGTTCTGACAGATAGTTGAAGTTAGCCTCCCGGTTGTGCTTCCAGAACTCGTAAAAGCAAAGATGAGTCGCTTCCTTGTACTTCTCCAAGTTCTTGGCTTCATCTTCCTCAAGCTCCTTCACGCGTTTCTCTAGCTCCTCCGTCTCCTGCCTGCTCGCAATGAAATCAAGCTCGAGTTGTACAGCCTACTGGTAGTTGAGTTTGGCGCTTTCCCTGAACTTTTCTTTGTCTTCGTTGGATTTCTTCAAGCCATTCCCAACCTCCAGCAGCTCCTCGGTCAGAGTGGCTTTTTTCTCGAGCAGTTCCTCTTTATGCTTAGACAGCTCCGTATTCTTCTCAAGCAACTTGCCATTCTGTTTAGTTAGCTCATTGTTCCTCTCGAGCAACTCAGCATTTTTCTCTTCGAGTGCTTTCTTAGTGCCAACAAGCCTGGTGTCGAAATTTCTGGCCCGGGACACCATCGCTCTAGCCCGGCGCTAGCCAGCGGTCATGGTCAATAGTCCCTGTAATCAGATAAAAAGGGATAAAGTGATGGCAGAGAATCAAAAATAAATTAACCAACATCAGGGAGTGTCTTACGTTAACTATCTCGTTCAGCCCTCGGTTGAGTATTTGATCAGGCTCCATGGAAATGGTTTCAGTAATAGCCTCCTGACTGCGTTTATGTTTGGAGAGCTTGTATATCCTCTCCCTGGCTGAGCTGACCACGATGTTGGACAGGGAGCCTTCGGGCTGATTACGCCGCGTTTGGCTGCTAGGGGCCTGAGAAGAAGGCTGCTGGTCGGTGGGTGTTGGAGGATTTGAATTTTGTTCGACCAGAGGGGTTGAGGCTAGTTGCTCGAGTGGTGATGGAGGTGGTGTGTTCTCCTTCTAAGGGACAGTGGCTGGAGGGTCATCAGTTCGAGCCTTCTTTGAGGCAGTTTTACTGCTCTCCCCTCGGGCCCTCTTGCTGTCCTTTTTCTTGCCAGAAGATGCGGTAGCAGTCTTATAATGCTCGAACGCGTCCTCAGAGTCCATATCTACACAAAAGGAAACAACACGAGCAGTGAGACAAGGTATATATATGGGGCTAAAAATAAAAGTGAAGAGATTATAAGTAAAGTACCCGTGCTACAACTACTGGTCGCTACATTACTTACTGAACTACTTACTACCTGGAAGAAATCTGAACTTAAGATTGGAGTATACTTAAAGTTGCTGTCCCCGTCAAATAGATGACAGGGAATTGGCAAACTATCTAAAAGCGAAAGATCAGTACAGTTCTCATCGAAAGACTCTTCGATGGGAGCGGGAGGTTCAGTGGCCTTCTTTTTTCCTTTTCCCTTTGGAGCAGGGGGAGCAGCAGCCCGCGGGGTGCTGGAAGGTTCCCCGATTGTTACTCCAGTGGCCCTCCTCAGAAAAGGTTGTTCCATGGTTGGGTGCTGCTCGGGAACCTCTCCGCCAGTAGCACTCCCCGATGTTGACTCCCTCACATCCTGGTGAGGGGCCAAAAGGCCGACCAGCCTAAGGTTAGCCTTTGTGACCAGATGTTTGACACTTTTTTCCACGTCAGTCATACTGGGCAAGAGGGCTGATCTGAACTCCATGTCTGGGTCTGGTCGCAACCATGGGTCTGAAAGGCACTAAAAATCTAAAAAAAAATGTAGAGAAAAAATTAAAGAAAAACTGACAACTAGTGGTACAAAGGAATTACCTCCTTGCGTGAAGGCCAGGTTGTTCGCAACCATGTCGGTCGTGAGGAAGTACTCCAGGTAGTACCTCCCGACATTCGATATATGGGTGGTGTCGGTCAAGAAGGTGCGCCCAGTTTCTTGATGACAGAAATGAAAGAACCCCGTACCTTCTTGGTTGGGGTTAGACTTGAGGTCAAACAAGTAATTAACCTCATGGGGTGTTGGCACAGGCCATTTTTTGTGGCTATATATGATATAGAGTGCAGCGAGCATCCTATACCCGTTGGGGGTTATTTGGAAAGGGGCAACCCCAAAGTAGTTGACTACCCCTTGGAAGAATCCATGAAGAGGCAAGGTACCCCTGCCTCAATATGGTATCTCGATCAGGTGCTGAAGTCGCCTCCGGGCAAGTTCTCCCATTGGTCGTGGTTGGGTCGAACTAATGTCACCCCCGGGAGTCCGTATTTCCTTAATTAGTTGGCGATCATCCTAATTGTCACACGGCTTTCAGGGACAACGTACCATTTAACATCTGGTTGAATGGAATTTCGGGGCTGAGCATGAGTTTGGATATTAGGGTCAGGAGTATTTTCTGCTCGACCACTGGTCGAGGGAATTTCAACCTGAGGAGCAGGCTGATTTGAAGGATTGGGAGTTTTCTTTTTCTGGGCTGTAGTTTTTGCTTGAGCCATATTTTGAATAAGAGTGGATGAAGTGTTTGTAGTGGCACGAGAAAAAGGGATGTTAGGTATTAGCGATGACGGTTGCTCCTCGTTCTCAAGCAGCTGAGCCAATAAGTCGTCGTCGATCGGTCTTTCTCCTCCCCACGGATCTTGCATGAAAGCTGCGAATAGAGAAAGGAGGAGATAAGACGCAAAGCTTAAAAGCTTGTGGTGAAAGTTGGAATAACGTTGCTCGTGTATACGACCAGCAACATTCTAATAGAAACGCTAAGTTCTATACGAGTAGTTTGAAAAATAGATTAAAAAGCGAAAGTAAAAAGTTTTTTTGGGAAAAAGCTTTTTCAACTCCGAAGGGGCGGGAAAACCCCAGTTTTTCACCTAGCTTAAAAATCGAATTTTTACTTCGATTTTATGCCCTAAGTCTACAATCTCGACTACCACACTGGCTCCTAACTCCTACGGAACAATATTTCACTACCCTATCAATCATTTGTCAACATGCAAACATTCCCCATACATTTTCAGCCAAGAACACGAAAGGGTTCAGAAATGAAGGCAAGCATGAAGCGGTTAAATATGGTAACTTAAAAAACAAGAAAGTTCATAAAACTAACTCAGGTAAAAAGTGAAGTCCGAAGGTGAAAGCTTTAAACGTCCGTGTGTAGATGTTGAAAATTTCTGGGCTCTGGAACACGAGTTCTTCAATGTTCTTCAGGAAGGCAAAAGTATGTAAAATGTGAAGAATGATTCTGAAGGTTCATTTATACTAGCCGAGGAGCAGTTGCTAAGATAATCAGTAAAGGTAATTTTTCAAGGAGTGGGGAAGCGTGATAGCCGTCGGACAAATTCTTGGGAAACTGAAATGACCTGATTAGACATGATTGGTCACGTCTTTCGAAAAGGCGTGGGCGGGTCTGACAGATTTCATGGGGTATTCGAATAGTCGGTTTCCTAAGTTTACTTATTGCTGGTCGCAATAAGTAAACTTGGGGGGAACATGTTTACCCAAAAATGATTTTTGATGACGTGGAAAAGATTATATACACGTGGCGAAATTAAAGGGCAAATGTGTTGTTCGACTATTGACCAGAAGCGCACCTCATCGTCAGTGTTAATCTTTGGTACGACCAGGCTGGTCGTGAAGCCTGATTTATTTCCTTCTTAAGTTGTAATCTAATATTAACTGCATTTGAATATTTCCTCATAATGATCCTTGATACGCGATTGTTAAGGAAAGATAGGATTCGTTAGCATGTGTAACCCTCCTTGAGCCTATAAATATGCATGAAATAGCTCAAGGAGGGGATTTTTTGATTCATTAGCTTTTTTACTTGATATTAAGAGAGAAAGAGCTATAGTGATTGTGGATGATTCTATTGTAATCCTTCTAAGGTTTGTGAAACTCAAGAACCCTGGTTCTTTGATCACGACTTTAAGATTCAATAATAACAATATCACTAAGTGGACGTAGGTCATTACCAATCACTGGGGCCGAACCACTATAAATCCTTGGTGTTTTTTCCTTTTCATTAAATTATCTTTTCAAGTGTCGTTCTATATCCTGTCGTATTTTTGACTCCGTGTCGTTGGCCAATTCAAGGATCAACATATTGTGTGTCTACAAGATATCTAGTCATATTTTCTTATTTGGAAAAAGGCCACTTAAATTCTTCCATGCAGTTTTGAAATAGGTTTTTTAAGTTTGATATTAGTAATGAGCCAATAAACTTCCCATGATTCAAATGTTTAGCTATATTTCTATCTTTGTATATATAAATAGAGGGCTTAAACTTCGAACACAATGGCATGGATTCACGGTTTTTTTGTTTGTTTTAATTGTGTTGGAAGTAAAATCATTAGGATTACATGTTTGCATTTGGTTATATTGTTGCTCTCATTGGCCTATGCTCCATCATAATTAGTGGAATCTTGCCACTTTTGGCTTATTATTTTTGTTTTCATTTTCTTAAAGCAATTTTCTATACAAATTGTATCGATCATTGGTTGAAGAACAGGCCAACTTGTCCTGTTTGTCGCCATTGTATCTTAGATGTTTGACTTTGCAGAATATGTACACATATGAAAATATATATATATGTGTATATATAAATACATGTTTAAATAGTAAGTAAATTAGTCATTTGGACTTGCCAGAAAGAATTTGAAAGTTTTGTTATATAACTAGCTTTATCTACAGAGCAAGTTAAGTCAAAGCTTGAAAATATTGTAAGTTGACTCCAACTGACACTACAGGCCAAAGGAAATGCAGCTGGCTGAGACTTTGGGAATAGAATCAAAATACTCAACTTGAAGCTTCATAGCTCAAAATGGTACTCTTCTCTTATTTCTCTATAATTTAGCATTTCATAAGTTTACAGGAAGTATTGATATAAGGTAGTAATAATAATTTGAGACAAAGTTTCAGCCACATCTGATGTGGACACTTAATAAACTATAATATGATATATACTTAATATTTTTGCTATGCCTTTTTGCATGTATGGACAGCTGTCCGTGTAGCCTCTTTTGGTTATATATACTCTGTAATGGACTCTGTACCACTTTGAGGAATATACACATTTTTGGTCATAACATTTCTGTCATGGTATCAGCACCATAACGGCTCCTCCAATGGCCTCCGAAATCAGTACAGGCTCCACACCCATGCCTGAAGCTCCAGTACCAATTGTCCCACCACAATCGCAGCACCCTGCCTCTCCGATGCCGACAACTTTATCCTCTGTGAGTCAAGCCCTTACAATAAAGTTAGATGAAACAAACTATCAGATCTGGAAGATGCAGATGCTTAATATCACCATTGCAAATGGTTTGGAGAGTTTTCTTGATGGTAGCTATATCTGCCCACCCTCCCACTTACCGGATGACCCATCACAGCCCAATCCCGATTTCGTCTCTTGGCACCGATACAATCGACTGATTATGAGCTGGATCTATGCTTCTCTTTCAGACGGGATGCTTGGCCAGATTGTTGCATTTTCCACCGCCGCTGAGATATGGTCCTCACTAGAACGCATCTACACGGCAGCCGCTTTTGCTCGTGTCTCTGAGCATCGTACCACTCTCCAAACTCTCAAGAAAGATGGCATGACTGCTTTTGCTTATCTCCAAAAGATCACTTCTATCTGTAATTTGTTAGCCTTGGCAGGTGACCCAGTCTCTTCCCAAGATCATCTCATTTACTTACTCAACGGTTTGGGACCCGCCTACAATGCCTTTATTACACCGATTCAAGCTCGTTTTCCCCCACCTTCTATCGAAGAGGTTCACTCTCTGTTGATGAGCTATGATGCTCGACTGGATCGTCAGAATGCTGCTGCTTCACTTAGCTCCCTTCAAGCCAACTTCACCAATCTCCATTTACCCAAATCCCACAACAAACCGACCCCTCGCCCACCTACTACTTTCTCCCTGTTTCCTTCGCCTAACCCCACTCGCCCATCTTCCCGTCCTTATTATCAGACCTTCTCCCGTCCAACTTCCCCATATTTTCCTTCCCATCGTCCCCCTCCCCGACCCCCAAAATGCCAGATATGTTTTCAACTTGGCCACTACGCCAGCTCTTGTCTTCACCGCACCAATTTAAATTTTAAACCCTCCCCTCCTCCCCGACGTTACAATGCCCACTTTACCCAGTTTTCCTCTGCTCCTGTCCCTTCACCTCCCATTGCTACCCATGGTCTTGTGTCTGATCCCAACTGGTATATGGACTCTGGCGCATCTCACCATTTTACACCCGATCTTAATTTGCTTGAATCGGCCCAGCCTCTTTCTGGTGGGGACACGATCACTCTTGGTAATGGTACAGGTACCCCTATCTCTCATGTTGGTTTTGCACATTTACCTGCCTCTCCTTTTCCCCTTAAACTGACCCATGTTTATCACTCCCCTGCCTTATCCAAAAACTTACTCAGCGTCTCTAAACTTTGTAATGACAACAATGCCTATGTTGAGTTTCATCCCTCTTTTTTTTGTGTCAAACACCAGGTCAGTCATCAAGTTCTTCTCACCGGTCATCTTGGTATCCCTTGCATTTCTTTCTTGGTATCCAGGTCTCTCGGTCCACCTCCAGTCTTCATCTCTCCCAGGCGAAATATATTCGGGATCTCTTAACAAAAACAGGTATGATGGATTCGAAACCCGTGGCTACTCCACTTGCACTTGGCACTCTTTCTCTACATGATGGTATACCTTTGCCCAACAGCACTGAATTTCGAAGTCTTATGGGTGCTCTTCAGTATTTCACTTTCACTAGACCCGACATTGCATACCCAGTGAACAAGCTCTGTCAGTTTATGCATGCCCCCACCGATACTCATCTTCAAGCTGCCAAACGCATCCTTCGATATCTGAAGGGTACCGCACATCTTGGGCTTCTATTACACTCCGATCCTCAATTTCTCCTTCGCTGTTATACAGATGCCGATTGGGCCTCCTATCCGGACGACCGCCGTAGCACAAGCGCCTATTGTATATTCCTTGGTATGAATCTCATTTCCTGGTCCTCTGCCAAACAGAAAATTGTATCTCAGTCTAGCACCGAATCGGAGTACCGTGCTCTCGCCAATGGAGCCTCGGAAGTGTCCTGGATTGAATCCCTTCTCTCAGAGATTGGTGTTCCCCTCTCCGCTGCACCATCGTTGCATTGTGACAATCTTAGCACTCTGCATGTTGCATCCAACCCAGTTCTTCATGCTCGCACCAAGCATGTTGAACTGGACTATCACTTTGTTCGTGAACGTGTTGCCCGTGGTTCTCTTTCTCTGGTCTTCACCCCCTCCTCTGCTCAAATTGCTGACTGTCTCACCAAATCTCTGGTGGCTTCTCGGTTTCAAGAGCTCCGGACCAAACTCTCGGTGCTTCCTAGCCCCTTGAGTTTGCGGGGGGATAATAAACTATAATATGATATATACTTAATATTTTTGCTATGCCTTTTTGCATGTATGGACAGCTGTCCGTGTAGCCTCTTTTGGTTATATATACTCTGTAATGGACTCTGTACCACTTTGAGGAATATACACATTTTTGGTCATAATATTTCTGTCAACACTTGACCAGGCTGGCTTACTCATTTCGAATAGTATGTTTCAATAATAAACCATAGATATTTATGCATAGGTTATTTATGCAATATGATGAGACTATGGCCATCATATTTAATTATTGCTTAAGTCATTTAACTATACAATTTAACTATTAATCTTATTCTTTTATTTTAATTTATGCGAATTCTTTGCATTTCTTCCATGAAATTTTGTTTTTCCTTGAGAATACAATATATAAATTTAAAATATGTGTCTAAATGTATTATGCTTTTGGGACTACTATGACCTAACCAAGTTTTTCTTTGCCTCTTTTTCACTTCAAATGATAGGTGTCAGCTGGAGCAGATGTTTGTATGTCAATTGAGGATTAATATCAGCCATTTCCTTTGAGGTATGGGTTTATTTATCAAAATATTCAATTTTGACATCAAAATTCAATGCATGCAAGTCTTTAAATTTGATTGTATATTATACTTGAATTGAGATTATAAATTGTGCTGAACTGTGAATATTTCTAGAACTATTTTGTGAAAAATCTTAAGTTAAATTGCATATTCTAAAATTTGGGATTTATTAAAAAATTGCAGTTATACTGGAGACAAAACAAAGTGCTGAAAATGGGAAATGTATCATTATCTTCTAAAACTCTAAAGTAAAAAGGAGATCTTCTTACATAGATATTATAGGTTCTGAAAAAAAAAAATGTTGGAAGCGTGTTATTACTTGGCCAACCTACAAAATTATAATGAGGTAAATATTATCTAACATATTACATGAGTTGAATCATATGGGTTCGTTCGGTAACTCTCAAAAAAATGGTTTTTTAGTTTTTTAATTAAAAATATGAAAATAAAGTTAGGAAATACGTTCGGTAATTCAATTTTATTTTTTATTTTTTTAATATAAAATCAAAATTAATTAAATTTTGAAAACATAAATTTGAAGCTTTTAAAAAAAATTTAAATCGTATTTTCATTTGTTCCCTCATATTTTCATTTGTTCTCTTTCCTTTTTTTCCTTGTTCTCTCTCTCATTCGATTGGGTGCTCTCTCTCCCTCGACTCGTCTCCATCGAAGCGGCGGTCGCAACCTCTGTTCTCTTCGGTAAGCGCTGTCAATAACCCCCCTCTCTACAGCTCTATCTCGCATGGCAGCCCCTGAATTGTTCATCTTCTTTTGCCTCATTTTTGGTTTATCTATTATTAGTAGTGTTATCCTTTTCGGTCTTTGATTCTTCCACAATTTTATTGTATTTTTTTTTTCTTTTCTTGTTAAGAAATATAAAAGTTGTTGTTGGTTGTGGTTTATGGGTTTTTCTTCTTTGATTCAGATTCTCTGTTTTGAATAAGTTATGGAAAAAAAAGTGGGGGTCTTTCATCAAAAATAAGAAAAATATATATATATATATATATATATGTATTAGAAACCTAGGGCTGGCCTTTTGACATTAGGGAGGAGTATCGTGCTGCTATTGATAACTCAAGCTCCATGGGCGTACTTGGTTAATGAAAATTAGTAGGTTTCAATATCTTGAGATAGTGTTTGTCTGTTTAAGAATATTATAAATTTATTGTTTTCTAAACTTTGGCTTGATCATGCTTGAAAAACTTAACATGTTGCCTCTATTTCCATTATGAATTTTATTGTGTGATGTCTCTTTAGTGATAAGGATTTCTTATTTTTGTTTATATACGTAGCTCTTTTATACAATTGCCTCTTATGTGTTTGATAAAATATCACACTGAAGAGGTTGGTTTTACATATGATTATATTGTGTTTAATTTGATGAATTTGACCACAGTGTTAGGTTAGCTGCTTCCTTTTTAGGGCTTGACAAAGTTGTATATCTTAATATGATTTTGACACCTGGCATTTCCCTTTTTTTCTCAAGAGCATTGCTGGCTTTAGCATTTTCTATTAAGATAGATTCACACACAGATACACAAGGATGAAATCATTAAATTATGGTTAGAAGTGTCACTTAAAAAACCACTTTATTATTGTAAAGTTTATGTTCAATTAGTTATAGTAGTACACAGCTACATTAACACTAGTAGAAACAGGACTGTTTTTTGCCATTTTACACAGAAATAGGATACTTGGTTGCCCAATAAAATCCCTCCTGATCTGAACATACCACATCACATTTGCATATGTGCTCTCTTAATTACTTGAAATTGGTCTTTTTTAGGAGTTATTTTTAATTCTTATGTTTGGTAACATCCTTGCTCCTATATTGTTCCGGTCTGTGTTTCTATCTCAGGTGATCACCATTAGATTGTTTCAATATCCTACATATGTTGGTGTCACATAACCTCTTAAATTTAAATGCATACTATACTCTTCAAGTTTTAAAGTAAAGTAATTTATGATTAGACCAAATAGTCCTACTAATACCCTTTTGAAATTTCAATAAGGTACACTACTAACTATTATTGTACTTTTGCTAGTTTATGTTTAGCAAATGGTTGAGAATTAACTATATTTGTAGGGATGTTCAAGCTGCCAATGTTTTGTAGACTTAGAATAAAATATACAATTACAACTGAAAATTTTTATTCACTGTGTGTAAATATTATGCTTATGAATGAAATCTATTTGGAAAGTTTAATATGTTTAAATTATGTTTTAAACATACCTCTGCTGTGTTGTTTAAATTCAGAAGTACAGGTCACTATACAAAGCACGGATGGAACTTTGACTGATAGTGTAGAGTTCATTATTTCTAGAACTCATATACGTGAAATGACTCATGTTCGTGATGAAATTGTTGATCATATATGGAGAGTTAGTTGACGATAGTGAGATTGAGTAAAGACATTAGTTGATTGTTATGACTCGTTTAATACGTTACTTTAAGTTTAGACAATTATCAGTTCATATATTTTTATTTTACTATGTAGACTTTATTGATTTTGTGTTATCTCATGAATAGATACTAAGTTTTGAAATTTGAGATTACTTGGATATTATTAATATGATTTTTTTTTTTACTATAATTTTCTTATTTTTTATTTTAAAATAATAAATAGTGGTCAAAAAAATTATTTTTATTTTTTAGTTTAGAAAATAAAAATAAACATTTAAAAAAAAATGTTAACCAAACATGTTTTTTATTTTCTATTTTTTAAACAAAAAATAAAAATAAAAGTTACCAAACGCATTTTTATTTTTATTTTAAAAAAACAAAAAACAAAAATAGTTACCAAACACATTTTTATTTTATAAAAATAAAAAAACATAAAACAAAAATATATTTTTATTTTTTAGTTTAAAAAATTTAAAAACAAAAATTTTACCAAACGGAACCATTTTACCAAACACATTTTTACCAAACACATTTTTATTTTATAAAAATCAAAAAACATAAAACAAAAATATATTTTTATTTTTTAGTTTAAAAAATTTAAAAGCAAAAATTTTACCAAACGGAACCATTGTTTATGAAATTGTTCTATGAAAATATGAGATTTAATTGTATGTTTTAAAATTTATGATTTATTGAATGGTAGATATTATGTTGTTTTCATGTCGTTTTTTTATAGAAAAATAACATCTGGCTGTTGTGCTTATTGGTTATAAAGATAAGATGTGAATTTTATTTCTAATTGCATTTTTTTTCTATGTTATATAGGTGGTGAAGATTGCAACACAAGACTTGGATGCTTGCAATTAATTAAGAAAAAATACAGGATAGATGTTACAATTTGTCTTTTATCGGACTTGTTAGACATTATATTCTAAGCATGAGTACATTTATTATGGTATTTTGCATTTAATTTTTTTTATATAGGACAAGTGAATTGGATATTTTAGTTTATATAAGAAAATACATTTGACTTTATCAAATTCTAATTATATTATTAGGACAAATAATAGGCATTGTAAAATTTGATAATTTCACTTCAAACGTATTAAAAAACTAAAAAAATAACATCAATAAAGAGTTATTATTAGGAATTTATAACAAGGATAAAATGTAATATTTCCTTAACACATAACATAAGAAAAATGTAATTAAAAATTGTAAGATTACAATTTGAAAATGTAATTAAAAACAATAATATTACATTTTCAAAATGTAATTAAAATTAATAAGATTACATTTTGAAAGTTTGCTTATAAACTATAAGATTACATTTTGAAAATGTAATTAAATGAAATAAAATATTTAATATAAAGAATCATAACATTTAATATATAACATCCAAAAACCGTTAAAAAAGTTTGTTTAATAACATGTAAAAAAAGTAATTAAATGGCGAAACTTTTAATAACATGGTTGACTTAACACTTGCTAAAATGTTATAAATTATATTTAATAATACTTTTTGAGAGTTATAGTAAATATTTTTTCTTCTATTAACACATAACACTTTTTAAGATACATTTAATGACCTGAAGCTAAGGCTATCCTAAAGGCGGCCAAAGAGGCTATTCAGTCCTTAAAGAGGTTAGTGATGTTCCAGTGCGATAATATTTGGGTTGTGGATCCGTTTAATCAAACAGTTAGATTCCAATCTCGATTATTGGAGGAGTTTACTGAAGAATTCAAGCAATATACAATCCATTTCGACAAATGGAACCTGAAGAAGATCCCTCGGCACTCAACTACGTGGCACACAATCTCGCGAAATATGCTGCTGCTAATGGCCTATCAGGAGAAGTGGACGTTCTAAGAATCAATCCTAGTGTGCTTGAAGACTACCACTGAGTTTTCCCTCCTTAAGGTCTCCATATTAATGAACGATCTCTATTTTCTACCGTGTATTTTGTGTTGTGTGTTCTGTTGTTTATCGGCTGTGTTTTTTTTGTTCTTTTCAGAGTTGTAGTTGGTTTCGGGTTTTGTTATGTCCTAATATAATCTTTATTTAGAACACTGTATGTCTCTTTGAATCCAATGAATGACTCCCCTGTCTTTGTGGCATTCACAAACAAAAAAATGAAAAAGTCATATATACCCTTATTCTACCAAAAGAAAATTATATTTACACCCCTATTCTACGTTGAAATCGTAATGACACTCCATAGACCAAAATAATTTCGGTCACACCTGGGAAAAAGAAAAAATTGAAGAATCAATCAAATATTTATGTTATTATTATCATTATCATAATGTACAGTGTTGTCAATAGAAAATATTCAAAATAAATGAAATTTTAATAGTGCCCAAATGTAAACTTGTAGTTAAATTTAACTAAAAGAGGAGATATGTGTGTTGCAAATGTATTATAATTTTAGTACAATTAAGGGATTTGACTGTAATTTTTACATGACCTCTCTACTATGGTGGAACTTTTTTAACATGATCATTTTTTTTCCAATAACTTTATACAGCTATAGCTTAGAGATGAATACATATATATTGTCATTGTCACTCACCCAACATCTTTTGTAACTATATTAAAAGTTGAAGACTGAGACGTACACAAAGCAGCTGCAAAGCAAGCCATATCCCAGCAAAAGCAAGCCTTCAAACTACATTTTATCTTACAATAATCTAAACCAAACTTATATATTATATATGGTCAAATTTGCATAACCTTTCTAGGTACTCTCTCTATAAAAAGTTGCTTCCAAGCTTTCTTAAAGTCTCATGGAGCCTTTGCTTTACCTAATGATCAAATATTATATTGCCAGCTCTCTTTCAACAACAACCCTCTCCGAAAACGTACCTAGCTTCCATATATGACCTCTAGCTATCTAGCTACTTATTTGCATAAATATTCAATTGATTTGTCTTCTATGGTACCAATCAAGCTCAATAACACATTAACATGGCAATAATGTACCGAGCAGCCTCACTTATTTTTCTGTTTCTCTTTATTGGGTTTCTTTCTTCCACATCTGAAGCTGCTCTAGTAAAGTACCAGTTTGATGTAAGTATATACATATTTATATATATAACATGGTTTTTAACTTGGGTTTTTTGTCAAATTAATGTATACTTAATATGATTATTAATTAATTCATCAATACAGATCCAAGTGAAGAATGTGAGCCGGTTATGCCACGCCAAACCAATAGTGACAGTAAATGGACTGTTTCCAGGGCCTACTATTTATGTCCGAGAAGGAGATAGACTTCGCATCAATGTCACTAACCATGATCAATATAACATGTCCATTCATTGGTACTTATTAATGTTATTTCATCTTTTCATCGTATATTTATTGAATAATTATATATATTTATATATATAACAAAATGTTTATGTGTATACAGGCATGGTTTGAAGCAGCTTCGCAATGGTTGGGCGGATGGACCAGCATACATAACACAATGTCCAATCAAGACTGGTCACAGCTACACTTATGATATCAATGTTACAGATCAACGTGGTACATTATGGTGGCATGCACATATTTTGTGGCTAAGAGCTACGGTTTATGGTGCCATTGTTGTAATGCCTAAACAAGGGGCTTCATTCCCTTTTCCTCAACCTCACCAAGAAGCTAATATCATTTTAGGTTGGTAACTCATTACTTAACTAAATCTCATCATTTGTTAATATATAACCAACCAAAGATTATATAGAATGATTTTTTTAGCATCATCTTCTTAACGTATTATTTTCAACAAATTTGACACTCTGTCGAGCATGCTATTATCTATATTCACCGACTGTTCTAATTTTTTTTCGATCTATATAATATGCAGGGGAGTGGTGGAACACAGATGTTGAAACTAGTGTTAACCAAGCAAATAAGTTGGGGTTGCCACCACCACAATCAGATGCTCATACCATTAATGGAAAACCAGGGCCTCTCTTCCCTTGTTCAGAGAAACGTAATATATATATAAAATCTCATTGCTTGGCTTGATATTTTTGCTCAAAACGACAACTTATTATGTATCGTTTTTCATCTTCATTTTTATTTCAGATACCTTTGCTATGGAAGTTGAGAGGGGAAAAACATACCTCCTGAGAATAATCAACGCTGCACTTAATGATGAACTTTTCTTCGCCATAGCTGGACATAACATGACAGTGGTTGAGATAGATGCAGTCTACACAAAGCCCTTCGCAACACAGTCAATGCTAATTGCGCCAGGCCAAACCACCAACGTCCTTGTCAAGGCTGACCAAGCTCCAAACCGGTATTTCATGGCAGCCAGGCCATTCATGGACGCACCAGTACCAGTGGACAACAAGACAGTGACAGGCATATTACAATACAAAGGTGTTCCAAACACGGTCTTACCAATCTTGCCACAACTCCCAGCTCCAAACGACACCAATGTAGCATTCAACTACAACAACCAGCTCAAGAGTTTGAACACACCACATTTTCCAGCTAAAGTCCCCATCAAAGTAGACCGTCACCTCTTTTACACCATTGGTTTAGGCCAAAACTCCTGCCCAACTTGCCTAAATGGGACTCAGTTTGCAGCTTCTTTGAACAACATCACCTTTGTTATGCCTCAAGTAGGGCTTTTGGAGGCACATTACTTTAACATTTCAGGTGTTTTTAGGGCAAATTTCCCTGACAAACCCCCGGTTCCATTCAACTACACCGGCGCGCCACTGACTGCCAATCTCGGTACTTCTTTAGGGACAAGGCTCAGTAAGGTGGCCTACAATTCAAGTATTGAGCTGGTATTGCAGGACACCAATCTTCTCACTGTTGAGTCCCACCCCTTTCATCTTCATGGATATAATTTCTTTGTGGTTGGGAGTGGGGTTGGGAATTTTGACCCTGTTAATGACACCGCAAAGTTTAACCTTGTTGACCCTCCTGAGAGAAATACTATTGGTGTTCCTACTGGTGGCTGGACTGCCATAAGGTTCAGAGCTGATAATCCTGGTGAGTAAATATATAATTTTTTTTGGTTTGACTCTTTAACTAAAAAAAAATACAGTTTTTTGTTTTTAAAAGTACATTATTTTCAGAAAATAAATTTAAAAACAAAGTTGCGAAAAAGATACAATTTTGAGAACAACAAAATTTTTTTTTTATTATTTTCAACAAAGTTGTTTATTTTTTTTTAAATCACTTTTTTAATTATTATTATATCATTTATTCTCACGTTACTTTCTCTCTCCACACTTTTTATCACATAATTTTCTATCTCTTTATTTTTGCTCTCACTCTCTTTCATCATTTTTTCTTTTTTCACTTTCTATCTTCTAATTTTCTTTCCTTATTTTCTCTCTCATCATTTATTATATCTTCATTTTCTCTCTCTTCATTTCTTATCACATCATTTTATTTCTTCTCGCTTTCTTTCTCATCACTTTCTCTCTTATATTTTTCTCGTATTACTTTTTCTATTCTCAATTTTTTTATGATCACTTTCTCGCTCATCAAATCTCTTATTTTTTTTTCTCTCCTTATTTTTCATCATTTTTTTCACATTACTTTATTTTATTATTTATTACAAACTTTTAAAAAAAAAATTATCTTTGTAAATATATTATTTATTTTTTTATATAAGATTTAAAAAAAAACTAAAAAAATATTTTTAGAAAACATTAATCAAATAACTTGTCTTTTTTAAATTACAAAAACTGTTTTGTGTTCTCATTTTTTAGAACACAATTTTGAAAACAAAAAATAATATCAAACATGCCCTAGGTTTTTGAGTTTAAAAAATAATAGCAATTAAGTCCTCATTAGTTAATTTTTTTAGCAAAATTCTAACCTTTTTATGGAAATTTTTTATACTTTCTATATATTATGCAATTTGAAAAAAAAAATTACACATCATATTGTATATTAAAAAATCATAATATTTAATTTAAAAATTATGATTTTTGTGAAAAAATAAATAATAAAAAATTTAATTGTTGCTGTGAATTTTGATTTAAGGACTGAATTTTAAAATAATAAAAAAAATACTGTAGAATTTATGCTAATATTCCTTTTTTATATCAATATAACAGTGTCGTTTATTAACACTTAGTACACTCGAATATTTATATTGATTGTGTATAACTATATGTGTTTATATAGGTGTGTGGTTTATGCATTGTCACCTTGAGTTGCATACAATGTGGGGTTTGAAAATGGCTTTTGTTGTTGAGAATGGGAAGTTGCCAAGTGAATCTATCTTGCCACCTCCAAAAGATCTTCCACAATGCTAGACAAAAGAAACGACACGTAGTTTGGTGGAGCTTGCTTACCGATTACAGTTTATTTGTTCTGATTTCATTCATTGTCGTTTTCATTTTATTTTATTCTTTTTAGCAATTCATTGTCGTTTTGAAAACATCCGTTTCTTTGTTCTTTGAGAAACTAAATACATCGAGTCATTGACTTCAGAACTGTAACATTATGAAACTGATAACTGAGGTTGATTGAGACTGCTTTATGTATAATGGTTTTAATAATCAATGAAATACTATTTAACTTTATTGTTTTGGTACTATATCATTTTTTTCCTCTGCCATTTGGTACTTTATTGCTTTAATTACTACTATTTTAATACTTATTTCTACATGATAAATCAATTAAAGATTATATATTCTTGATGAGTAATTTTTATAGTGTTTTAGAAGGTAATTTTAGGGAATTTTTGAACTTATTTAATTATCTTTATGCAGTATGATGCTTTTGTTGCCTTTGTTTGTTGATATTTCAGGATTTACAGAAGAATTGATGAAAATACTATGATGGCCCCCAAAAGAATTAAATTGGCAAAAATTGGACATTAGAGTTGCGGCGCTGCGATGAAACAAAGAGCATAAGGTTGTAGGCAAACGAGGGCCGCAGCGCAAACTTTTGGAACTACGATGCTATTAATTGAAGAATTAGAGTCGCGACACATGCATAGTAGGTATGTTGTGCTTTGAGGAAACATTAGTATATGCGACGAAGTAGACAAAAGGAACTGGTACTGGTAGTTCTTGAAATTGAAAGGACTTGCAGACAAAACCAAAAGATTATGTGAAGGTTAGACTTTGCCATGGCTGACAATCAAGGGAATGCAACGAACAATGCTGTGAATGCCAATAATATTCCAAACCTTGCAAAGGTCCCTATGGAACAAGGACCAAGGAAGCTTAGAGATTATGTGCTTCCCACTGTCACGGGAGTGCATTCATGCATTCAACACCACATAGTTGTCGCTAATAACTTTGAGATCAAGTCGACAATATTACAAATGGTGCAGTCTACTGTTCAATTTGGGGGGCTGCCTACTGAAGATCCTAATTTGCACATAGCCAATTTCCTGGAGCTGTGTGCAACTTTTAAGATGAATGGGGTGAGTGATGATGCGATCTGACTGAGACTTTTCCTATTTTCACTAAGAGAGGAGCAAAGAGTTGGTTAATTTCGCTGCAAGCCAATTCTATTACAATATTGGAGGAACTAGCCCAGAAGTTCTTTGCAAATTTTTTCCTTCCAAGATTTGTTAAGGATGTGCCCACATCATGGGATAGAGAAGTGGATGCTGGTCCACAACTTTTATAATGGGTTGAATTGTACTACACGTACCATAATAGATGCTCCAGTAAGAGGTGCTTACATGAGCCAAAGTAATAATGAAGCTTATGAATTGTTAGAGGAGATGGCAATGAATAACTACCAGTGGCCAATTAAGAGGGGATATCCAAAGAAGGTGGCTGGTATGATTGAATTGGATGATATTTCCATGCTTACAACTCAAGTAGCAGCTTTAACGAAACAATTACAATAGACAAATCTCCCATCCCAAGCCATGCAACTACAAAATTTATGCGAGACATGTTGAAGTGCCCATCCACTAAATTAGTGCCCTGTCCTAGATATGAATAACATGCCCGTGGAAGAAGTGCAAGTCATAGGAAATTACCAAAGACAAAACAATATCCCTTTTTCCACGTCGTACAACCAAGGTTGGAAGAACCACCCAAATTTTTCTTGGTCAAATAATCAAACCACACAACAACCTTATCCTTAACCTTAGCCACAATATCAACCTCCACAAAATAAACAACCTTTCCAACAATCCCAACAATCTTATCAACAACCTCCCCCTGGCTTTTATCAACCACAAAATAGATCACCACAACAGACAATGCCCATGAAACAACTTGAAACACAACCTTATGTACTGAACCAATTCATGATCGAGACAAGGGCATCTATAAGGAGTTTGGAGGCTCAAATAGGGCAGTTGGCTACTTTGATGAGAAATAGAGCTCAAGAAAATTTTCCTAGCACTACTGAGGTGAATCCTAAAGAACACTGTCAAACCATCACCTTGAAAAGTGGAACACAGTATGAAGAGCCCAAGAGAAATCAGTCAGAGGAGATGAGTTAAGAAAAAGGCACAAGGCACAGTAGGAAAAAAGTCTAGTGAAGAGAAGGTTATTGAAGGCCTTCCAGAGAAAGAAGTGGTACCACCAGTGAGCATTGAACATCATATAAATATTTCTTATCCATAGAGACTTCGTAAGAAAACTTTAGATAAACAATTTGTGAAGTTTTTAGAGGTGTTCAAGAAGCTACATATTAACATACCTTTCGTTGAAGCACCAGAACAGATGCCTAGCTAGGTCAAGTTTATGAAGGAGATCCTGTCTAATAAGAGGAAGATGGGAGATTATGATACTGTAGCATTGACTGAAGAGTGCAGTGCCATTTTGCAAAGAAAGCTCCCACAAAAGTTAAGAGATCCTAGTAGTTTTACTTTACCGTTCATCATTGGTGAGTTTGAATGCAAGCATGCGTTGTGTGATTTGGGGGCAAGCATAAATTTGATGCCATTGTCCGTATTCCGTAGACTTGGGTTGGGAGATGCTAGGCCCACGACAGTAACATTACAGCTGGCAGATAGACCAGTCAAGCACCAAAGAGGTATTATAGAAAATATGTTGGTGAAGATGGATAAGTTTATTTTTTTGGCGAATTTTATTGTTCTTGATATGGAGGAGGATGAGAATGTCCCAATTATTATGGGGAGACCATTTTTAGAAACTGGGCAAGCTTTAATATATGTGCAAAAAGGAGAATTACAGTTGAGAGTACAAGGAGATGAAGAAGCATTCAATGTAATTAAGGCCATGACTTATCCTAGGGCGAGTGATAGTTGCTAATCGGTTGATGTGATAGATGGAGCAGTGGCAAGTTAGATCGTCTTGAGCTGAGTCTTACAGTCAATGACGTAGATGAAGAGGATTGTGAGGAGGCACTAAGTTATTTGAATTGAATAAAATTGTATGGACCATTGAGAGAAAAGAGGTTTTAAGAACTTGGTCAAGGGCCAGAGAGACCACTACCGTCCATTGAGATACCACCTGTTTTAGAATTGAAGGCTTTGCCAGAGCATTTACCCTATGCATATCTTGGAGAAAAGGAGACCCTTCTAGATATAGTATCTTCATCTCTCTCTGAGGTGGAGGTGGAAAAGTTATTAAGGGTATTAAGAGTTCACAAGACTGCTATTGGATGGACTCTACCTGAGATAATGGGAATAAGCCCATGGACTGTGATACATAGAATTTTTATGGAAGATGATGTTAAACCAACAATTGATGCTCAGAGAAGATTAAATCCAACAGTAAAGGAAGTGGTAAGAAAAGAAGTTATTAAGTGGTTAGATGTTGGAGTGATTTACCCAATAACAAATAGTGCATGGGTGAGTCTAGTGCAAGTAGTTCCAAAGAAGGGAGGAATGACGGTGGTTAAGAATGAGAATAATGAATTGATTCCAACTTGTACTGTGACAGGTTGGAGGATATGTATAGATTATTGTAAACTGAATAAGGCCACTAGAAAAGATCATTTCTCTTTGCCTTTTGTTGATCAATTGTTGGATAGGTTGGCGGGCCATAACTATTATTATTTCTTAGATGGGTATACCATCAAATTGTTATTGCACCTGAGGATCAAGAGAAAAACCACATTTACTTGCCAGTATGGTACTTTTACGTTTAGAAGGATGTCATTTGGACGTTGTAATGCACTTGCCACGTTCTAAAGGTGTATGATGGCTATATTTTTTGACATGGTAGAGAAGGGTATTGAGATCTTTATGGATGATTTTTTGTTTATGGTTCTTCTTTTGATAACTGTTTGGCCAATTTGGAGCTATTTCTGAAGAGATGTAAGGAATCACACTTAGTCTTGAATTGGGAGAAGTGCCACTATATGGTAAAGGAAGGAATTTTTCTAGGGCACAAGATATCAAGTAAGGGAATTGAGGTAGATCGGGCTAATATTTCAATGATTGAGAATTTACCACCTCATCTCTCAATTAGAGGAGTGAGAAGCTTTCTTGGTCACACGGGGTTTTATAGAAGATTCATTAAAGATTGTTCCAAGATTTCAAAGCCTTTATCTACATTACTGATGAATGGAGTTCCTTTTGAATTTGATGAGAAGTGTCACTATGCTTTAAAGATACTTAAGGAGAAATTGACTTCATCGCCCATAGTTGTTGCACCTAATTGGGATATGCCATTTGAGTTGATGTGTGATGCGAGTGATTATGCGGTTGGAGCAGTGTTGGGTGAAAGAGTTTATAAGGTATTTAGAATGATGTATTATGCAAGTCGTACTTTGAATGATGCTCAAGTTTATTATGCAACTATAGAAAATGAACTCTTGGCCATTGTGTTTGCTTTTGATAAGTTTAGGTCATATCTAAATGGTAATAAGGTGATTGTATACATTGATCATTCTGCTTTAAGTATCTCATGACCATGAAATATGCGAAGCCTTGTCTTATTCGTTGGGTTCTAGTGTTACAAAAGTTTGATATGGAAATTAGAGATAAGAAAGGGACTGTGAACTTGGTGGTAGATCATTTGTCTAGATTAGAGGTTGATTAGAGTTCAAGTATGCAAAAATTCCATATTAATGATGCTTTTCCTGATGAGCAGTTATTTGAAGTGAAGGCTAGTAATGAGGTACCGTGGTTTGCAAATTATGTTAACTTCATAGCTACCAACATTATACCTCCAAAGATGTCTAGGCAACAATTGAAAAGGTTTTATTCTGAGTCATGCATTACTATTGGGAAGAGCCTATTCTGTACAAACATCTTCCCCACCAAGTCATTTGTCGTTGTGTACTAGAAGAAGAGATGTTATCTATTTTGACTCATTGCCATACTCTTCATTGTGGTGGCCATTTTGGGGTGACAAGAGCAGCAACTAAAGTGTTACAATGTGGGTTCTATTGGCCAACTTTATTTAAGGACTCAAATGTGTTTGTAAAAGCTTGTGACCGCTGTCAAAGAACAGGAAATATATCAAGAAGGAATGTGATCCCTCTACATGGTATATTAGCAGTGGAAATATTTCATGTTTGGGGGATAGACTTTATGGGACCTTTTCCATCATGATATAATAATAAGTATATTTTGCTGGCTGTGGACTATGTTTCAAAATGGGTGGAAGCAGTAGCATGTCCAACTAATGATGGGAAGGTGGTTCTTAATTTCTTCCATAAGAATATTTTCACTAGGTTTGGTACTCATAGAGCTATTATATGTGACGAAGGGAATCATTTTTGCAATAAAAACTTCGATGCTTTGTTGGCTCGATACGGATTAAGGCATAGAACAACACTTGCTTATCATCCTAAGTCAAATGGGAAACCAGAAGTGTCTAATAGGGAGGTGAAGAGAATTCTTGAGAAGACAATTAATAGTTCGATGAAAGATTGGTCCAAGAAGCTTTATGATGCATTATGGGCTTATAGGACAACATTTAAAAATCCTATTGGCATGTCACCTTATAGGTTGGTTTTTGGAAAGCATGTCATTTTCTAGTGGAGTTGGAACATAAAGTTTATTGGGCAATGAGACAATTGATTTGGATTTGAATTTATCTGGTTAGAATAGGCTAATGGAGATCAATGAACTTGATGAATGGAGGAATGAAGCCTATGAGAATGCAAAGATCTATAAGGAGCGTACTAAGGTGTGGCACGACAAGAATCTCATTATAAAGGAGTTCCAGCTAGGGTAGCAAGTTTTGTTGTACAACTCTAGGTTGATGCTCTTTCTTGAAAAGCTGAAATCAAGGTGGTTAGGGTCGTTTACTTTGGTAAAAGTATTTCCATATGGGGCAGTGGAGTTGCAAGGAAAGGTTCAAGAGACATTTATGGTGAATGGGCAAAGAGTAAAGCCATATTTGGGTGGTCTTATTGATCTAGTAATACCATTATCCAACTACAACCTTTGTGAAGTAGAAGCAAGCGTCCGTCTAAATGACGTTAACGACAGTGCCATTTGGGAGGCATCTCATGTTTTTTTTAGTATTTTGTTCTTTTATTTTAGTTGGACAATTATTTTTATCTTTAGTGTTACATTTTTATGTTTGTTTTACTTTTTCTTTCAAATTTTGGATTTTTTTAGACTTTAGGTTGTAAATATGAACCGTGGAATTTGTGAAAACTGTTAAAAAATGCAAATTTAGGTAGGTATCCATTTGAGCCACGGCACCCCTATTTAGAGCCGCGACGTGATGTTTGGTAGAGACCAGTATTTCACGAAAGGACAAGGTGACGTGGCACCCAAGACCTGAGCTGCGACGCGTTTCACTAGAAACCTAGCCCAGAAATTGACACGAGTCGCGACGCTATACACCTTATGAGCCGCAATGCACCGTCAAAAAAATCGAATTTAACCCAATTTTTTTAGATTTTTTCCTTCACTTCTTCACTTTCTCTCTACAAACTCTTAAATCCATACCTCCAATCCACCATTTTTTTAAGGCTAAACCTTCAAATCTCTCCATAAAACCTTCAATAATCCTCATATAAACTTCATTCAATCACTTTTCCACCATCAATTTAGCCTAAATCACCTTTAAACGCCATTTTCTCCACTCATAAACCCTAATTTAAAAGTTTGGGGGAGATTTTTCAATCTTTGGAAAGCTTGAGGAATTAGGAGTATCTTGTTGCAAAAATTAAAGCTATGCAAGTGCACACAGTCGCAATTTTTAATAATTTCTTGGTAAGACCAAGTATCGTCCCATAAGGACTGAATTATCAATTACCAGATATTTAGTTCTTAGTTTCTATTTGGTTAACGAAAATTAGTTTTTTATCTTGATGATTAAAAACAATAAAACTACTAAAATAACGCAAGATTGTAAGAACATAAACAAGAATAAAATTCTAAGGATTTAAACAATTAGGGGTTTAAATTTCATCTACAATCCCTCCTATCAATAATTAACACAATATCAAAAACTCTTCTTCTTTTTAAGCCAAGTTGTCAAGGTATTTATATAATCGAATTAGGAATTATAAAACTCAACCTATTAAGCACTTCAAGTGTCACGACCAGTGTAAATTTAGGCTTTGCGTGGACGTAGGCGGGCCGCAGCCCAACCTCTTCAATGTTGCAGCCCGTGTAAATTTTCTAGGTAGACAAAGCCTTCAGCACTGCGGCCCGTGTCAAACCTCAAAAAACAGGCTTTCTGCCTTGGACCTGGCCGCGACTCAGCATCACAGCATTGCAACCCTTAATAACTTCTTCAATTTTTGTGCATTTGGTCCCGAAAATTCACTGAAGCCATAAAATTGTTTGAGAATTCATCTTTTTCACGGAATCAACACCAAAAAGCAAAATTTTCATCATTTTTCTGCCAATTTGCTCCAATGTTCTTTTCCTTATTATGAACTAAATCTTGAAAAAAAACACAAACAATCATAATACCACACTAAACAATAGAGAAACTTAATAAAAACTCCTGAAACAAAACTTAAAAACAACACAAAACTAGACTCAACAAACTCCCCCAAACTTAACCTTTACTCACCCTCGAGTAAAGAACTCTAAACACTCTAAAAAACAAAAACGAACTCTAAAATGAATCAAGTCAATAACAATAGATCTAGCCTAAAAAATAATGAATACCATGCAATATAATCCTTAGACCATTATAGTCATCATTTTACAATCCAATATTTCAAGTCAAATATTTTTCAAATTCACTTAAAAGCATCAATGACAACCAAATCATGATTAATGAATTAACAAGTACTCAACTCAGTGTATACAAACAGAATTCACACCAGCAGTCCATCGAGTCCATAATCCCATAGGCTTGCAAACTTACTATTCTCCACTAATTTAGACTAAAACATGCTCAAGAATCACAATGACTTTTTAAGGTTATCACGAACGACTTAGGTGAGGGTGGGTGAAAAAGTCATTTAAGCTCAACCTACCACAAGTATATATACCAATCAAACCAATATACAACTTTACAATCCACAATCAATCCTTCATTATCTCTTGTTCATTGCTTGAGAGAGATTTATCGTAACTCAACAAATTATATATCTATAAATATATAAATAAAAGATTGACCAAATACAATACACAACTAAAACACAAAAACACTACAACATAAACACAAACACAAACACAAGTAAAACAAACTACTCGATATAAACATAATGAAAGAAAATCTTCTCCCCAAACTTAATATGAACAATGTCCACAATGTTCAAAATAAAAGCCAGGTGAAGAAGACTTACCTGAAAAACTCAGGCAGCTCATGACGAAGGACCCTTGCCACCGTCTTCCTCAGATAATTTATGAGTTGGGCTCGAAGTAGCATCATGGCCCCATTTTTTATTTTTTATTTTTTACTCGAGTTTCACAATTCGACATTACAAATTTAACACTAAACGATAGAAATTAAAAATATTCCAAAAATAATAATACAAAAAAATACTCAAAATACTAAAATTATAATCTTCATAATCCAAAACTTAAATAAAACTAATAAAAAAATTCCAAATAAAGGATTGGAATGTTTCCAAATGCGATGTTGTTAACGTCATTTAGTTGGACGCTTAATTCATCTTCAAATTTAACTCGAATTAAGTCCACCCCTCGAATCCTTAAGAGCTGAAGTTTCATATGAGAAAGTCCGTCTTATGATGTTACAACATTTTGGAGCATTCCACTGCTCATGTACCATTCAAGCTTTCCCACTGAAGAACCTTTTCACACGATTATGCACTGTTCAACTACCATATGAGCAATGACCTTTCTCTTGATAACATCCACCTTACTACTACCTCCTATTGTTACATCCACTTTACAATTTCAGTTGTAGGAAAAACATTAAATGTTACCTCCTCATTTTGCACTCACAACTTCAATTCCCCTTTTTGTACATCAATTAGCGCCCTTCCAGTAGCTAAAAATTGTCTCCTAAGAATAATAGGGATATTTTCATATTCTTCCATATCAAGAGAAATAAAGTCTGCAGGAAAGATGATTTTTTCCACTTTCACCAATACATCCTCAATAATATTTCTTGGGTGCTTCACTAAAAGATCCACCATTTATAAGGACACGGTAGTAGGGCGAGCTTCTCTGAATTTCAATTTTCTATAGACAGATAGAGGCATCAGATTCACACTTGCCCCTAAATTACATAATGCCTTCTCGAAAACTGCATTCCCTATAGTACAGGGAATGGTAAAATTCCCTAGATTTTTAAGCTTAGGAGGTAGTTCATTTTTCAATATTGCACTATACTCCTCAGTATGTGCAACTGTCTCGTAATCCTCTAGTTTAATTTTCTTCGACAAGATTTCCTTCATTAACTTCACATAATTCGACATTTGTTCTAAAGCTTTTGTAAAGGGAATGTTGATGTGAAGTTTTTAGATAACATCTAAGAACTTGGATAATTGCTTGTCAAGTGTCTTCTTTTGCAGCCTCTAAGGATATGGGATCTAGATGTGATGCTTAATACTTATTTCTGGCTGCTTCTTCTCAAGGTTCTCATTAACCTCTTCATCCACCTTATTATTCTTCTCAGACTCCATTTTTGAAGGAAGACAAGATTTCTCAACTGGCCCCACCAACTCCTTACCGCTCCTCAAGGAGATCGTATTGCTCTATTCCTTAGGATTCACCTTAGTATTACTTGGAAAATTTTCTTGAGGTCTACTTTGTAACATATTTTCCAATTGACCCACTTGCATTTCAATATTTCTGATGGATGACCGAGTTTCAGTCATAAATTAAGCTTTGGAGTTAGTCAAGGTCAAGGTCAAGGTCAAGGTCAGGAATTGTTGGCCTAGGTGGTGGTGTTGCAGGTTGAGGCATAATCTCCTAAGATTGAGGTTGGAATTGTGGTTGTTGGCCCTGATTATTTCTCCATGAAAATTAGGGTGATTTCTCCACCCTAGATTAAATGAATTGGAGAAAGGATTGTTGGTTTGCCTATTAAAATTACTTATCATGTTGACTTGCTCCATAGGGATGGTGTTATTGAACTTTGTTGTCATACACTGTTCAAAATGGTGAGGACCACCACAAATTTCACAGTCTGCTTGCATCTAAATGGCATTAGTAGTTACAGTATTCTGTTGTAACTATTTTGTCAAGGAAGCAACCTGAGCAGTCTAGGCAGTAATGACATCAAGTTCATGAAATCCGAAGTTCAAGATAATCCATTAAAATCCCTATACATAAATTAGTTCATAATCATTCTAAAAACATCAAAAGTACTTAAGATAAACATATGAATGAAAGGAAATAGAAAATAAAACGTTTTAGAACGAATTGAGATGCTCTTCGAGGTGTTCTCCACTTTTGATTTTCACCCCCTCTTTTGTCTGTGATTTCCCCATCTCGAAATTAGGTTTAAAACCTAATTTTTTTTCTTCACAAGCAATGTGGGACGCTGCCCAGCACTTCAAATGTCGCGGCCCATGTAAATTTAGGTTTCGCATGGACGTCAGGTGGGCCGCGACCCAACCTCTTCAGTGTTGCGGTCAGTGTAAATTTTCTGGGCAAACAAAGCCTTTAGTGCCGCGACCCTCTATTCATGTGTCGCGACCCATGTCAAACCTCATAAAAAAAAACTTTCTCCGTTGGACCTGGTCGTGACTTAGCATCGTAGCTCCGCGACCCATAACAACTTCTTTAATTTTTGTGCTTTTGTTCCCGAAAATTCATGGAATCGATAAAATTGCTTGAGGATTCATCTTTTCACAGAATCAACACCAAAAAGTCAAATTTTCATCATTTTTTTCGCCAATTTGCTCTAATTGTTCTTTTCCTTTATTTATAAATTAAATCCTGAAAGCAAACAAAAACAAGCATAATATCGCACTAAACAATAGAGAAACATAATAAAAAATGCCTAAAACACAACTTAAAAACAACACAAAACTAGACTCAACATATCTTTCATCAATCTTAGTAGTGGGTAAACGAATTCTCTCTCAATCTCTTGATATTTTTGTGTTTTTAATGTGTTTTATTGTTAATTGGATGGCAAAGAGGCTCTATTGTCTAGTTGGGTATTGATTGTTTGTTTGGGAATATTATTTTTTAGATTTGTGGGGTTTTTGTTGGGGGAAGTGAAAAAAACAAGGGCAGGTGCTGTCCAATTTCCCGTAGAATTTAATATTTTGAAGAGAAGAATGGAACCTAAGAGAGGTAGTGGTGGTGCTTCATCCTCAAGGGGGTCGGCCTCTTATGATAGATCAACATTCATTAGTAAAGTGGCTCAATAGTGATATGAGTGTTTAAGTAGAAGGACTTTGATTCCCGAACGAGGAATGGATTATCAAAATGAACCATATGATAATGCGAGTTATGAGCCCATTAGAGTTATTCTGCAAGATTGAGGTTGGAAACCATTCGTTGATAATAAGAGAATTAAAAAACCAAATGCTTCTTTGGTTTATGAGCTTTATGCCAATTGGCAAGAGCAAGAGAATAACCACTGTTTTGTGCGGAGGAAGAAGGTGCCGGTAAATGTGGCTGCTCTTAATCATCTTTATGACCTTCCGAATTATACGGAGGAGCATAATGAGTTTAGAGCATTTCTACGCACAAAGATTGATTATGTAGAGTTTGCAAAGTATATTGGTTGTATTGGGCTCGAGTGACTTATACTCATGATGAGCCTAAGCATATGTATAGGAATCAATTGAACCGTATAGCACGTGCGTTGATGTATTTTGTGAGCACTCGGTTGATCCCTTCCACACATTTTTCTGACATTGGGTTGGATCATTTGTATATGGTTTATAGGATTATCAAAGGGATGAAAATTGATGTGGTGAAATGAATTAGAAACAGTATTGGGTTTATGGTTTTACTTATGACTACTGGAGGATTGGGACATGGTTTACTTATAACGGACCTATGTGAGACTTAGGGGATGCCCATGTACAATATGATGTTTAGGGTAAGGTGGAAGGCATCATTACCAGGGGTGCGGTGTTTAATTATTATTCGCCTATTGTTGTTTTTGACCATGAGGACCAAAGACCTCGTCGTCGTCATCGACACGATACCAAAGCTCAACCTGAAGAGGCCCAAGCTGAAGAGGAAAATGAGGAAGCTATGGATTAGGATCCACCATTGGCATTGGGTGGACTGATTGACCCTAACGTCCAATACACTCATGATCAGTTGAATTATATTATTCAACAAAATAATCATATGCAACAATATTGGATGTCTAGGAATGCATATGAGCATACACATGTTGATCAACTAAATACATTAGTCAATCGTTGGAATACAAATGAAGCTCCACAACAATACTTTCAGTATCCTCTGAAGTTTCATCCCTATCAGTTTCTGGCGCCTCCTCCACCATACTGATGTGGTGGTTCGGTAAGTTTTCTTTTCTCTTTATCTTTTTAACACATTGGGGGAAATCTGTTATTTAAGTTTGGGGGGAGGGATTACTTTGTTTAGTTGTTTTGTTTTAGTTGTTTATAGTTATGAATCAAGTTGTTTTGAGGGCGATGATACTTATAACCATGTGATGTGAGTGAAGTTTTTAGAACTATGTGAATTTGTGTGCTTGGTGAAATTAATTTAGTGATTAGCTTTTATCTAAGTTTTAATTTCCATGAAAGCCTTAATTAATAAATTTATTATAATCCTTTAATATATGCTTGTTAAGTGAGTTTGTGGATCGAGATTTGAAAATATTCTAGAACTTGCATGGTTTGTTGATTGAGCTGAAATTGGAATGATGCATGATGCTTAAGAAGATAATTTAGGAAATTCAATGGAACGGGTGTGCCTTTCAAGCCAACCTTAATGTATTAAATCCCTAGTTACCCCAATTTGAGCATAACATGATTTTTTTTTGTTTGACACTTATTTTGAGCCTGATTGAATTTTTTTTATTTATCTTTCCTTTTGATATACCACGAGCACCTGAAAAGTGATTGGGGGATTGTTTGTAATGAAATTTATATTTGGAAATTTATGTCAATAGAAGAATAAAAATTGAGAGAAGAAAATAAAAAATTGAAAATGAACTACACTCCAAATAAGAATATAAAGAAATAAGTTTGGGGGAGTGTAGTATCATTAGAAAAAAAATTAAGAAGTATGAATTATCTCAAAATAGGAAATTTGGGGAAATTTGGGGATTGATTGTGGGTTTTCAAGTTGAGAAAGATTGGTTTGTTTGAGTTGTGTGCTTATGGTATAGTTGAGCCTAAATGACTTTTTATTTACCTACTTGAGCCTAAGCCTTTCATTATAAGCTGAAAAAGTCCTTGATTATTGAGCATGTGTTATCATATTAGGGGAGATTGATGAATTGTGCAAGCATATGAAAAATTTGTTTTTTATGGAAGGATTTGGAAGATTTGACCTGTATATGGTATTGAGACTGTATGTTATTTATTGGTTAAGGTTGATTGGTGTAGCAAAGATCGAAGTTGAATATTGAATTGTTTTTCCCGAAATTCTGGATAAAATGTAGTTGAAAATTCTAAGCTTGTATTGCATGGTGTTTTTGAGTTTGAGGCTTGCTAGGTTATAACTTTATTCATGTTTCACTACTACAAAAATGGGCTTTCCTGACAGTTTTTAACTGTCGCTATTGAGCAATGACGACAGTCGACTAACTGTCGTATTTGCCTATGCCGGCGTAGGGGTAGCTACGCCGACAGTTAATAAGTGTCGTCGTTGCTGGCTACGCCTACAGTTAATAAGTGTCGTCGTTGCTGACAACGCCGACAGTTAATACGTGTCGCTGTTGCTGGCAACACCGACAGTTAATAGGTATCGCTGTTGCTGGCAATGCCGACAGTTAATAGGTGTCGCCGTTACTGGCAACACCGACAGTTAATACGTGTCACCGTAACATTAAATTTATATATAAAAAAAATAATATGTCGATAGATATTTTTTAAAACTTTTAATTATATTTTTAACAATTGAAGTTTGATATAAATTTAAATAAAAAATTACTCACATAATTAATTATTATTACCATAACTTGTAAAAAAAAATTATATTTATCATAATAAAAATTCATATACATACAACATTTATTCATACAATTGAAATGTAAATAATACATCAAATCACCATGAGACTAAATAATTCTCAATACAAATTCATTATAATATTAGAAATTCATAAACTTCAAAATATATAATACAACAAATCTCAACAAGACAACATAATTCTCTTCTCCAAATCACTACAAACTCAATCATGTTTCTTTTCTCAATATTCTTCCTAATAAATCTAGACATCCACCTAAAAGTCAATCTTGTGATATTTCATGTGTCCCTGCACCAATGAATTAAAGACTTCAAATTATAATTAAATAGTATATCTTACCATAATATATTAAAGAATGATTGAGAGCACCAACAATATAAATATGTAAAATTAGTTGATTAATCCTTCTTAGAGATTATTAAACAAAAACTGACATTGTAAGAATGCTGACAAGGTTTGAGATGGTTGGGAGACCAATGATGTTGTGAATTAAAGTATTTGATGGACATCTTTGCACTAGCTTGAAAGGAGAGTGGAAAACAAAATTTGGTTATTTTTATATTTAAATAAAGAATAGACACTGTGAGGATTTTATCCTAGCTATCTAGTTAGTTTAGAATTTCTTTTTTTAACAAAACACCCGGATACAAATTGATTGGATTAGGTTCCTTAGGTCTTTGTTTTACTCTTGAGTTCACTAAAAGCCTTCTACCAATTTCTTTTCAAATTACAACAATGTATCAACACTCTCCACTACTATGACCAAGTTTCAAGTTTTTTATAAATAGAAAATAATTGTGGCTAGAGGAAAAGGAAATTACAGCTTAAAATAGATTTGAAAACAAAAACACCATCTTTTTCAAGCAACAAGGGAACAATTTTTAAGTGGGTAAGAGTTTTAAGGAAGGGAAAGAACCTGTTGCCATGCTTGAATTGCAAGAATCCTCTTATCTAAGCGGCTAATCACAACATCACGTAGGACAGAGGAGAAATGGTGCAGTGTTTTCTCAGACCATGTATGCTGACTAGCTCCCATTATTTGTTCTACCATGGTTTGAAGATGAAGCAGGTGATCAACATCACCAATTCCACGTGTTTTAATCATAATAGCATAAGTAATGACAGTTATTCATTTCAATGTTTCGGTAAATTCAGTTCGACCCTGCCAAATGGTAATAAAACACTATTGTCAGTGTATCTAATTAGGAAAAAACAAATAACAGAAACATAACAGAAACAAAGAGTTCAAGTTCGAAGAGAGCACCTTCCCTTCCCTTTTCACCCAGAAAAATTCCCTCAATGACAAAATAAGGTTCATGCACAAGTTTTCAGCCAACCTAAATGCACGATGGTCTCCACGTTTCCCTTTGAGTGCATAAATTATTTTTGTAACATCATACATTAAGGTTTTACATTTGCCTTGGTACCTACACAGAAGACCATTTTGCAACTTGATTTACCATGTCCACATACTAAATAAAATAGAAAATTAATATTTGAGTACAAACTCTATAAATATATATACAAAAAAATAGTATATTAAGCAAGTAACAGGTCATGTAGTCAAAAGACAATCCAAATAATATATAATGGATTAAAAGTAGTCACCATGTACACATTACTTCAGTCATGTGTTATTTCTCTGAAATAACCTTACTAGAATTTCACGATGATCAGAAATAGAGATAAGAATTCATAGAAGAAGAGAAGAATAAACCAGTAGAGAATAAAGAGGAAATATGAGCTAAAATAATATTATACTAAGATTAAGTGTTTGAATACCTTTGCTATTGAACAAATTAAGATTTATTTTTTCATTTAAGTGTTTCATATCCATGAATAAATATACTAAATTAACATATAGCACTGATTTGTTCATTTTCCATTCCATTATTGAACAAGTTAATTAACATATTTCATGTTTGCACTAATTTGTCTATTTTCCATTCATTTAATGTACAACTTAGGCATATACATCACATTAAAGCTACAGTGTCACATTCTTGCATTTAGATATCATCTATCAATGTATATGCATCAAATATGGATCATCTCCTTGATAAGCCTATTTCATTTCTTTTTTTTATTAATAGGATGAATATCAGTAACAAAAGAGGGATTTGGAACCAACAGAAGTAAATAACAAGAAGTCCTTCACAAAAATAAATAAATTAAAACTTGACATCTTTCCTAATAAGACACGAGGAAGTAAAGCATTTATCCTACAGTGGTCCTATGCATGTTTAAACAAGACTTATATTTGATTGAGCTTATTGTTTAGTTGGAGATGTCTATTAAAAAGACTTCATTACTAATTACTACACCAAAATTGCTTGGTAAACTAGCACACTACCAATTACCACTTTACTAATATCCCAAAAATTCTTGACTTTTTTGTTATTTGCACTGTAGAAGCTTGTGCAAAATTCTTAAAATTCTGTTGCATAAGTTAATCGTGGTTTGATATGATTAAACTCCAAAGTCAACACATTTAACAGTGTGAATACTTAATTTTATCGACTCTTTTTTAGTTCTAAATAACATCAAATATCCTATTTGTATGAAAAAACATCAATTAATTAAAAATTCAGAAATTCCTTCCCAATATTAATAAGCTTGCCATCTCTATAAGACGAACTAATAATTCTTTATCTCATATATATGAACTTCATATACCCAATTCAATTGGTTATTATGGGAGAAAATATATGTACATATATGTGTGTGTGTTTTTTTAGGGAAATTTATGTATATATGTACCATACATCTACAACATGACTTGAATTTCAAACACAGAATAAATCAAAAAGCAAACACCTCAAAATCACTAATAAAAATTTGTATATAGTCAATGGATTCAGGTTAGTATAGAGGTATAGAAAATGATCTTAATAATCAAAGGTACAGAAAAGTAAAACAAAGATAATACTTAAGTACCAACCTGACGAGCAAGAGAAAATTGTGCCAATATAACTTCTGCAGACTTTCGAGTCTTGTCGATATTCTCGTGGGATTTCCGAATAGAATGAGTTTCAATCCCTTTTTTTTGTCAATTATATATATATATATTTATTCACTGAAATAGTTAAGTTTAACTTGATCATCATCATCATAAGTTTAAAAAAAAAAGGGAACTTGACCACCATAAGCTCTCGGCTTTAGCTGAAATGTTACTAAAAAAAATACTGGTCTGAATAGTTTTTTTTGTTGTCCCTTTACTTACTTCTCTTACAATAAAACTACTCACCATATTTGATTCAAATTGAAGTCCTCTACTGTCGAATGGTTTTACCTCTGTCATTTTGACATACGAATTGGATTGTGGTTGGTGTCATATGATACTTGTTAGTGTTTTCTTTTCAGTAAACTAGACTCCCTCTCTAACTAGACCAAGAAATTATAACAATTGCTATATGTACAAAACTGTCTGGTCAGATAACGAACTCATCTAAACACCATTACAACAATTGTTAGATGTAAAAAGTATTAGATTGTAGAATTAGATTCTAAATCAGTTAACATTAATCTATCAAACATTGTAGAATTAATTGATTCTAAATCAGTTACACTTTAGGCCAACTGGAGAAAAATTATGTTTTCAAAGTATTAGATTCACATTTATGATGCAAATAAGCATAGAAAATACCACATAATGCATATGAGAGATGCCATGTAAAATCAATTTGCAAGCATAAAAAAATAATAGAAGTGTGCATATCAGTCTACTAGATCCATCATGAAGCTTTATTAGTGCCACTATCATTAAATATTTGAATACCTTGTCATTGGTTTCCCTTCAAATGGAACTTTGTTTTGAACCAAAACTAGAAGCAACCAATATTTGGTGTAGTATTTCTGTCCAGGTTAGAGGATTTATTGATCTCCCCCAAAACTCCAAAGAAAAATCTTGATTTTCCACCTGCAAAATCATTGATCAAGAAGCCTAAATATTGATTGCTTCCATTTGGTTTTATCATAAACAAAGATAAACAATAAACTTGCATGAATATTCATATGAAAAGTTTTTTGTAGTCTTGGCAATGCACCGCATCTTTTAGAGTGCAAAGTTCTGCTGCCGTTGGACATAATTTGAGCATATATATACATATGGATTTCAAAGTAAATACTTAGATTCCAATGCTGACAATGTCAACAAGCACTCAAATCAAATAACACTAAGCTTCCAATCTCACTGCAAAAAGTTCACTTCTAAAGTTTACAACCCTCTAATGTGAGTATGAGTGTGAGTGTGTGTGTTTTTTAACTTACCATGTGAAGCAATGCAAGATAATTGCAAGATTTACTCTGATGAGGCAAAGATTCGTTGTTGAGCTCCACTTCAATATCAGATTGAAGATGCTTCAAAAGGGCCACATGAATTTTCCCAAGCAACAAGGAATCCTGACAGGCATGTTAGAGAACATATTATTGCACTGAAAGAACTCAAATCAAAGGAGGTAAGATCAAAAAGAGAAAACAAAATGTTACACAGACGGAAAGTAAAGTCAAATTAAAGATGAAATAAAACCTTGTCATGAAATGCTTGAGCAAATTCATCAAGGGTGAATGGGCAGATATCAATGACAAGAGAATAAGTATAGAGGAAATGGAAAACCTGACAACAAAAGTCAACACATTTTTTAAGATTAATGTCAATGATAGGTAATTCTCTCAACTAAATGCCTTAATACATTGCCATTTCAAAACACATGGAGAAAAGAAATGGTGGGATGGAGACCAGCATTTCACAGTAAAGAAAAAAATTAGGATGATAAATCTTCTATCAGTCAGAAACAGTGTTATTGGAAAATAACATACAAAAGGTTCCAATGATGCAAGAAAACATTGTAATCAGTAAAATATACTTCGCATAAAGAAATTCAACCCCTGACCAAACCTTGTTAACAACTTTTGTTTCCTAACATGAAAAAACAAAATGGGCAGAGTTGAGTGAATCAACAAAAATATGATGGAAGAGATATAGGGCATCAGATATGCACAAACCGTTCTGTATAGACTGACCATGCCTGATTAATTTTTATGGGGTAGAAAAACTTCTGTATGTAAGGCCTGAATGTAATCAAGTTAAATGAAACCATATACCTGAAGCAACCTTTAGAAACTGAAAGCTGCTACACAGCCTACAGATAGAGATAGCTTGGAAGATTTTTCACATCTAATTTCTAGAACCGTCTTCGATGGAGCTTGGAGGAACCGTCTCTGATGGAGCTTGGAGGAGCCACAGATGGTCGAGCCAAATAACCCAACTACCCAAGAATATAAACGCATAGACTAAGGAAGAAGAAGAAGAAGAAGAAGAAGAAGAAGAAGTAAACAATGCAAAAAACAAAATAAAGACAAGACCTGAAAGAGGGAAATATACCTTATACGTTTCTTAGAATTAGTTATATATTCAGTTAGTTTAAGTTGTTAGTTAGACCAAGTGGTTAATTAGTTAGTTCCCTAACTAACTTCAGCTCTATATATATTGCCATGTATTGTGTTAAGCAAAACTGATTTTCTTTTATTCAGAAATAAAGCAATTTTCTCTTGCTTTGATATTGAATCTACTTATATGGTATCAGAAGTAAATCTCTCCACCATTGCTTCCATGGCAAGACCTTCCACTCGTTCACAAGATGGTATTCATCCACCTACGACTGAGAACTCCCACTCTGAGCCAATCTCTGATGATCCTTCCGCCGCAAATCCCCATCCACCTTCATCGCTGGCTCCATGGAGAACTCAAACTACAAGACCGCCCAATCGCCCAAATATTGGATCTGAAATTCCCAATCCAATAAGCTTTCCTGGTGATCTTCCTTCTAGTGATTCCATTCCACTGATTCATCTTCGACGTTCACAATCCTCCGTTGATCGACTCGCACACGAAGACTTATCCAGTCCCTTCTTCCTCAGCGCCGGAGATCACCCTGGGTAGATTTTGGTTTCTTCCGTTCTGAATGGAGAAAATTACCAATCATGGAAGCGAGCGATCACTATGGCCCCTAGCTGTGAAAAACAAATCAGGCTTCATCGATGGCTCAATACCTCGCCCAGATCCTGGTAATCCCCTTCTCAATTCTTGGATTCGTTGTAATAACATGGTGATGTCTTGGTTATTACATTGTGTCTCCCCTGAAATATCACAGAGCATAATGTTCTTTGATTTTGCCTCTGAAATGTGGCATGACCTTGCTGAAAGATTCAATGAGGGGAATGGACCCCGAATTTTTCAATTACAAACTCAACTCACAAGTCTGCAACAAGGTGATCAACCCTTCATCTCCTACTTTACCAGACTGAAATCTTTATGGGATGAACTCAAAGAGTTCCAACCCAACACCACTTGCAGCTGTGGTGCAATGAAAACTCTTCTTGATTACTACAATCAAAACCAGGTCCTATAGTTCTTGACAGGTCTGAATGAATCATACTCATCTGTACGAGCTCAGATCCTACTCAATGAACCAATTCCGACCCTATCCAGAGTGTTTGCCATGATCGTTTAAGAAGAGCGCCAAAGAACTCTTGGTTCTTCTAATCTTTCTTCATTGGCCTCTTCTATTCATCCTCCTTCTTCGAACAATCCATCCCGAGCAAAGAAGCCTCGACCTTATTGCTCCAACTGTGGCAAACCAGGTCATTTGGTGGACAAATTCTTCTTCATTCACGGATTTCCCCCTGGTTATGGAGACAAGAAGAAACAAGACAAAGGCAAAGCTGTTACTAATCAAGCTTCCACTAGTACCTTTCCTGATGAAACTCCAGGCACACAAGTCAATACTGATCTTTCCACCCAGTGCCAACAGCTCATTTCTCTCCTCAGCCAGCAACTAAACCAAGTAGCCCCTAGGCCTGAACCTGCTGTCCCTCCTGCTACTTCAAACATGGCTGGTAATAAATTCTCTCCTCTTTCATGGATAATTGACAGTGGTGCCACACACCACATCTGCTACATTAAATCTTGCTTTTTTTTTTTTTTTTTTTATCTAACATTTCTTTTCCAAAGCATGTTATTTTACCTAATGGCACCAACATACCAGTTCATAAAATTGGTTCTGTCCAGATCAATTCATCCATCACTTTACACAATGTGCTTTATGTCCCCGATTTCAAGATCAACCTCTTCTCTATCAATGAATATATCAATAACACTTCTAACTTGATCTTGTTTCAATCTGCAATATGCCTTATTCAGGATCCTTCGAAGAATGTGGTGATTGGGACAGCTAAAAAACAAGGGAAACTTTATGTTTTGCATCAAGAGACTCCTCCCCTTGTTAATTCCAGTCAATCTCATTTTCTTTTTAATCATAATAATGTAGACCATTGGAATAAACGCCTTGGTCACCCATCTATGTACATTTCTAATACATTCAATAAAAATATTGACTCTTCTTTTCAATCTAATCACCATTGTTCTGTGTGTCACTTAGCAAAACAAAAGAAACTACCTTTTGTTTCTCACAACAATTTTACTGAAGCAATTTTTTATTTGATCCACATAGATATCTGGGGACCTTTTCACATAACTAGCATAGAGGAATATAAATACTTTCTCACAATAGTTGATGACAAATCACGATTTACTTGGACATATATGCTCAAAACAAAATCTAAAGCACAAATTGTCCTACCTTCCCTTTTTAATATGGTTTGCACTCAATTTTCAACTCCAATAAAAGTTGCCCGTTCAGACAATGCTAAGGAGTGGAACATGCAATCTTTTTTTGCCTCAAAAGGCATCATATATTACCACTCTTGTGTGGAAAGACCACAACAGAATTCAGTGGTAGAAAGGAAACACCAGCACATTCTAAATGTTGCCAGGGCTCTCTGTTTCCAATCTCATTTACCCCTAGTTTATTGGTCATACATCATTCAGACCAGTACATACTTAATCAACCGAATTCCATTTGCCCTGTTAAAAGGCTTCAGTTCATACGAACTTCTTTATAAAAAACCTCCTATCTATGACCATTTAAGATGTTTTGGGTGCTTAGCTTATGGCTCCACTCTAGATTCTCATAGACATAAATTTTCACCAAGAAGTCGTGCTTTTGTCTTTATTGGATACCCCCCTAGCATGAAGGCATACACTCTACTCGACCTTCAAACTAATCAAATTTATCATTCAAGAGATGTACTTTTCCATGAGACCATTTTTCCTTTTTTGTCTCAATCATCTCAGGAAGAAATTGATCATTTTTTCAATCCTTCCATCCTACCAGTTAACATTAACATACCAGCTGCCACACCAACTATTATACCAGCTGCAAAATTAGTTAACAAACCAGCTGCCAGTCCTCCAAAATTACACACTAAAACAGGGCGCATCTCAAAGAAACCACCACACTTAAATGACTACATATGTCACATTTCCTCCACCCAACACCCCATATCAAATTACCTCTCATATAACAAACTAACACCCTCCTTCAGAGCTGCCATTCTCACTGTGTACTCGGAGATTGAACCACAAACTTATGCTGAAGCTTCAAAAATCCTCCATTGGCAACAAGCCATGGACATAGAAATTGATGCTTTAGAAAAGAACAAAACTTGGATTGTCACCATTCTCCCTCCTGGCCATAAGGTCATTGGGTGCAAATGGGTATACAAAATAAAGTACAAATACAATGGTGAAGTAGAACATTACAAAGCATGCTTAGTAGCCAAAGGCTACAATCAAAAGCAAGGTGTCGATTACATCCAAACTTATGCACCAGTAGCAAAATTCAATACTTTAAAAATTCTACTTGCCCTTGCAGCCATAAACAATTGGAACATCCACCAATTAGATATAAATAATGCTTTCCTACATGGAGACTTACATGAGGAAGTATACATGAAACTCCCCCCTGGTTACAATGCTCCACCCAACTCAGTTTGCAAACTAAACAAGAGCATCTATGGCCTCAAACAGGCCTCTAGACAATGGTACGACAAATTACTTTCCACACTAATTACTGATGGTTTTTATCAATCAGCTTCAGATCATTCTCTTTTCATCAAGAGAACAAACTCTCTTTTTTTGGCTGTACTCGTATATGTAGACGACATCATTGTTGCTAGCAACAATAACTCTGCCATTACTCTCTTCAAACAGGCCTTAGACACCAAATTGAAACTAAAAGACATTGGTTCTCTTCGTTTCTTTCTCGACCTTGAAATCGGCACAACCAAACAAGGAATTTCAGTTTCCCAACGACCCTTTACACTTCAGCTATTAAAAGAAACAGGGTACCTAGGAGCAAAACCAGCTTCAACCCCCAGGGAACCCAATCTAAAACTTAGCAAAGATAAAGGAGCTCCAATCCCAGATCCCACAATTTATAGGAGCTTGATTGGGAAACTCATTTACCTTACAATAACAAGACCAGATATATCATATGCTATTAATCACCTCAGCCAATTTTTGACTTTCCCTCGAGTACCTCACCTACAAGCTACACAGCGAATTTTGCAATATCTTAAAAGTACTTCTGGTCAGGGACTTTTTATCCCATCAGATAAGTCTCCCAAACTTCCAGCATATGCTGAAGCAAGTCTATCTACAACCAATGTTCAAGTATCTTTCTTTGTAGATGCTGATTGGGGAAGTTGTCAAGACACTAGACGCTCCATTTCTGGGTATTGTGTCTTCCTAGGCTCTTCTCTTGTCTCATGGAAATAAAAAAAACAACAAACCGCTTCCCGTTCTTCAGCAGAGGCTGAATACCGAGCCATGGCAAATGCAACATCTGAATTCACTTGGGTCCTTGCTCTCTTAAAGGATTTTGGCATCTCTCACGATCATCCAGCTTACCTTTATTGCGATAACACCACAGCAATTCACATCAGTGAGAATCTTGTCTATCATGAATGCACCAAACACGTCGAAATAGATTGCCACTTCATCTGAGAGAAAGTTCAACAACGATCCTTAAAGCTCATCCACATTTCGTCCCAAAACAACTTAGCTGATATATTTACTAAAGCTTTATTTCCTACCCCTTATTCTACAGTTGTATCCAAGATGGGCGTTTTCAACTTGTACACTCCATCTTGAGGGGGGCTCTTAGAATTAGTTATATATTCAGTTAGTTTGAGTTGTTAGTTAGACCAAGTGGTTAATTAGTTAGTTCCCTAACTAACTTCAGCTATATATATATTGCCATGTATTGTGTTATGCAAAACTGATTTTCTTTTATTCAGAAATAAAGCAATTTTCTCTTGCTCTGATATTGAATCTACTTATAACGTTAGCTGAGAGAGGGTTTTCAATTTGGTTTCTGAGTTTGGGGTTTCCGATTCGGTATCAGTCTATGCAGTTCGGGTTTCGATCTTTGCATTTGGGGTTTGAGTCTGAAATGCATTTGGGGTTTTGAGGTTTGGGAATGAAATTTGTTTGCTGAAAGTGAAGGGAGAGAGACTTGTATAGAGGGAAATAAAAAATTTGGAGGGGTTTTTTTATTGGTTTCGCGCGAAATAAATTATGGGTGAGGATATAATATTGGTTGTAAACAACTAAATGAGATTTGAATAATCTTTGTATTTTTTTATAATATATTATTAAATTGGCCATTATTATATAAAAAATAATTTTAATTACTTTTACACGAAAAAAATTATACCATAATAAGTATTATTAATAAAATTTTATTTAAAAAAACTTCTTTTATTAAATATATAATAACTAATTGAATTGATAATTAAAAAAATTAGACAGTTAATGAAAACTTATTTTTAACTAATAAGTAGTCTATGTTGCAAATTAATAATTAATACTTTTTTATGAATATATTTATATAATATAAAATTTTAAAATTATTTTCAATATTTAACCAATAAATAGAACAACTCATTTTCAATATTACACTAATTTTATAAATATGATAAAGAATAATGTAGTTAAATTAAATTTAAGTATATTATTCTTTATATCATAGCTAATTTAAATTCTAATATAAAAATTATTAATTATAAATACAAATGTTAATAATATAAAAAATTTAGAATAAAAAAAAATCTAGTTTTAAAAGTTTTTAATAAATACATAATTTTTTATAAATATATATTTACATAATTTAGTTTTAAAAAAAATTTAATTATTCATTTAACAAAAGTAAAATTTTTTAAATTCAATATATTCTCCATTTCTAAATTTTAATGTCACTTATTAATCATTTCAATAAATAATACATAATTTGAGACATAAATCCATCTATTATCTCATTATATAATTAAATTTAAATTTTAATATAAAAATTATTATAAATACAAAAATTAATAATATAAAAAAATAGTTTTAAAAGTTTTTAATAAATATATATAATTTTCATAAATATATATTTAAAAAAGTTTAGTTTCAAAATTAAATTATTTATTAATTATATTTTTAGATTTTCTTATTTGAACTTCGACGACATTTTATAACTGTCTGTATTTGACTTTTATTAACTGTCAGCGTTGAGGTCAATAATAACAATTTTTAACTGTCGGCATTGGTTTTGAATTAAGTGTCGGCGTTAGGGTCAATAGCGACACCTTTTAACTGTCGGCATTGGTCTCGAATTAACTGTCGGTGTTGGGGTCAATAGCGACACATTTTAACTGTCGGCATTGGTCTTGAATTAACTGTCGGCGTTGGGGTCAATAACGACACATTTTAACTGTTGACATTGGTCTCGAATTAACTGTTGCCATTGGTGTCAATGGCGACACATTTTAACTGTCGGCATTGCTCTTGAATTAACTGTTGGCGTTGGGGTCAATAGCGACAGTCAAAAGCAACGGTGACAATTATTAGCTGTCGGTGTTGGTCTCTATGCCAACATTTTTTAACTGTCGACGTAGAGTCCTGCTAAGCAATTACGACAGTCAACTGTTGACTGTCGTGGTTGGGTGTCGGGATAGCCCAATTTTGTAGTAGTGTTTGCTTTTAGTTGTTTTAGAAATGTCAATAGTTGTACTCGAGGACGAGCAAAAGTTAAGTTTGAGGAAGTTTGATAGAGTAGTTTTCTTATAGTGTTTTAGAGGGCACGTAATTTTAGGGAATTTTTTAGCATATTTAGTTATGTTTGTGCAGTATGACACTTTTGTTGCCTTTGTGTGTTAATATTTCAGGATTTATGGAGGAATTGATGAAAAGACTGTGTTTGGCCCCAAAAAGAAGTAAATTAGAAAAAATCAGACATTAGAGCCGCAACGCTGGGCATTCACGATGCTATGATTAAAAACAGAGCTGAAGGTTCTGGGCAAACAAGGGACACGACGAACCTTTGGAGCAGCGACGCTATTAATTGAGGAATTATAGCTGCGACAGAGGCATAGTAGGGCTGCGACACTGGTTAAGTCAGAGATCAGTGAGTTTTGCAATCGAGGACATGGGCTGCGAAACACACTTATGAGGCCACAGCGCTTGAGGAGGTCAATGTGTCGATTAGGGCATTTTAAGCAGGGGCAAAAGTGGAGTTTCACATTCAAAGTACAGACTACTATTTAAGCAACATTATAACGATTTTTGAAAGAAAAAAAAAACCCTAAGGAAAGACTCAAGGAAACACTCTGTGGAGGCAAAAGCTTGGAGATCAACTAGTTTTATCATTCTTTTTCTTCTTCTTCTTTTACTTTCCCTTGTAGTAATGTTTATATTTAGTTTGACGAAATTGATTATGTTTAGGATGAACTAATTTCTTATTTAGGGTGTTAATGGATTCTTATTGAAACCTTATGATTATCTAATGAAGTTTTTATGAATTCCCTATCAATATTGGGAATTGTTTGACTTGTGTTTAATGATTGTGAGTGCTTTATCACCATTTACATAATTTATATGATTTTAACCTTAGATATGAGAAGTTAAGGCTAAATATGCTATAGTCAAATAATCATAGATTTATATTGGACGAGAGTACCTATATGATTTGTGTAGCTTAGGGATTACATGTATAATGCCTGCAATATGTTAGTTTACCATAGAGATGTATGATATTGCTTATTGTAGAGAATTATAAATCCTAGTACAAATATAATTTACAATTGTAATCTGCTATCACAATAGAGATAGGAATTCTTGAATTCACATTAGAGAGGCATAGGTGGATAGTTGATGAGTTTATAACCCTAATTCTTATTCCATTAAATTAATATTTAGTATTGAGTTCTCTATTGTTCTATTTAATTGTTTTATTCCTTTAGTTATATAAATTCTGGATTCATTGTTTTTTGAATCAATTATAATTAAGGATTAATTTTTAGTAGTTTATAATAGTCTTTGTCAGAACGATACTCGATTTATCACTTAATTACTTGCTACGATTGCGTGCGCTTACGTAATTCAAAATTCTCACAACAATTCTCAGAAATTTTGATAAAAATATTTTTATAATAATCAAAATCATCATCTAATTTATTTGATAAAATATATGTTTAAAAAAATTAGTAGTAATCAAATAACACGTAAATAAATATTAATTTATATTTATATATTATCTTTTCTATATATGGCGTAACTTTTCAACTGCAAATTTAAGATGATTTTATTATGTTAATAAATATATATTTTTGTAAAATTGATTCCATATTAGCTTATGATATCAAACTAACATTTCTCGAATCCAAATTAAATCTAACACCCTTTTAGAATTATTTTTTTTTCGGAAAAAGAACTACAGATTATTCAATGAATAGAATCCATTACTACAACAATAAAGATTGCAGAAAGAATATCCTCAAACCAAATACAATCTTTATCCAACCGACGAGCATATATCTAGCTAAATTTTGCACAACTTTATTTGCATCTCTTTCATCATGAATTACCTTTGCTCTAGGGAAAAAGGATAAAAGATGAGAGATATCATCAATTAAATCATGAAAACTACTAATATTTGATGATATATTATTATGTGCCTGATAAACAATCTGAGAATTCGTTTCCACAAAGTGGACCAAGATGCCTTGTTGAAGAGCTCACTGTAAACTTTGAGAAAGTACTATGGCCTCCATCCACTACAAAAAAGGGGACTTTTGCCGGCGCAAATTTGCGCCGGCAAAACCCATGGAGTTTTTGCCGACGCACTTTTGCGCCGACAAAGAATCGTGTCGTATCTTCGTCGCTAATTTCACTTTTTTCGACGCAAATGTAATGCGCCAGCAATTGTCTTTTTTGGCGACGAAAAAATACGCCGGTAAAAATAAGGATGCGCCGATAAAATTTTTTGTTACGATGTTGTGGAAAACACTTTTAGCAGCGCAATAATGCACCGGAAAAAGTTGACTTTTTTAGTGGCGCATTTTTGCGCCGGGAAAGGTGTATATGTGAAGTTAAGATTGAAACATTTTGCCGACATAATTTTGCGCCGGTAAAAGTATTTTTAAATTAATAATTTTTATTAAATTACTAATATTATTTTCAATATATTAATATTAATTAATAATTTTCAATTTTAATATATTAATAATTATTTAATTTTTTAGTAATATTATTTAATTAGAAATGAAATTAAAATTAAAATTTTATAAATAAATAAATAAAAAATTACAACTATTAATATTTATTGTCTCCACCAAACATTAAAATATAAAAGTAATTTAGTAAAATAAATGTCTCATAAATTAAACTTTAAATAAATAGAAAAAAAGTTCTACAAATGAGTACTGCCCGCCTCATCATTCCCGCCCCCGTCAGCATCATCGTCGTCGTCCGAATCCTGGCCTGGTAAGTCAACAGTAAAACCAGGAGCCAATTCATCAACCTGCTTCAATAAAGCACTGAGCAGGAGATCTTGACGCCGTTGACGACTCTCAAGTTTAGTATTATGCTATTTTAGGTTCTGATTTTCTAGCATAATGTCCTCAGTTCACTTGAAAAGGCTGTCCATTTCAGGTGGCAATTGCCAGGACATTTGAGAAGTTGACGAAGATGCTGCCCTCTTTGCGTCAATTTCCTTCAACCTAGGCAACCCCCAAACCCTTTCTTATAACGCGAGCGGGGTCCAAGGACATCCGTGACAATATCCATATCAGGCGGGAAATGACCGTCGACATTATCGCCGACACAAGAAGCAGCAGATGATACAGGGGCCGTACTCTGCGATGCTCGACGCTCGGTCATCTCATTCTGCACAATAAAAAGCACGTATTTCGAATTCCAATACAACATTATTTGCAAACCTAACTTATAAATTTTTAATATAACAAAATATAAAATATAACCTTATTATCTATCTGCCAACTTCTTATCATTAATGACTGCAAACCAGTGATTGAAAAATAATGTAATTCATTTTGTTCCCGTATCAGGGAGCAAGTGGGCTAAAGTAAATTTGGTCATGAAAATCCATATCTAAATCAAAATCATGAAGATGTTGTTGATATACGGTAAGTGCAGTTAATTCCATTAATGGGGAATTTACGTCTCCAAACATATACATCAACTATATTTGCATGTTTTTTATTCAGATATGGATTTTCATGACCAAATTTACTTTAGTCCACAAGCTCCCTGATACGGGGACAACATTAATTACATTCTTTTTTTATCTTAGTCCACAATCATTAATCATAAAAATATTGGCACATAGATTATAAAGATTTCATTGTTAAAAATTTAATTAATAATTAATAAATAATTACTAATTGACAACAACCAATTAATAATTAATATTTATTAATTATTTACTAAACTTTTTTAAAGTTAAATGATCATAATTAGTTAAGGTTATGCAACTTATATGTCGCCGCTGCATCACTAATCCACTTATCCTTCTTCTTGTGGAGGTGCTCGAATGTGTCGATCATGCTCGGGAGCTGGCCAGTAGATGGGTCCATCTAAAAAAACAAATTATTTAAACATTGTGACATTTATAATATTTTTCGTAAATGTAAGGATATAGGTTATTATAATTTACGTGATCATAAACATGGGCAACGATAGATTTGGAACCGTGTCCTCCTGGTATGGTCATTTTAGCTCGAGCTTCTTTATTTTTCTTCGATATACGCTTCAAAAAGGAAACAGTACTCATTAATCTAAATTGTAATTTTATAATTAAAAATTAATGTAAAATCTATGGCATACCTGGTGAGAATCAGAAGCCCAAAAATCACACAGAATTGCCCAATCAGAAGAAGTAATCGACACAAAAGGTTTTGACTTCGCTCTCTCATTGTCCATCTCTCCTCCAACATCTACCCAGTGTTTCTTCATCGTGTGGCGTCAATCAGTCAGATGTTTTTGCATTTGTCTTACCATGGCATCGTTGATTACTGGATTGTCTTCTGGATAAATGAATTTTTCCTAAAATCACAATTAAAATTGGAATTTGTTAAAATATTATGAAGATAGAAAAAACATTTAATAATGAGTTATTAAAGGTTTAAAAAATGCTTACAGATAGTCTCTTTCGAATAACTTCGATATCAGCTGGTTTTACTTGTTCCCAAGCTAGTGTAGTTGGGGGTACGGTGCTACGCAAATAAAGAGCCATGGAATTGTTGAACCATTTGCCGTACTTTTGAATAGCTTTTCCAGTTTCTTCATCAAACTCTACGTTCAAATGACTAACTTTTTTGATGGCCAGCTCTTTCTCGATATTGGCACCGTAATAAGCTCCCCTGCCTCTCTTGGAGCCACCACCTGTGTCATTACTTGTTTCGGCCATTCTACATTAAAATATTCATTAATTAACTAATTCAAATTATGTATGTCTATTGTTTTTTGTTATAAAATTAACATTTATTCATTATGGTATTTCCAAACCTACCTTATTCCGACCTAGTGGATCCCTTGGAGATAGTAAGGAGTCATGTACTTCTCCTTATTTTTTTAAGATGTTTCTCAAACATCTTGAAAAAATGAGGAGCAGTACATGAATACATTGGCTATCCCCAAGGCATCCACTAGGTGCATCACTATTGTTTTTTGTTATTAAATTAACATTTTATTACTTATTGTCTTTCCCAACCTACCCTATTCCGACCTAGTGGATCCCTTGGAGATAGTAAGTAGACATGTGCTAATACTCATTTTTTCAAGATATTTCATCAAATATCTTGAAAAAATGAGTACCAGAACATGCATACATTGACTATCCCCAAGGCATCCACTAGGTGCACACTATTGCTTTTTGTTATTGAATTAACATTTTATTACTCATTGTCTTTCCCAACCTACCCTATTCCGACCTAGTAGATCCCTTGGAGATAGTAAGCATACATGTGCGACTACCCATTTTTTCAATATATTTCATCAAATATATTGAAAAAATGAGTATCAGTACATGAATACATTGACTATCCCCAAAGCATCCAATAGGTGCGTGTGTACCTATATCTGATACTATCATTAATTAATGATAATAAATAAAGTTTTCATTGAATTAAATAAAAATTTACATACACTTGTTTAAATTACATATCACGGTCCTCATCATCACTAACTACAACATCATTACGAACATCACTATCACTATCACTATCAACTAGAATATTATCGTCATCCTCATCGTCTTCATACTCGGCCAACGTGTCGTCTTCAAATTCAACTTCATCATCGACAACAAATTCATCTGAACCTTCGCCAACCAAATCATCGACGTTGTACACTTCAGTGGCATTGACATCAACCCGATCATACTGAAGATTATCAAAAATTGGAAGTTCTACCTACAATTGAAATGAAGAAGAATTAACTTCTTGCAATATTGGTATATCATTTGTGGTCTCAGTATCATCAACATCGGAATTTGAGAAATCCCATCATTCCTTGGAATGTATTAATTAACGAGCCTCCAATCATCCCCATTTTTCACATCTCGAAGATAATACACCAACTTCGCTTGAGATGGGAGAACGAAAGGATCATCTTTATAACATTCTTCTTTCACATATACGCTCGTAAAATTGGATTCCACTTTAATTCTACTTGTATTGAACCATCTACACTTGAATAGGACAACACTGTAACCCATCAAGTAGGACAATTCAATTACTTCTTCCAAAACTCCATAGTAGTTCACTCCTTCCTCACTTGGCACCATTACACCGCAATTTTGTGTTTTAAGCTTCATATCACGACCACGAGTCACAAATTTCACACCATTCACTATCATCCCTGGATATGAATACATGGTGCCGCTTGATTTGTTTTCGAGAGCATACAATTCATTATTCACTTCAGTAGGTGTTGACTCATGCAAACCGTTCACCTATCAACATTAACATTGAAAGTTAGTTTTGGATTGAATAAGTGGGGTTTCAGAAAAGAATTGACTAATATACATACTCTTTCTTTGAACCACTGAGGAAAATCAGTTTCTTGTTGAACTTCAAGATTCGAGCCCCCCCCGTCTTCTTAATTCATCCATATGCTCACTACAAATGAACAACAATATTATGATTTTGGCATTTACTCGGTATATAAACCAAACATCATTATTGAAAAAATACTAGAAAACACACCTAAGGTACTCCTTAATTTCGGCACAATTGTTCAAGATATACCACTCAGCCTTTTGCTTTAACTGCGAATTGAGGAGCATACTTGATTTCTTACCAAATGGACGACCAACAGCCTTATAAATAGAATATTCCCGATTTGGTTGGGATTCAACGCGATCGTCATTCCTCTCCGATCGATTGAATCGAGTCTCAACCCCCCACAGGTACATTGAGCAAAAGGTTAAAGCCTCGTTCAACACGTAAGCTTCTGCGATTGAACCTTCCGGACGTGCACGATTTCTTACATACTGTTTATAAACTGCCATCGAACATTCAATGGGAAACTGTTGCGGATTTTCCTAAGTGTGTGCAAGTGTACACAATCGTTGAACAAGTAATATAATGAAATTAATTTTTATCGTCTCCTCAAGGATTGCCAAACAAATATTGTAAAAATCATCATCAAACAATTTGGGGTGCAATTAACTATCCCCTTTTTTTTTATGACTAATCAATTAAACTAAAGGACAAAAAAAATTAAACAAGATAATTAATTTAGGCGATTAACAATAAAACTGGAAAATGACAAATTGTGATTACTATGGTGATAAAAGTTAGGCATATCAAATCCCCCTAATTTGTAGTTTTGCCCCTAATGTTGCAACAAAGTTCATAGCAAAGTTCTCTTGTAACTAGGATTTCCAATTTAATGCACATGTCATTTTTACAAATGCTCATGTTAAAATTCCATCAATTATATTCACATATTCCTATGCTAAATTTAATTTCAAGAACATAATTCCTAGCATCAATCCTTCAAGTTTGCAAGGTGAATAAAATATTCCTAAGTTATTCACTAATCAATACAAAAGTATCAACATGCATCAATCAAGCATTTCCACTAATTTTTACCCTTCCGGAATTAAAACTAGCTTGTCTCTCACATAAGTTGATCATTCTCAAGCAAGAGATTTGCACAATAAAAATAGTTCAATTGAACAAGAGAGAAATTTCATAAAACAGTCAACAATTTGGGGGAAATTACAAATTAGGGTTCATCAATATCCCTAACACAAATAATTTAAGTCATAGTAAAAATACCCAAGTCACCACAATAAATATTCAGCATTATCTCAAGAGTTCAAGGAAGGAAGAAAAAGAAAATAAAATTATATGAAAGTTGAGTTTAGAAAAACAAGCCAAATTGATAGAGATATTCTCTTCTTGTCTTCTAACTCTTAATCCTCTTCTTCTTCTAGCTTCCTTCTCTTTCCTCTTCTCTTCTTGATGATTCAGCTCAAAGAAATTCAGAGAAAACCCCTTCAATGGAGCTTGGGCAGCTGGTTCCCTTCCTCTTTTCTCTATTTTCTTGGGTGAAGAAGATAATGTCTTTTTTTTGGGCTCACAAAGGGTATAAACCCTCTCCTTCTCTCTCTACACGTGGGGGACAACATTCTGTTCCTTTTCAGAATTTTGCAGCTCCTTTCCACCTCATCTAAGTACATGCCAAGTGTGCAGACTTTATGTTGCTGACTGTCCATACTTTGCTGCAGCAAAGTTGACTGATGTTGCAACAATAGCCAGAATTTCAGCTCTAATATGATTTCCTTCCACATGCTTCACTAAGCTTTCCAAGCACCCTCTTGCTATGCCTTCAAAATAAATACCACCTTTTTAGAACATAATTCCATTATTTTCCACAAGAGTTATCATTAATTAAAACAAATTACACAAACAAAGTTAAGAGACAAAGTGACTAAAACCACACAATAGCAGCACAAATAGTCCATTTCACCTAACTTTTTAAGTCCAAAAACTCAATTAATAACTCTAAAATATAGAGTTATCACACCCCCAAACTTAATCCATTGCTCGCCCCGAGTGATGACTTTAAAAATAAAAGACAAGAAAAGAAACAAAGAAGTCTAACTTAACACAATACACACACGCGAAATAACAACTTAAGACGACATAACACACCACACAACTACAACAGACAGAACCCACAACACAAAGACTCAAAATAAAACAAAACTAGGAATCAATTTTGACATGGTCATATCAAGTGGGAATAAAACTCTCAAATCAGTGATTAAAAAGATAACTCAAGTGTATATGCAAGCCAAGTTCCTCAAGTATTAAGATTCTATCAAAGCAAAAATCAAGTGTTTACCCTCAAAGTGTATACATAGCTCTTCCCAAACATTCTCAATTCTCCCTAAAGTAAATTAGATCTTGATCCTAAAGCCTAATTATTGTCTCCATAAGTTGACTTAATAATTCCCTCTCCACTAATGTAGACAAACACTAACCAAGGATCAAAAGGTCTTTATCAAGCTTGTAGTGTAAGGCATAGGTGCGGGTGGTTAAGATAAGTCATTTTAGGCTCAATTTCACTTTAAAAGCACCTTAATTTTCCTAAGACCAAGTAAGAGCTCACAATCACTTCCCCAAAAGATTACCCCCCAAAAATCAAAGTCACTCTTGCCATTATTCTTTATTGCTAACATGGACAGAAAGAAAGAAAGAAAGAAAGGAAATGAGACAATACTTTTTTTTTTTTAACAAGATTTTACACCCCCAAACTTACTTTCGACCTTATGGATAAAGGATGCACTCTTTCTTTACAAATACACTTTCTTTTTTTTTCTTTTTTTTTATATAAATATCTAAATTTAAATAAAAAAATGGCATTGACACAACATGAGATCCACTCCCCCCAAACTTAAAATGAAATCCACACTAAAATAGCACTCATAAAGGCACACTCCTCTCACCCTCTCTCATGATGCAACACTCAACATATATTCAAGAAAAATCAAGGTGCTCAAAAGGTATGGTGACTGGATATGTATATAGTTGGGCTGGCATGTGGTGAAGAAAGAAAGGGAGTCTAATAAGCTCAATGGGGTGACTAGGGATAAAATAGTATATAATGGTTGGCTAGAAAGGCTCAAACGGTCCAAAGATGGCCTAAATCATGTCCTTGGTTTGGTGTTGTCTAGGATTTCACCTCAAGGGAACCACTAAGCAATTCTAAAAACTTAAGCTCTCCCAAAAATCTAGCTACTTTAAGGGTTTAAGAAATTATTGGTCGAGCTATGCACACAAAATTGGGACACATTCTCATTATGGTTGAATTAGCATAAAAAAAATTTAAGTATTAAAGGCTCGCTCATACACAAGGGTTGCAATTTTTGTTTCTGACATGTTATCATCGAGCTATTCCACATTTAAACAAAACCAAATTGATTCCATTATAACTAGACTCAAGACTTCAAACAAAACACGCCTAACAATGCCTAAAACATAATAAACATAAAGGAGATTAAAACACGACAACAGTTATCAACAACACCCCCCCAAACTTAAGGGAGAGTGCTGTCCTCAGTGCACAAAATCAACAGAGCAAAAAAGAATAGGAAACAAAAAAAAAAAACAAATAACATAAACAGAGTAGAAAAAGAAAAGATTGTGGAAAATAAGGATACTCCCTCTACTCGCTATCCTCCTGCTCGTCGGAGGAGGCAAGCGCAACAGATGGTTCAGGTGCATGCCACCGCTCCATGATGGCCTCAGGAAATGGTGGAAAAAGCTTGGGGGGCTGGAAAGATTGACGCAAAACATCGTTACGCTGGCGCACATAGTCCCAATAGGTGTGCTGCTGGGCCTCCATATGATGCATCATGCTCATCATAGTCTGCTGAGTGGCGTAAAGATCCGCGATAGTGGGGTTTGAAGGCTCAGCAGAGCTATGGCTAGACGAGGGCGGTGAGGCAGAGGGTGGCGCTTGCTCTCTCGGATGGGAAACAACTTTGGTCACCTTCCGAATGGTATGGGCATCGATGTAATCGGGAGAGTGACGGAACTCATCATCCAGAGCGAGGGGTACACCCGCGCGGTGACATAGAGCAGTGATCAACGTGGGAAAAAACAACGGGCCCTTGGTCTTGATAACACCCAATGCAACAAGCTCCTCGGAAATGAGCTCCCCCACATCAATCGAGAGGCCAGTCAAGATGCTATAAAGGAGGATGACACGATCCTTGCTTACCGAGGTATCGTGAGTGGTGGGTAACATATTGGTCTTGATAAAATGATTCCACACACGAGCAAGAGTCGTCAAGGAGGTGCGGGGTATAGTGTGAGCCCCAAAATTTGGCGAAACATTCCATTGGGTGCCCGGCAAAGCAACTTCGGCTAACATCTTGGCAAGGTCTGCCTCACTTTGTTGAGGGGCAACGTCCCCATACTCAGCCGCCTCGATATTGGGCAGCCCAAAAACAACATTTATGGCCTGAGGGGCGTAACTAACCTGCTTGCCCCGGACTGTGACTTCTCGCAATTTTTGTGAGACAAAGTTGGCGTAGAATTCTTTGATCCAAGGGACAACCGCCTCGCGAGGGGCTGTGAAAAAATTAAGCCATCCTCGATCACTAAGCACATTGGTCACATAATCAGGATTTCCATCAGTGGGGAAAGCTCTTTCAAACCAAATTTCGCGCACAATAAGTTTCTTGAATTTTTCGGCAGCCCTCGGGGATATAAACTTGGCAACAACAGGTGGTTCGTCGGCCACAGTTTTTTTCTTTCTATTGGTGACTTGTTTGCTGCGAGGCATAATGTGCAAGAACCAAAAGTGCAACAGCCACAGATAGGTGGGATGCCCAAAGTGTAATAGAGTACCTTAGAGGAGCTGGACACTCTTGTGAATGCACTGGGTGGTGGAAAAATGGTCGTGAGACCCCAAGGCAGAGAAGACAAGGAGCTTCCCAAAGCGCGATGTGGTGAATACGGGCGTAGAGGTGTGGGTGGGCTCGGTGGTGTGCAAGAGGGGGTAGTGGGTCGGGTTTGGTTGTAGGGGGCGGGGCCGATTGGGTTGTGTGGGTGGTGGGTTCGTCGAAATGGTGGGGTCGGGGCGTGGGTTCGTCGCTGGGTGGTGATGGCCGTTGGGTCAGGGGGTGGGTTTGGGTCGTCTGTGCTGGGGATCGGGTTTGCTAGGTTTTGGGTGGCTGTGGGGTTTCGGGTGCATGAGTGGTGGGGCCGACTGGGTTGTGGGTGGGGTCGGGGTGGCGGGCAGACTGGGTCCGTGAGGTCGTGGGGTCGGGGATTTCGTGAGGTGGGGTCGAGGGGTGGGTCAGCTATGGTTGGGGTGGGGTGTTGATGGAGGCGGGGCTTGTGGGGTCGTAAGGTGGGGTCGGCGGTGGCGGGGCTGACTGGGCTGTGGGGGTTAGGTGGGGTCGGGGCATGGGTTCGTGAGTGGCGTGAAGCCGTGGGTCGGGTCCGTGAGGTGGGGTCGGGGATCGTGGGCTGGTGGTGTGGGTTTGTAGGAGGCGGGGTCGGTGGGGTTGGGAGGTGGTGAGGCTGTGGGTGAGAGGGATGGGAGGTGTGGGTGGTGGCTTCATGGAAATGGTGTTGTTTCAGAGAAATGGGGATGATGAAGATGATGGGTTTAGGGTTTCAAAAATGGAATGGGTCAAATTTTTACTCTATCTGTCTTTTAACAACTTTGTTGCAACATCATAGATTAAGTCAGAGAGCAAGACAAAAAATGTGTTTTGTTTTAATGCTGATGTTGCAACATCATGGAACTTTGCTGTAGCATCAGCCAAGTCAGAGAGCATCCTGAATTTTGATGTTGCAACATCATGGAACTTTGCTGCAGCAACGGCAAGTCAGAGAGCAACCTGAATTTTGATGTTGCAACATCATGGAACTTTGCTGCAGTAACAGCCAAGTCAGAGAGCAAGCCCAATATGATGTTACATCACTCCAACTTTTCAACCCCTTTTTAATTCCATTTTTCTACAACCATAAGCACATTAAACCATCAAAATTCGATGTTCCAAAGAAATATATTTCTTGTCTTCTCCCTTTTTTTTTTCTTTTTTTTTTATTTATATATATATATATAATATACATCTACATAAAACTTGGGTTGCTCTACAATTAAATCTCAAAGTTCCACAGCAACCCGAGTTTTTACATATTCTTCAAGGATCCTCCAAGGAGATTGAGCACTTGTTTCGCTCAACCTCACCTCCCCAATAATGCTTGATCCTTTGGCCATTAACCTTGAATTCCCTTCCGGAGCCTTCTTCACGCAATTCCACTGCTCCATAAGGATGCACCTTAACCATTAAGAATGGGCCCAACCATCTTGACTTGAGCTTGCCTGGGAATAGTTTCAAACGTGAGTTAAATAACAAAACTCGCTGGCCTTCTTCGAACACCCTTGGGTGAATATGCTTGTCATGCCACCTTTTTGTTTTCTCCTTGTAAAGTTTGGCATTTTCATAAGAGAATAATCGCATCTCTTCCAATTCATTTAACTGCAACATTCTCTTTTCTCCTGCAAGTTGCAAGTCCATGTTGAGTGCTTGAATAGCCCAATAAGCACGGTGCTCAAGTTCCACTGGCAGGTGACATGCTTTTCCAAATACCAACCGATATGGAGACATCCCCAATGGTGTCTTGAAAGCTGTTCTATAAGCCCACAATGCGTCATCTAATCTCTTGGACCAATCCTTGCGGTTGGGACTCACCACTTTCTCAAGGACACCTTTTATCTCTCTATTAGACAACTCAGCTTGCCCATTAGTTTGGGGATGGTAAGCAGTAGCTATCTTGTACCTCACATCGTATTTAGCCAATAAGCTAGCCAACACTTTGTTCACAAAAGGGGTCCCCTCATCGCTAATGATTGCCCTTGGAGTGCCAAAACGAGTGAAAACATTCTTCTGTAAGAACCTCATGAAAACTTTAGCATCATTAGTGGGAGAGGAAATTTCTTCCACCCATTTTGAAACGTAATCCACAGCTACCAAAATGTACAAGTTTCCATAAGATGGAGGGAAAGGGCCCATAAAATCGATACCCCACACATCGAACAATTCAACTTCAAGAACATTAGTTAAGGGCATCTCATTCCTTCTAGAAATATTACCAACCCTTTGGCATCGATCACACCTCAACACAAAAGCATGAGCATCTTTGAATAAGGAAGGCCAAAAGAACCCACTTTGAAGTACCTTAGATGCGGTGCGCGATCCCCCAAAATGACCACCACAAGGCGAAGAGTGACAATGATGCAGGATATCCTCCATCTCTTGCTCGGAAACACACCTCCTAATCATGTGGTCGACACATTGTTTGAACAGCAATGGCTCCTCCCAAAAATAATGCCTCACGTCATGCAAAAACTTCTTCTTTTGTTGGCTTGTCAAATCTGGAGGCAACAATCCACTAACCAAGTAATTAGCAAAATCCGCAAACCAAGGAACAACATGAGAGTGGTTGACCTCAAACAATTGCTCATCTGGAAATGTCTCTTTGATGGGCACTAGAACACTGGATCCTTTTTCACCTTCCACTCTTGACAAATGATCTGCCACTTGATTCTCGACTCCCTTTCTATCTTGAATTTCCACATCAAACTCTTGAAGTAAAAGCACCCATCTAATTAAACGAGGCTTGGCATCCTTTTTCTCAATCAAGTACTTTATAGCGGAGTGATCTGTGTATACTATTACTTTGGTGCCCACCAAATAAGCCTGAAACTTGTCAAAGGAAAAGACAATAGCCAAGAGTTCCTTTTCCGTCACTGTATAATTAAGTTGAGCACCTGTCAAAGTGCGGCTAGCATAATAAATGGAGTGAAATATCTTGCTTCTTCGCTGCCCCATAACAACTCCCACTGCATAGTCGCTAGCGTCACACATTAATTCAAAAGGCAAGTCCCAATCTGGAGCTACAATTATTGGTGCTGAAATAAATCTCTCTTTCAACTCTTCAAAGGCTTTCAAACACGCTTCATCAAAGTGGAATGGTGCCTCTTTCTCCAATAGGTTGCAGAGAGGCTTAGAGACCTTGGAGAAATCTTTTATGAATCGTCTATAGAATCCGGCATGCCCAAGAAAACTTCTAATATGCCTCACCGAAGTGGGAGGAGGGAGCTTCTCAATAACTTCAATCTTAGCTCGGTCAACTTCAATTCCTTGCCTTGATATCTTGTGGCCCAAAACAATACCTTCCTTAACCATAAAATGGCATTTTTCCCAATTAAGAACAAGGTTTGTTTCTTCACATCTTTGTAAAACCTTGGCCAAGTTGCTCAAGCAATCGTCATATGAATCACCGAAAACAGAGAAATCATCCATGAATACTTCTAGGAACTGCTCCACCATGTCAGTGAAAATAGCCACCATACATCTCTGAAATGTGGCAGGTGCGTTACATAGACCAAAAGGCATCCTCCGAAATGCGAAAGTACCGTAGGGACAAGTGAAAGTTGTCTTGTGCGGATCCTCTGGAGCGATTGCAATCTGATTGTAACCAGAGTATCCATCTAGAAAACAATAGTACTCTCTCCCTGCAAGTATGTCTAACATCTGATCAATGAAGGGAAGAGGGAAGTGATCTTTTCGAGTAGCCTTGTTCAGTTTTCTATAGTCCATGCAAATTCGCCACCCTGTCACGATTCTAGTAGGAATCAAATCATTGTCTTCATTTTCCACTACTGTAATCCCACCTTTCTTTGGTACACACTGGACAGGACTGACCCATGAGCTGTCAGAGATGGGATAAATAATACCTGCATCGAGCCACTTGATAATCTCCTTTTTCACCACTTCTTTCATGATAGGATTTAGTCTTCTTTGCCCTTCAACAAACCCTTTTTCATTGTTTTCTAACAGAATCTTATGCATGCATAGAGAAGGACTAATGCCCTTTATGTCTGCAATGGTCCACCCAATGGCCTTCTTGAACTTCCTCAATACATCCAGCAACTTTTCTTCTTGCTCCATACTTAACTCAGCTGAAACAATCACAGGTAAGGTGGAAGACTTATCCAAATAAGCATATCTTAAGTGTGAGGGTAAAGATTTTAATTCCAACTCCGGAGGCTCTTCCACTGATGGTTTAGGGGCTGCGAAAGACCTTGAGGAGAGCTCCAAAGATTCAAAATGCTTTCTTGTATGCAATCCTTGTGAGCTAGCTTCTAGCCAAGCCAAGTATTCATCCTCATCCTCTGCATGTGAATCAAACATCAAGAGTCTCTCTAGAGGATCATCAAAATTGTTTTCTAATTCCTTTGAAGCCAAAGAATCTACCACTGAAACCACAGAACACTCTTCGACCTCATCTGGAAATCTCATAGCCTTGAAAACATTGAAATTCACCTGCTCATTTTGAACCCTCATAGTAAGTTCACCGTTCTGCACATCAATCAAAGTTCTACCAGTAGCTAGAAAAGGCCTCCCTAGAATGATTGGTACCTCCCTGTCTGCCTCATAATCCAACACAATGAAATCAACTGGGAAAATGAACTTATCAACTTTTACCAAGACATCCTCAATCTTCCCATCTGGATAAGCAAGAGATCTATCTGCAAGTTGTAGAGTCACTGTGGTAGGTCGGACCTCACCAATCCCCAATTGTCTATACACAGACATAGGCATCAGATTTATACTAGCACCCAAGTCACATAATGCCATGCCACAATAAGAATTACCAATGGTACATGGAATGGTGAAACTCCCAGGGTCTTTCATCTTCGGTGGCAGCTTGTTTTGCAAGAATGAGCTACATTCCTTGGTAAGGGCCACTGTCTTAAATTCTCCTAACCTTCTCTTCCTTGTAAGAATATCTTTCATGAATTTTACATAGTTAGGCATTTGCTCAAGTGCCTCTACCAGTGGGATGTTGATATGCAACTGCTTCAACATATCTAGAAACTTCTTGAATTGAGAATCCAACTTTTGCTTCTGAAAACGTTGAGGAAATGGAGGTGGCTTCTTTGAAATTGAGCTTGCTGGTTGACAATGCTGCGGTATCCCTACAGTATCTTGGGCAGAGGCAGATTTTTGTGCACTAGGAAGTTCAACATCTTTTTGGAACTCCTCATTTATTTGGATTTAAGAGGGCTCACCCTTATGCCCAGACTCGGTCTTGTCCTTCTCCAACTCCTTTCCACTCCTCAAAGTGACAGCTTTACAATGTTCCTTCCCCATACTCCTTGGATTCTCGGTATCACTTGGCAGTGTACCGTGGGGTCTATTTCTAAGCTCATTAGCTAGTTGCCCAACTTGATTTTCTAAGTTCCTCAATGAAGCCGCTTGGTTCTGTATCATGGCTTCATTCTTCACTATATATTCCTTCAACATGCTCTCAAGAGAGCTAGATTGCATTGTCTGTTGTTGTGGTCTTTGTTGTGGTGCTTGAGAGGGGTAACCCGGTGGAAAATTTGGTCTTGGAGGCATTGAAGGATTACTAGGGCCAGCTCCTTGATTACTCAAAAAATTAGGGTTTTGCCTCCATGATGGGTTGTAGGAATTAGAATAAGGGCCATTCCTATTTTGGTTCCCCATATAACATACAACTGCCGGATTAGAGGGACAGTTATCAAAAGTATGACCCTCACCACAATACACGCAAGAAATGTTCTCCATATGCCCAATTTGTGTCCCCATGGGCTGCCCCATTGACTGATTCATTCCCATATTCATTGTCTTGAGCTTATTAGAAATAGAGGAGACTTGGGCTGCCAAAGAAGTGATGGCATCTACATCATGAATACCAGCCACCTTTCTACCTGTAGACAATCTAGAAGTGGGCCACTGATAGTTGTTGTTGGATATCCTCTCAAGTATTTCATATGCCTCATTATAGGACTTAGCAAGAAGAGCCCCATTCGTTGAAGCATCAACCACCATTCTAGTGTGGGCATTCAGACCATTATAAAATGTCTCCATCTGGATGCAATGAGGAATGCCATGATGAGGGCATTTGCGCAACAACTCCTTAAATCGCTCCCATGCCTCATATAAAGATTCTTCATCAAGTTGCTGAAATGAAGTAATCTCGTTGCGGAGCTTGGCATTCTTAGTGGGAGGAAAATACTTCATTAAAAACCGCTCAGCCAACTCTTGCCAAGTACTCACAGAATCAGAAGGCAAAGAGTTCAACCAAGCTCTGGCTCTGTCTCTCAAGGAGTATGGGAACAACTTTAGTCTCAATGCATCCTCTGTCACTCCGGGTAGCTTGAAAGATTCACTTACTTCAATGAACAAGCGAAGGTGAAGGTGAGGATCCTCTGTTGGCATCCCACTAAACTGACCCACATTTTGAAGCATCTGGAACATGACTGGCTTCAATTCAAACTGGGCTGCCTGAATTTCTGGTCTGACGATGCCTGGATTGAGCTCATTGAAGAGGGGGAGAGCATATTGCGTGATAGCACGATCTCTGTCATCAGCCACAATAACTGCATTTTGCCCATTGTTGGCAGCTACTCCCCCTTGAGCAACTCCTGCTATATTTACTGGTGGATCATGAGCGACTCCTGGTAGAGGAGCTGCCGTCTGGGCGACTCCCTGTTGAGCCCCTTGCTCAGCATCCATCATTACTACTTCCCTTTTTGACTTTTGTATTCTTCACCTTCTTCTAAAAGTGCGCTCGATTTCTAGATCAATGGGAAGTAGTTCAGGGTCTTGATTCTCGTTCATACACTGTATAAACCTGAAAATGCACGAGAATCACCCAAGTTAGCACAAAAGAAAGAAAAATTAAACCAAATTGCAAGATAATCAACTTTACAATAATTGACTTTAAGCAATCCCCGGCAACGGCGCCAAAAACTTGTTGCGGATTTTCCTAAGTGTGTGCAAGTGTACACAATTGTTGAACAAGTAATATAATGAAAGTAATTTTTAACGTCTCCTCAAGGATTGCCAAACAAATATTGTAAAAATCATCATCAAACAATTTGGGGTGCAATTAACTATCCCTCTTTTTTTATGACTAATCAATTAAACTAAAGGACAAAAAAAATTAAACAAGATAATTAATTTAGACGATTAACAATAAAACTGGAAAATGACAAATTGCGATTACTATGGTGATAAAAGTTAGGCATATCAAATCCCCCTAATTTGTAGTTTTTCCCCTGATGTTGCAACAAAGTTCATAGCAAAGTTCTCTTGTAACTAGGATTTCCAATTTAATGCACATGTCATTTTTACAAATGCTCATGTTAAAATTCCATCAATTAGATTCACATATTCCTATGCTAAATTTAATTTCAAGAACGTAATTCCTAGCATCAATCCTTCAAGTTTGCAAGGTGAATAAAATATTCCTAAGTTATTCGCTAATCAATACAAAAGTATCAACATGCATCAATCAAGCATTTCCACTAATTTTTACCCTTCCGGAATTAAAACTAGCTTGTCTCTCCCATAAGTTGATCATTCTCAAGCAAGAGATTTGCACAATAAAAATAGCTCAATTGAACAAGAGAGAAATTTCATAAAACAGTCAACAATTTGGGGGCAATTACAAATTAGGGTTCATCAATATCCCTAACTCAAATAATTTAAGTCATAGTAAAAATACCCAAGTCACCACAATAAATATTCAGCATTATCTCAAGAGTTCAAGGAAGGAAGAAAAAGAAAATAAAATTATATGAAAGTTGAGTTTAGAAAAACAAGCCAAATTGATAGAGATATTCTCTTCTTGTCTTCTAACTCTTAATCCTCTTCTTCTTCTAGCTTCCTTCTCTTTCCTCTTCTCTTCTTGATGATTCAGCTCAAAGAAATTCAGAGAAAACCCCTTCAATGGAGCTTGGGCGGCTGGTTCCCTTCCTCTTTTCTCTATTTTCTTGGGTGAAGAAGATAATGTCTTTTTTTTTGGGCTCACAAAGGGTATAAACCCTCTCCTTCTCTCTCTACACGTGGGGGACAACATTCTGTTCCTTTTTAGAATTTTGCAGCTCCTTTCCACCTCATCTAAGTACATGCCAAGTGTGCAGACTTTATGTTGCTGACTGTCCATACTTTGCTGCAGCAAAGTTGACTGATGTTGCAACAATAGCCAGAATTTCAGCTCTAATATGATTTCCTTCCACATGCTTCACTAAGCTTTCCAAGCACCCTCTTGCTATGCCTTCAAAATAAATACCACCTTTTTAGAACATAATTCCATTATTTTCCACAAGAGTTATCATTAATTAAAACAAATTACACAAACAAAGTTAAGAGACAAGGTGACTAAAACCACACAATAACAGCACAAACACTCTATTTCACCTAACTTTTTAAGTCCAAAAGCTCAATTAATAACTCTAAAATATAGAGTTATCGGATACATCCACCTAAAGTGCATGGGATCGCCAAGAATTGCCTCTTTTGGAAGATGCAAAACCAAATGCACCATAATGTCGAAAAATGCTGGAGGAAATATCATTTCCAACTTGCATAAAATGGTGATAATGTCTGTCTCCATCTTCTCAAGGTCTTTCACATTCAAAGTCCGTGCACAAAGTTTTTTGAAAAAACCGCACAACTCAATAATTGGCTTCCGAACTTCAGGAACCAAAAACGACCTAATTGCAGCGGGCAACAACTGCTGAAACAACACGTGGCAATCGTGTGATTTCAGCCCAGTTATCTTGCCATCATTGACATTGAAATTCTTCGAAAGGTTTGCAGCAAAACCGTCCGGGAATTCAACTGACTTCACAAATTCACAGAAAACTCGACGCTCCGGGACACTGAGGGTGTAACTGGCGTGCGGTTTCTTCCACTTGTTTCCCTCTTTGCGGAGGTGAAGTTTTTCCCTAATTTTCATGTCTGCTAGATCAAGTCCTGCCTTGTCAGTGTCTTTAGATTTTCCCTCTAAGTTCAACAAAGTTCCCAAGACACTGTCGCAAAAATTCTTCTCAATGTGCATTACATCCAAATTATGCCTCAACAATAACTCCTTCCAATAATCAAGCTCGAAAAATATGCTCTTCTTCGACCAATTAAGTTCAATTGGAGCCCTTTTGCGTTTCACACCACCAAATTCTTTCTGTTTTCCAGGATGTCTAATCAGCAAATTCTCTAATTGCTTCAACACATCAACACCGGAGTAATCTTTCGGTGGTGGCCTGAGTTCCTTGTTACCGTCGAATAGTGCTCGTTTGCTCCTCCATTCATGATCCATATCAAGAAACCTCCTATGGCCAATGTATGCAATTTTACTTCTAATCCCTACAGAGGGAGTTTCTTCATTGCATGTGGGACACGCCTTGTACCCTTTTGTGCTCCACCCAGACATCATAGCATAAGCTGGGTAGTCGTTAATGGTCCACAAGATTGTTGCACGCATATTGAACAAGGTACTATTGTATGCATCTCGTGTCTCGACACCATTCACCCATAACTCCTTCAACTCGTCAACCAAAGGTCTCATATAGACATCGATATCTTTTCCAGGTGAAGAAGGACCTGGAATTAGAATAGACAACATTAATGAATGTGGTTTCATGCACTTCCACGGTGGCAAGTTGTATGGGACAAGTATCACAGGCCACATGCTGTAAGAGTTGCTCATGTTCCCAAAAGGATTGAAACCATCTGTAGCCAACCCAAGCCTAACATTTCGAGGTTCGGCTGCGAAAGATGGGTACAACTCATCAAGGTGCTTCCACGCCTTACTGTCAGCGGGGTGCCTCATCAAACCATCTTCCCTTGGCCTTTTAGAATAGTGCCATCTCATATCCTCTGCAGTATATCTGGAACTGTACAGCCTTTTCAATCTCGGTGTCAACGGAAAGTACCGCATGACCTTATGGGCCACTTTCTTTCCGTTCCCACGATTATCTTGCCAGCGACACACACCACAAACCGGAAAAAATTCCAAATTCGCATTCTCCTTCCAAAACAGTGCACAGTCATGCTTGCAAGCATCGATGGACTCATATCCCAATCCAATACTCCGCAACTTTGCCTTCGCCTCATAGTTAGACTTAGGTAAAATTGTTCCGTCAGGCATAGCGTGGACTAACAATTCTAGCAAACCATCAAAGTAATGATTGTTGCACTTGTTAATAACTTTGAGATGCATCAGCTTCACCAAGAAGTTCAACGCGGAATACTTTCGGAAACTCGGGTACAGTTCACTTGACATCTCCTTAAATAAATGGTCATACTTGTCGCGATGTTGAGGATCAGCTTGGGGAGGATCATTATAGTTTCCAGCGGGAACGTCATCTTCAGCGTAAACATCTCCAGGATATCCGCTATCTCATCTCTATCATGATCTCGTACCACAGCTGGTGGCGATGGCAGCGCCTCTCCATGGTAATGCCACACTTTGTAGGACTGTACGATGCCATTGTTGAATAAATGCATCGAAATTGCTTTTATAGGCTGGAACTTAACATTCCCACATTTCTTGCACGGACAGCGAACCAAACCCCATCGTTCAACTGATTTTTGGCGATATCGAAGAACTCCTTAACACCATTTCTATACTCCAGAGACCAACGATTCCTCGCACTCATCCAGCTCCTGTCGCTCGCCATCTTTAAGCGAAATAATTAAGAAAATATTAATAATTGTCTTAAAATGAGGGAAATGATAGTCAAAGTATTTCATGACTGTTTGTCTCCCTAATTATCACTAACTGATAATAATATCCTATCCCTGGCAAAAAAAATTATTTATAGAGATATTTGCGGCTAAATTACTCAAACTTACAACTTACTAACACTTAAATGACATGTGGCACCACATGATTGGTACAAATTATTATTATTATTATTTTAAAAAAAAATTCATAAAAAAATCATTTTATATTTTTTATTTTTTTTAAAAAATCCAATTTATCGTTTTCCAATTTAAAGGTAACAAAAAATAATTTTTTTTTTCATTTTTTACAAAAAAAAATCAAATTTGTTGCTTTTAATCAATTATTTAGGATTAAGTAAAAAAAATATTTAATCTTAAATTATTGCTTAGATTTTAAACAAAATTACTTAATCTTTAATTGAAAAAAAGAAGACAAAATGATAAATAGGAAGATTTTAATAATAATAATAATAAATTAAAAAATTTGAGGATATTACCAATATAAAATTAAATTTAAAAAAAAATTATTTTTCATACTTAATCTTAAGTTGAAAATTTTTTTGACTTTTTTTTTAAAAAATGTAAATTTTATTTTTTTGTTAAATTAAAAATTATTTTAAGAATAATAACAATATAGACCAATCATGTAGTGCCACGTGTCCGTTGACTAGTCTACTTTAACATTTACTTATTTATTACTTTTAATTTAAAATTAATTTAATTATACATTAATTTCATTTTGTAATTTTTTATTAAATTCTTCAATTTGTATTGGATTATTTACTTAATCAATAACAATTTTATTATATTTATATTTTATTAAATCATTTATATTTTTAACTTTTTCAATTACAAAACATCTAATATTAATGTTAAAATTAATTATTAATTATTATGATTGGTAATTTTATTTTATTTAAATTATAGTTAAAAATTATTTTTTTGATGAATTTTTTATTATACTTAAATTTTTATTTAATTAATTATTAAAATTTTATTAATTTTACTAACTCCAACAAAATTTGGGCAGCATGACGACTATATTTCAAACTATCCCAAAAATTGAAAAACCTACAAATTAAACACATATATAACCAGAATATTCTCAGAGCAATATACAGAACATTCTCATAACATGCATAACATAAACCAAGATTAATAACATATATCATCTTTTTATATCATTTTATATCAGTAACATCAAAACAATTTATTTAGTAAATATTTATAAACAAATAATATTTAATATAAAAAATATAATATATATTTTTTTAATAATCATAATCTAATCTATTTTTTAATATACATATTAAGTATTAAAATTAAAAAATATACATACTCAAATCAATTTTTTTTAATAAATACTAAATTCATTTTTTTTTATTATTAATATCATTTTTCTAAAACTACACATATTTATTTATTTTTTTAACAGAAAAATATAATTATAATACCAAATATCACACACATACATTTATATTAATCAATTTTCTAAAAAAATTTAACATTAAATAAACATATATACACACACATTTACACATATACATAAACATATATACATATATATAAAAAAAAAAAGACAAATTTAAATATATATATTCAGATATATAAATATATACATATATATATAAACTGATAAATATAAATTAATATATATATAATCAGATATATATAAATATATATATATAAAACTGAAATAAATATATATATAAGCATATATATATATATAAACTAACCTTTTTGGACTTGTTTCACCGAGAGCTACAACACACCTGTGAGAGAATAACAAAAAAAATACAATTAAAAAACAAAATATAGAGAAAAAAATCCAAAAATGTTAAAAAATTTCTCATTTTGATTTACTAACCTTGAGAGAGAAGCTTCACTAAATGAGTTGAGCCACGGTGGGATTATGACTCACGGTGGTCGGAGAGATTATCACAGAGGAGAGAGAGAGAGAAGGTTTACGTTTTCTGAGAAACAGAACTGAAATGGGGAAGAAGGAGGCTCGCGGCTGAGTAATATCGTTATGACTTTTGCCGGCGCGTTTCGTTGCGCTGGCAAAAGTCTAAAAATGTGCCGACAAAAGTATTTAGTAAATCCTACTACAAAACGGCGTCATTTTACTTATTATGACTTTTGCAGGTGCATTATTTGATTTTTGTCGGCGCAACGAAACGCACCGGCAAAAGTATACCCACCTACCTTATTTGAAACGTGTGAAAATTTAAAAAACACGTTGACTTTTGCTGGCGCGTTAGGTGAAATGTGCCGGCAAAAGTTTGGGGTATTATTTTGAAAATCTGATGTCACTTTTGCCGGCGCAACCCCCGAATTGCGCCGGCAAAGGTGGTGATCTTTGCCGGCGTAATTCATCAATTGCGCCGGTGAAAGTCATTTTTGCCGGCGCAATTCCAAATTGCGCCAGCAAAGAGCTTATTTCTTGTAGTGATCTCTTGGGGAGTATGGCGACCCAATACAGTTTTGCAAAGAGCTAGCCTTACATGACTATGACAGTCCTAGATTATTGCACCAATTCCCACTTTACTTGAGCTCTCATCATGGGCTGCATCAACATTGACTATGACAGTCCTAGATTATTGCACCAATACCCATTTAACTACAGCTTCGTGACCTTGTCTCAGCTGTACATCTTGAGTCAGATTCTTCATCTTGACCCCTTTAAAATTTGCCAAATAAGAGCGAATGTATTCAACTATAATAGTTGTAGGTTTGGGAGGTTGGCCACACAACTCTTTGTTTCTCCCTGTCCATATACTACTCCACATAATGCAGAAATTTTTTTCCCTTTCAGATGGTGAATGTAGAATTGTTAAATGAAAGAGATAGTCGCTGATTTTCATAGTTCCTGCTGACCTTAAATCCATTCTAAATGCAGTATGCTTCCAGACCTTTTTAACCCTGGTACATAGATATAAGGCATGGTCAAACGATTCCCACGTGCTAGAACATAGAGAGCAAGTAGTTGTTGTGATGATTCTACCGTGGTAAAGTGAAACAGTCATTGGTAGAGAGTTTTGCTCTCCAAGAATTTTTTTATATCTTTGGTGGGAGTGTCAATGCCCAATGCTGATACCACCAATGACGATGTGATACTAAACTCAAGGAAAAATTGACTGATGCCAAACTTTTAGCTAGCCTATAACCAGTTTTGACAGTGTAAGAGCCACTAAAGTGATGATGTCAAATAAGTCTATCAGGCTATTGTTGAGTACAGAGTGGTATAACGAGTGTGAGCTATTGGGGATATGGCTAAACATAACTTTGAATATTACAAGTCAATTAAAGAAATCCCAGATCACCAACTCACAGTAGAGGAATAGTACAAAGGAATAACACAAATAAGAACAAGTGAAAGAATATACCTTTGGAGAGAAAACCCTTAGTTACATAAAATCATAAAGACTATATGATTTTATGTGAATCAATGGAGAAGACAAAATGCTTGACACAAATTGAATTTGCTGTCCAAAAATCTCTATTCCTAGCCTCCCCTTAGAAATTGCTTGAAGCTACTACAAGTTGGAATGAGATTGAGATTTACAAGCCTTAGTCTCCATGCAAGTCAAGCTTTCATGATGAAGATATTTCAGAAAACTAGTAATCTTTGTGAGTTAGCGAGAGAGAGTTTTAGAGAGAGAGAGAGAGTGGTGAGTGATCAATTCACCAAAGACTCAAATGAACCCTTTAAATCAACCAATGAGATTATAGCATTTTGAACTATGTGTTGGAGCCAAAATTATGTAACTGCATGGTCCCATATGGACTGCCCAGGTGTTGTATCGCCTAAACACAAGCGATGCATTGCCTGTCTGGGGGTTTGTCTCCCGAGCAATGTGTCACATTCTATAGTCGACATAAGTCAGGTTCCGCTGACTTGATGCTCCAAAACGTCTCTAAATGCCTCCAAAATATTTTGGGTACTCTTATATACTCCAAAGAAACACTTTGGACCCAAAAAGATCATTTATAGATGCATATACCAAAAGTCAACCCGCTTATGTTGACTTTAGTGAAATTATTATGGTCTTGCACCTTTTTGTGCCTAACCAATTTCACTATGTATTTAACCAATCATAACAATCCCACACTAGGTTAAATACATCCTCTTTCTCTAGTATGAACGATATTAGTGCATAAATAAAGTACATTTAGGGTTTGAGCTTTATCTTAGTGAAAAATACTACAAAGCTTCTATCGAAATGCTAAGGTATTATTAAAAGATTGAAACCAACACTCCTAGTGATACAAATCGGTAGTATCCCACTTTGCACGCCCATCACTTTTATGGCTTTGTGCTTCCCTTCATGAACCATCTAGAGAGAAAACTCCTACTCTCTTGAGAGGTGATACCACCTCTAGGTTTTCATAGGTGAAATTTTTACATCATCTTTGCTACCTTTAGAGATGCTTGTTGCTCTTCAACTAAATTTCACTAAAAACCTATGGCTTAACCCTTATGTCCAGTAGCATCCAACATTAACTATCCTAGACGGGACTTTAAGTCGTTAATGTTGTCAACTATTCCCTTATCAACAACTTGTTCTTACCCATTGAACTATACACTGGATGTAAACGAGCTTTGATTTGGGTTTCCATCATTGAGAAATTTATTTGTCAAGGAGTTTTAGTCACATCCCTCTATTTTTAGAACTAACCGAATCTCTCCCTTAAGGTTTGGTAAACAGATCTGCTAAGTTCTTACACGATTTTACATACTAAATTGATATGATTCCCTTATCAATCAATTCTTTCACATAGTCATGTCTTAGAATTATATGTCTAGACTTCCCATTGTTTATCTTATTGTAAGCTCTAATCAAAGTGGCTTGATTAACATAATGTATCAGATCGTTGATACATCAACTCTAGTTTTAGGTATTTCCATCATGAGATCTCTTAGCCACTCGGCCTCTTTGTTGGTTACCTCTAGAGCTACAAACTCGGACTCCATGCTTAAGTAACATATAAATGTTTGTTTTTTGGATCCCTAAGAAACTGCACCCCCACCAAGGGTGAACACCCAACCAGTTGTAGAGAGATTATTTCCTACACTGGATATCCATCTTGCGTCGGAATATCCTTCAAGTGTCATAGGGAACTTTGAATATTGTAGGTATAATTCTTTGGTCCTTTTGAGGTATCCAAAAATTCTTTCTACGACTTCAAATGTTTGATACTTGGACTGCTAGTAAACCTACTTAGTTTACTAACCGCAAATGCAACATCCGCTCTTCTACAATGGACGACATACATTAAACTTCCTAGTGCACTTGCATACTCTAAATGAGTCACTGGTCTCCATTTATTATTTTCAAGCATTTGGCTGGAATCAAAGACGTGTTTGCCTCTTTGATATTATGATGGCCAAATTTGTGAAGAATTTTCTCAATATAATGAGCTTGACCTAAGACTTATCCATATACATTTCTTCTAACTTTGGTACCCAGTATGGTATCTACCTCTCCAAGGTCTTTTATCTTGAAAGTAGAAGAAAGAAATTTCTTTGTTTCTATTATGCCTTTCATATCATTAATTAATATCGACATATCATCAACATATAGACACATTAGAATGACATAGTTATCACAAGTCCTAGAGTATAAGCATTTGTCCTACAATAATGTACTTGACAACGGTTTTATTGGCCTACAATCTTTAAAGATTCATATGCATATTGCAAGGCATGTGACCGTTGTCAATGAGTTGGAAGTTTGACTACTAGGGATCAAATGCCCCAAATTTCCATTTTTATTTTTGAGATATTTGATGTATGGGGCATTGATTTTATGGGACCATTTCCACCGTCATTCGATTTTGAGTATATTATCTTAGCGGTGGATTATGTGTCTAAATGTGTGGAAGAAAAAGCAACTAAAGAAGATAATTCTAAATCAGTGGTTGAGTTCATTAGATCCAATATCCACTACATGAAAAATCAGTTTTCATAACACTAAAAAACTGCTAACCAGAAGTATTCATAACACTTCTCAAAACACTAACATAGCCCCTGTTATTAAAAGTCTCGTCTTTTCTATAACATTTTTTAAATGTTATGTTCGATGTTATCTTAAAGGATTCAATAACACATTTTTTGTTGCTATCATATTAAAATAATAACGTTTAGTTTGAGTAATTGGTTATAAGTAATTGGTTATAAATTTGAAGTTTAATCTTAAACTTTTTGCATAACACTTTTCAACTGCTATAATTGATTATTTTGATAGTGTTTTTAGTTTGTTATATTATATAAATCATAACGTTTTGTTACATTTAAAATATGTATCCAAAACAACCATATTAAAGGTCTAGTAATAAAATTTTGTTATTTTAGTTTAGATAATAGATTTTTGATTGTGTTGTGTAAGGATAATCATAAGTTTTTTTAAAATGAAAAGTTTTTTATTATCGTATTTGGATAAAAAAAGTATCAAAATTAATCACAAAATGTAATATTAAATAGATTGATAAACCATAAGTATTAAATTAAACAAGAACTAATTCAAACCATGACTATGGCTACTTCATGAGATCTTAGTTCTAACTTAAGTTTGAAAGCATACATAATAAAGTTCTATAATCTTGAACATCTTTTACTTCAAAAATGAAAAACAAAAACATAGCAAGATACACAAAAAGTAAACCATGAAATTTGCTTCATCCTTCAATTCATCATCTATTGTGCACTTGTGTTTGTTGTGGGTTGATTTGCTTAGCTACATAAGAATTTAAATAATTAATCTTTAAACTAAAAGTTAATAGTAAACTAAAAGAGTACATAAAAAAATTAATTAACTAATTATGACTTTATCAACTGGCCATTCAATTATACTACCTATAACATCTTCTATAGTAGACATAACTCCTGAAGGCCTCCACAGAAATGCATCACTCTTTCTCACAAAATCTATCCCCACTTTCATAGCACTAGGCCCAAGAAAAACATGGTGAACCTCACCCTTTGGGTCACTTGAAACAAAATAGCCTTCTGCAATAATTTCACCACATCCAATCCAATCTAATATTCTTCATTTGGAGCCAATTGTGTATGAAGAGAATAAACAATACTTTCAATCACTGATGTAACTAAAATATCCCAAAAAAATTAAAGAATGAACATAACCTTATCACTAATTCAGCCACATGAAAATTAAAAGAAGAAATTGCAATTCAACCTACACTAACTCAGCCACAATAGTTTCAGTCACTATCTCTTAGTTTGGAGTACCAACAAATGATTGTTTCTTTCTATTCCTGAATTTCTATGAAAAACAATATATATATATAAATAACCATTAAACAGGTAAGCAATCACAAATATTAAAAATAATATTTAGAGATAAAGATGCTATAAAAAATTACATCAATGAGTTTACACTAAGAGATAAGCTTCAAAGAGGATAAAATGAAGAAAAAGATGAAGAAGAAGGTGAGGCCATCAAGAAATAAGTTATGGGTTTGCTGATATTAGAATAGTTAAGAAGAAAGAGCTGACAAAATATAATATTCTTTAATTTTTAAACTAAAAAATAATGAGACATTCAAAATTTAAAAAATAGACTCCAAAGAGAAGACAGTAGAAATCGCAAAATACAACATTAAGAGTCACTAAGGATGGACAAGTCACTCTCATGGCAACCAAATAATAATCTCACTATACTTGATTCATAGTAATTACTCTTGAAAAGTTACAGACACCTGCCTTTATATAATTTGCAATGTCTTAATTGGAATTTATATTTGTAAAGACAACCAACGAACATGGACAGAGACTTTTTGATGCATAATTAAGTTGTCTAGATATATTTTCAATCATTTACAAGAATATTTTTTTTTGTATATACAAGTCATCAAAGTTTAACTTTTTAAGAAAAGTGATAAATATTATTTTTTAAAACAAAATGCCTTGTATTAATTAATAAAATATACAAGGATGTGGAGAAACCACAAATAACAACAGTAGAAAATTACATATATAAATATTCTCATTTTTTAACTCTCATGCTAACTAAACTATAAAAAGAACAGCCAAGCCTATACATGGAAAAAAAAGTTCAAACAAAAAATAAAAAACAAGAGTTACAGAATACTCTTCCAATTTTGAAAGAGATCTAAGAAGAAGATGATAAATATGAAAGTTGATTTACATGATTAAGGAATTTACAACAAGGCAATCAATTTGAGAAATGAAAAAATAAAACTAGGAATTTCAAACTCTTAATTACATGGTAGTTTTCATGTAAAGTTAAAATGGCTAGTATACAGTAAGAATCATCAAATTAAAAATTTCAAATAAAGTTTCCTTCCAATTTGAAATTTAATTGAGCCACTAAAATGAAAGTAGAATTACATTAATGTACATATACACCACACACACACCCACACACTTGTATATACTACAATACCAAATTATAGAGTTCTTTTTCATACTTGTTAGCCTTTTGAGTAATTTGTGTAGTGTACAGGACCCATTCTACATTATAGAGGGTTAATTAGGAGAAAACTACAATACCAAATTACTTCAAACAGAATAAAGAGTACACAAAGAACTTGCTAAGCTCATAAAATAACGAAACTGCAAATGACAAAACTATTGACAAAAAATTGTTTTTGTAGATGGATACTCTGCCATGGAAAGTTTATAATAGAAAGCATGCAAAAGGTTATTTCTATATGTGTATTCATGGAGATAATGCTTCAAATCAATGCAATAGTTTGTAAAGTTAGCAAATACTGTTAATCAGTGCAACTATTTTAATAGTAAATTTTAATATATTAATACGTTAACAACAAAAATCGGCCATTAATACATTTTCAATTACAAGGTTTATCCCACTTTAACTTTCATCCTGCTTGTTTATGCTAAAATTGGTAGGATAAGGGAGAAAAAGTATATTCTGTTAAAAAAAAACCACTTTCGTAGCTTAAGTTGATGTTTATTTTCAAATAAAGGGAAACTAAGAACAAAGTACTGACTTGAGTTTCTCCACTGGAAGATAGCCCAAAATCAATTTTGCATACAAAACAGTAATCGACCTCCTCATCCGAGAGCTTCTCATATATGCACGTTCTACAAACTGGTTTTAAAGTCATGATTGCATAAGTTAGACTCTGGTTTGCAAGTAGAGTCAAAACACTATTTAAGCAAACAACAACCTCTAAACTTTTGGTTTCTCCAAATAAAAGTCCAGAGAAAACTTTACACTTCTAAGCTGCTTCTTTATATCTATGTCAAGATAACTTTTAAACTAGAACATTTAAACTAATAAGAAACTTCAAAACATTACATTCATTAGTTGTATAAATTCAGCGTATTGGAAGTATTAATTTGTAATGGACAAAATTTTCATGGTAGCACTTCTAAGAGCCAAATAGGCAGTACTAAAACTAATACTTAGCTGATACTTTATTAGACATTAGACACTCAAACACATTCGCACACACACATATATAAATTTTTAATATAATTATCTTATAGGATCAATAATAGTTAGCCATTATATATCTATGAATTTTACAGATATGACACAAAGGGAACACAGAGATCTTTCTAAAAAAATATTACTGTAACAAATGCATTTATACTTCTCTTTCTGTTTTGCCAGGGACAAGGGAGATGATAGGCAACCTTTGGAGATAGTTTTCCAGAAGAATTTCAATTTCTTCTTCCTCTTCTGCATAAAACAAAACAAAAATTACAAGATCAACTTATGATAAGTTTTGTGTGATCTGTAAAAATTTAGTTTGACCACAAGAAAGTTATTGCTGCTACACATGTATGCTAGAATTTTTTAATGGAATACTTTATATATATATATATAAGTAGTTTGAACTATTTTGTGCATGGAAAAAAAAGCTATGTTTGATTTTTCTTTCTTTGAAATTCCTACCAGCACAAAACATTTTGGACATGAGCATCAATTTTGGTATATGACCCTCAACAATAGTAGACAATTCACAGGAGTTGATTTTGAGCAAGTATATTTTTATCATCCAGGAAGGAAATGAGCATATACCAAGTTGTATTTCTGTAGCTAGCAATGAAATATGCAATCTATTTAAAATGTGCAACATATAGTAATGATAACGATGTCAAATACATATATATTATCAATACACTTTTAAAAATATCAAATGTAATAGAAAAATGGTCACCAAGAAAGAACCAAAAATATTGGTCGCTGAAAAATATAGCCTAAATGTATAAATATGGTTGTACAAGAGAAATTAGTAACAACAATTTTTCCTTTTTTTTTTAATTTTCGAAACACATATACACATAACTAGTCACTGCTAACTTAAATCAGCTAAAAAAAAATCACAAAAAAAAAACAACGAATATTTCCATCCACAAACACAGAGAACTCTACCACTAAAAACATAATTTAGATTCACATTTCAAAAACTAATACAACTATTGAACACTATGAATTGAAAAATCATTACATACTAATAGTATTCCTTTGATTTCTCGACAAACAAAACAGATTCATACCATCCCTAATGCATTTAAATAAACTGAGAGAAATATGAGGCTATAAGTCTCAAATAAGAATGACATACCAATTCTCATTTTATTGTAAACATTACAATGATACAGGTTAAATATGAGGCTAGAAATCAAAACACAGAACTCACCTGCTTCAAAAACTGGTCGGCGAAGAAGGGGCGGCGTTCACCATTAACGTTGTTTTCATTTTAAAACACATCTTGAAAAATGATTATTCCCTGTTATCAGAGGAAGAGAGTAACAGAACTTAAAAGATTTGATACTAGGATGACAACAACAACAACGAAAAAAGTCAATGATAAAGAACATATCATATTCAACAAGTGGATCAAATGGTGCTAAAATTATAAATGCCATGATAGATAAGCATATGAGATCTTTTTATTTGTTGACTTCACAATTTGATAAAACCATAAAACATAAAGGTATATTTAAGCTACTGAATTTAGCTCAAGGAATGGTGCTAGGCACAAAAAAAATATGCATTAAATGCAAAAGAAGATGTGAATGTGTCTCAATCTGTATAAGAACATTATCCTCTCTCAATGGAAACATGAATCTTCCTTTTTCCACAAAAGCAAGTCATGTTCCTTCAAAGACACTTATTTTTAGTTCATCTTTTATTTGCAAGCAGGTTATAAATGTCAAAATTATTCTGAGGTAAATAGAAATCATGACTCAAAACTCAAAGTCAATGGGCTAAGTTAAACTAGAGTTAGCGAAATCATCTGACACTAATGTAAATGGGAGAATATGTAAAATCTAAACATACAGTTTTTAGCACTACAACTCTCTGATATAGTGACTTTTTCACAGCAGAGACAGTAGTTCTATACTTCTAGTATTTGTTATAAACTTAAAAGTCATCTACAATTTGAATGCATATATCTGCATGAACATAGCCCTTTCATTGACACTGCAGTCAAACAGATAGTAAGATAGCAATATTGTCACTAATTACATAAATCGTGATTCCATTGACAAGATAGCTATGAGTAATAGTTCAAAGCACTCACTTGCACATAATGTACCCCCATTATTTTTGTTGGTGCACTAACTAACTCAATTATAGAATTGCCAAAGGATTTCCTAAAATCAGGAAATTTGGAAGAGCTATTTGCAGAATCTAGAAACTTCCAAGTCTCTGCAATACACGAATAAGGATGTGCCAGTAATCAGATCAGAGTAGAAATACAAACTAAATTGAATGGATCTTTACTACTGAAAATCTGTCCATATAACGGTGTCAGTTGAATGGTATTTTGATCACAATGAATAGACAGTACGTGGCATAAAATAAGACAATCACATGGTATTACCCACCCCCACTCCCATCCAACACACACATCACACATACTGCAAAATGTGGATACAACTAATCCTCACTTTCACCCAAAATAATTCAAGAAATTATTAATTAATTTTAAATTGATCCAGTTCTCTATCAATTTCATGTAAAGAGTTGTAGCTAGAATTTACAAGATAACAATTAAATGTGTATGCAATGCAATTTACTAACCTCTATAAGTTCCAGTTATATTCCATGCAGAAAATGGACCCAAGTCACTTTCATATTTTCCTCTGAATAACCACTGGAAGAGGCAAATGAGGTGAATTAAGAAAATTCACTCAAAGTTCCATACATATTTTAAACGCATATTTCTAAAAAAAAAAAGAAAGAAAGAAAGGAATTTTCTCCCTCCTTTTCCTGCCAGAAACTATTTCAAAGGAAATCTTACATTTGCATACTTACTGAAAGGAAAGGGAAAGGGAAATGATAGCAGCTAAATTTCTAAAAGGAAGTTCATTAAATAAAAACTGGTTTTCACATGACAGATACCTTTCTTAAAAAAAATATTACTTTTAGTTGTCTTCTTGCATAAAATGAAAGGTTTAATTTATTAACTTCTGTATTTTCTACTCCAATTTATGAACCAAGAACAAAACTCAATGTGAATAAATACGACCTACTTCCAATAAGACTACATGGAAAAGCCATAAAAACACATCAATGACAAGGCTAATGAACCTCCTCTTTCTTCTACAGTTTTGTGCAACAGAGAAGAGTATGTTATTAACTAATTTTGCTGATAAAACTTATAGCTTTTAGTAAAATACTCTAGCACCTCAGAGTTCTTGCAATTTGTATTTCAATAATATCTCATTCTCCTCCTACTCTCCTCATTGCAGCAGAGTTATAACTTAATAGAAAGCTAAAGCAACTTTGGAGTAAACACAAATACAAATTGCCCCCAGTCATAACTTTCTAAAACGTATAAATAATTTCACTGAAATATAATCTCTAATCTCTTAGTGTGTACACTGACTAAGAGAAACATTGAACTAAACTAATAACCACTACCCCAATTCAAATTGTAATCTTTATAGCTGATCAAACTATTCATAAACTTTTTTTTTAAATAAAAGTAAGGCAATAATCTGAATACCAACCTCATCGCCCCAAGAACGAGCTCTCTCTTGCAAGGGTCTGGCACTAGGCACCGGCTGCAAAAGCAGTAACACAAGCCAAAATCCAAAGACGAACCAATTCAATAAACCTAATCTCCTCTTGGAAAAGCACCCAAAACCCAAATTTCTCTTGGCCACCATATCAGAATCCGGGCATCCCATCCCCCCCCCCCCCCAAAAAAAAAATCAAACCCAGGACAGTTTGACCTCAGAGCTTAGTCGTTGCAATCGAAAATGAATAATCAAAGACAATAGGAAGAAACCCATTAGAGTAGAAAGCTAAGGTTTAAGATACATGGAAAGGAAAGGAAGATCGAAACCAAATAGGTTCAACCAAACAATAACCAAATACATCTTCCCAGCTTCACTTTAAGTTATTTTAGCTTTATTTAATAAATTAAAAATTCCCAACACCCATAAAAAGGAAACGAAAAGGAAGTATGTACAAGCATATACATATAAATATGTATATATATATAAAGAAATAAAGTAACTTACAGTGAAAAAGATGCTTAGTGAGAGTTTCATGGGGCATAAACTCCGCCACGAGCAACCTCTCATCTCCTTCGTAGCAACACCCAATCAGATTGGCTAATCGCTCACTTCTAAGACTCCCAACTGCCATTGTGTGCTCTGGAAGCTCGTACTGACGTTGTGAGGCAGAGATAGACGAGACAAGACGAGAGTGAGAGAGGATAAGTGTGTGAGAGAGAGTGAATGGGGGAGAATAAGCTTTGCAACTGAGCGTAAGAAAGAGAGGCGGCAATGGATGCTGAGAGAATTTTTTTGGGTATCTTAGGTTTAGGGATTCAATGGAGTCTGAGAGAAATTAGACCCAAAAATTTTTCATTTGGCGCCTAGGTATATTTCATATGGCGCCAAAACTTTTCTTCCGTGTCTTATTCCACTGTAAAAAATGATTTGTGTTTTTTTTAATCATCTATTAATAAAACTTTTAAATATGTGTCATTTTTTACTGTAATATATACTAAAAATTGTTGTAGTGATCTTTATGAGATTTGGCACTCCAAGGGAAATAATTAGTGATCGAGCTACTCATTTCTGCAATAAAAGTATTGAAGCTTTATTTTAGCGCTATCAAGTGACTCATAAAGTAACCAGTGCCTACCATCCACAAGCGAATGGTCAAGCCAAGGTATTAAATAGAGAAGTTAAGTTTATCCTTGAAACGACTGTGAATACAAATAGGAAGGATTGGAGTGTAAAGACTAAATAATGCTCTATGGGCATATCACACGACTTACAAAACACCGCTTGGTATGTCACCGTATCGGTTAGTGTATGGAAAGCCTTGTCATTTACTAATTGAACTAGAGCATAAAGCCTTGTGGTCTGTCAAAAAGTGTAACATGGAGATGGATAATGCAAGCCAAAAAAGAATGCTGCAATTACAAGAGCTAAAGGAAATTCGTAATGATGCTTATGAGAGCTCTAATATTTACAAAGAAAAGACCAAGGCCTTTCATGATCGAAATAGACTTATTCACAAGACATTTGACGCAGGAAAAAAAAATTATTGTATCATTCTCGCCTTAAATGGTTTCCGGGTAAGTTGAAACCCTGATGGGTTGGAACTTTCATAGTGGTACACCATTATCCTCATGGAGCGGTGGAAATTATAAGTCCATCAACGGGAAAAATACTCAAGGTTAATGATCAGAGATTGAAGCCTTATTATGAGTTTATCGAGGAGGAACAAGCCTGATTCACCTCTTCGATCCGAAATATGTTGATTAAGAATGAAGAAGTTTCATGTCGAGCTAGCGACGTTAAACTTAGCAAAGTGTATGTATATTACTTTTGTTTTATTTTTAGACAGTTTTGTTTATATTATTTTTCATTGTAATTTTCCTTTAGACTTTAGTTTTTAATTTTTTATGCATTATAGAACCGTGACAATCATGAAAAAACAAAGTTGGGCAAATTCCCAGTCGTTGCGGCTAGCCCTATTCCATGTCGCGCCCTGGAGAACAAAGAGCAGCTGCTGAGGTCACCAAGAACCCCAGGCCGCAGCCAATGCACAATTTCAGCACTTCTCATTTTAAACCCCCAAGTCATTTTTTTCCCATTTCCCACAAAAACAAAGCCTCCAATATCAAAAACCTTTTTTCACTCAAATTCTTCTCCAAAACCATTACTATACCAACCATCAATCTCCATTTCTCCCATATTTCATCTATTCTCACCAAAATCCCCATCATCCATAACATTTCCCTTTTCAAAACCTACAACCCCATAATTTTGAATTTGACAATTGAGGTTCTCCAAGTAGTTTCAAGGTAATTCATTGGCACAATCAAGCTTCCAAGACTCTCTATTGTCTACTACAAGTAAGTTGTTTCTCTACATTCTTTAATTCATGGGTATTTGATGATTCAAGAGAATGAATTGGGGCATTTTGGATTTCATGATTTTTGGTGGATAAATTTCTTATCTATTGTGATCATTGTCTTGGATTGAGTATTTATGTTGTTGTATTGGTGATAATATAAATTTTGGGCAGATTAGATTGCTAGAGCAATATTTTCAACTCTTGGTTTAGCTTATGCCTACCAAGCTTTTGATAAAAGGATAAGTGAAGTGTGATTGAGGTTTTGGGGGAATTGATTGAATATTTTTGAAGAGGAAGTATTTAATTATTTAGTTGATACTTGGTTGGTGTAGTTAGAGGAGTTTGGGTTACTATTTTTGGGGTATCTTGAATTGTTCTCTTAGTGCTTGATTGTTTTTAAATGAAGCTTGTTACTGAGTTTTGTAGTGAAGAATGGCACCAAAGAGATTTAGAAATAATACCAAAGGTGCTTCCTCATCTGGGGTTCCATTTGATGCTAACAAATTTATTTTTGATGAGGCATTAAAATGCTATCAAGATGCGGTAGTAAAGTAGAAAACAATGATTGAAAAGAGGGGGTTTGATATGGATGTTCATCATGGGTACCCATCCATTGTGGAGAAGATTGAAAAAAGAAATTGGAAGAAATTTTTTTCTCAACCCGATGCTGCAGTGATCCTTATAATAAGAGAGTTTTATGCCAATAGAATTTCTCAAGTTACGTCTATGGCTACAGTGAGAGGGCTCAATGTGAATTTCTCAAGTGTAACAATAAATCACTTTTATGGGCTTCCCAACATAGAAAATGATGAGTATAGCAAAATGGTGGATAATCTGAACTTTAATGATAACTTTGGTGAGATCATCTAATTTCTGTGCAAACTGAACAATCAATGGATCACAACTGAAACAAGCTATCCTATTATGTTCAAGCATGAGGCAATGAGAGTTATTGAAAAAGCATGGCATAAATTTATCAATGCAAAGCTCTTTCCAACTAAACATGTCAATGATGTTAATAAGGATAATGCCATACTTCTATATGTCATCTTGAAGGGTAAAATAATTTATGTGGGATGCATAATCAAGTCATCCATTCAGAACAGTTTCAGACATATGCATAAGGGGTTCTATCATCCCCAATTCATTACCGCCATGTGTGCTCAAGCTAGTGTGACATCGGATCCTTCCGAGCCTTTGTAATGACCCAACTATTTCTAAGGCTTAGATCATTAAACCTACTAGACATAACTACTACTTTGAAGAGAACATACATGAGAAAAATTCATAACTTTATTGAAAACTTTAAAATAATATTTGTAATACATAAATGAGCTCATTGTTTTAAAATAAAACATAACTTTAAATGAAATTGTTTACAAAGCTAAATGCGGAAAATATATAAAAACGTAATTTTAAGAGACTAAAGAAAATAAAGTCATCCTCGAATCGACACGTAGTCCACCGAATCCATTCTTCCTCAATACACAACCCCAAGCTGCCAAGAATCCTTCCGCTATTGTATCTAGTTTCCTGCATCATACTAAAATAAAAAGGAATGAGCCTAATGCCCAGCAAGGAAAACTACTAACAACATAAAACATATTCATAAATTATTTCATAACCACATATACTATAAACATATATCATATAATACTACAATGGCCATTATACTACTTGGCGCTTGTTAACTAGGCAAGTCATATGCCCAATAGATTTCTGGGGCTTGCTAGCTAGACAAGTCATATGCCCAAGGTCTATAAACATACAATACATAATGTTAACATACAACATAAGATGACATAACATATCATACAAAAATACAAGATCTATCATATTTTCCTTACAGAAATCGGGATATTTGAGAACAAATGCGGGACTTGGAACACTCCTAAAACCAATAATAAGAATGGTGAAAATTTCTAAAGAGTAAAGAATAAATGGGGGAACTAAACCTTCAAAAAGAAACTTACCAAGAAAGATCCTTAAGTTTAATAAACCTAGTCAAAAACCAATATCAAAAGTTAGGATCTGAATAAAAGGAACTAAAGAAAAACTAAAGTAGTTTAATGAATTGGACTTAGAGAATAGAAATACCTTAGTTAACCTTATGGATTGGTCTAACTTCAATAATGAAATACATTAATCCTCACTTTCCAAGTATTTTATAAAGCTTAAGAATGGCAAAGCTTTTTCCCAACCCAAGTGTTTATCACTCTATGGAATCACTAGCACCTTGGAGTCTCTAATCGCAGCTTGAAGAGTGAATGGAAGGGTTGGGTACTAAGTCCTATTTATAGAGGTAAGGAGTGAAACTAACCCAATTTTTATTTGAATAAAATAATGATTTTAAAATGAAAAAGAATTGAATTTTCGTCAATCAGAGGCTGAAGACTCGGTCAAAAGGTTCAGAGGTAGGTCTAAGTAGTCAAGGCTTGATTTTTAAAATTAAAAACAAAATTAAAAAAAATATAACTTAGGGCGATATATAACCCCTATGTGGCGATATATCGGCTTTGCCCTATTCCCGAGCCTCCATTCGTGCAAGGTCAACGTGTTTTCCGTATCCTTCGTCAGGCGATATATCGGCTCCAAGCTGCGATATATTTTAGCATAATTTGAATGGAATAACTACTTTGACTGAGTCAGATTACAACCCTAACAGTTTCGGGTGAATACTAAAGCTTATATTTCCTTATTTTATCATTAAAATACTTAATTCCTTAATAATCATGCTTATGACAAGTGTCATAATCCTATTGGCTCTATTTAAACCTTAGGTTATAATAAATATCATACCTAGGACCAGCAATATTAATCAAACCTTATGTTATAATTAATATTCTTAAACTATAGGTTAAACTTATAAAATCCATAACTGTTGCTAGGAGTTTCCAACTAAGTCCCGGTTTGAACCAAAATCCATGAAATCTAAAATACTACAACTACTACTAACTATCTAGCTAAGTAAACTTTCTGGAACTCTACAACCTTTGCTGCAACCTATACATGTTCTGAATAGATCCTCCATCACTCGCTTCAAGGTCACTGAAACTGCTGGGGTGAGCTCATCCTCTCAAACTCTAGCTAGGCTACTGCCATCGACAAAAAATATGACACTGCCAGATCGTATGATACTTGTGGAGGAATCTGTGTACAATACCTCTCAAGAGTTTCATGCTCACCGCAATGAATTCCAAGTACACCAGCAGCGGATGACTGAATGGGCTAACTACCAGGATGTTTGTTTCAGGATGAATGCCATTCTCTGGTTATGGAGATGGAAAACTATTCACCTGCACCACAGCGGTTTCAGTCGTATTTACCACCTATTCCCATGATGCAAGATGATGAGAACATTGAGAAAGCTGAAGATGATCAGGCAGATATGCTTGATGAGTGAGCAATACTTCGGTTGAGGGAGTTTTTTTTTTTTTTTCCTTGATCTTTTTTTTTTATTGAGGATAATGTACTGTTTAAGTGTGTGGGAGAGGGGAAAACTGAAACTAAACTGCCTTGTTTATATTATTTTTATTTGTTGCGTTGTTTTTATGTTGTTTTTATGTCTTTTTTTTTTTTTTTCATTTTTAGTTTGTTATAGGTTGTCATAAGCATGGCTGTGTTGAAAGTTTTTTGTCAATGATAAAACTTCTAATTGAGATAAGAATATGTTGAGGAACTTGATGAATTATGCGTGAATTGTGTGTTTAACTCATGTGTTGGTTGTCATTTAAGCTTGATCTTTGACTTGTGAACATAATGTGTGTACAATTAGATTTACCTTTTAACTATTGATTGGAGATATTGATGCATGCTATTATCTATTTATATAGTCTCTACCACTCTAGAAATCATTGATTAATTGTTTGAGGCAAAATCCTAAGTACACATAATTAGGAAGATGATGAACGCATGTTCTTTTTTATCGTTTAAGCCTTTCAAGCTTACCTATGAAATTGAATATCCTAGTTTCCCATTTTTGAGCCATGATGACTAATCTATTTCTTTTATAAGCCAATTTCTAAACCTTTGCAACTTAAATTTTTTATGCATTTTGTGACCCATTACACCATAGTTTTATATGAATATTTTATTTTGTGGGTTGAGTTATGGATTGTAAGAATGGGACAATATGTATTGGTTTGTATGGATTTGTAATGTGAATATAGAAGATATAATATTTCTCCCAATGAAGTTGAAAAAAAATGAGAAATTTTGCATTGAAAAAAAAAAGAAGCTTGCAAAAATATAAGTGTGGGGGGAAATAGTATGATCGATGTGAAAAAGAAAAGGGAAAGATTATGTATTTTTTTTTTTTTGAATTGTATGGGAAATTATGGAAAGAATTAAAGAATTGAGAAAAATACAGGCAATGGCGTGTATGATTTACACTTAAATCATCTACCATCAACCATGCTCTTATATTACATGCTTTTAAAGACCTTTTGATTATTGATTATGTGTGTTTACAATAGTGGAGAATAATTGGCTAATGTCTATGGAGTTGATGTTTTTCATGAAAATGTTATTATATATGAGACTTTAAAAAATACTTGGGCATGTATAAATTGATTCGAATGCTTGTGTTTTGGTAGGTTTAATTGTGCATAATCATAAATAGATCGAGTTTAAGTGGTGACTGGGCATTGAGTTGAAATTCTGAGGAATGTTGTATTTGGATTTTCCTAATGACGTATTATTTTAATCAATATTTGAGACAACTAACACTTTTGAAAAAATCATTGCTTATATTTTAGTTGTTTATTTTTTATTAGTTGTTTTGCTAAGGGACTATCAAAGTCTAAATGTGGGAGAATATGATAAGGACATTTTGGATATTATATTTGTTATCCTTTCATACTTAGATAATGTTAATTTCTAGTGTTTTTAGGTGTTCTTAGCTTTGTTTTACGAGTCATTGATTTCTAAGTCGTAAAATATTTTATAAGGTATTATCGAGGAATTTGATGAATTTTTGTGGTTAAGAATCGATGTGCAATGAGAAGACTCAAGACAATGAAGTTTAGGACAAGTTTGAAGTGTTTTAGAAGTCCCTAGGCCCGAGGTTCGAGTTTAAAGTTGAAGACTACAAAGAAAAAGCACGCGAGCAGAAATTGAGCACTGGCTGAGACCCGCCTTAATCTAGGTCGCGGCCTGGGAGTTAGAGACTAGTGGCCGCGGCCACCATAAACTCTTGGTTGTGGCTAGGCCGTGTATTTTTGATAAATTAGTCCTGTGTCCGCGACCACCATCAACCACTGGCCATGCCCACGCTCGATACTTTCCTAGAGAAGCTCTTGTGGCCGCGGCCACCGAGAATCACTAGTCGCAACCTGTAATAGATTTTTTCTTAAATATTTATTTTGAAATGTAATTTTTAATGGGCTATAAAATGGGTGTAGAATAACCCTGGATTGTGAATTTTAGAGGCTAGAGTAGCAGAGGATAAGAAAAATACATCTTCATCTACATTCTTGAATCTAGTTTTTCCTTCTTCTCAAAACTTCTTTATTTTCATTGAATATTTATGTTTGTGAATATGATTGTGATTCTAGAGTAGGTTTTTTTTAGGGTTATTTCTAAACCCTAGACATGAGATCTTGAATGCAATCATAAATTTTATTCCTTTTATTCCGTTGTAATAAATTGTTTCTATTTTTCTAATTGAATTCTATGAATATTTTGAGAACTTGTTAGGTGGCCAACTAATTAGGGTTTTGAATTATTCTACTATCATCTTAGGATTGCTATACACGTAATAGTTTAGGATTATAAGTAGAAGTGATAAATTGCAATTAAGGTATTGTGACGAGTATCTTAATTATGATGAAAAATAGAATCGAGGTTAAATTAATTGTATGCTTAATGAATTTGTTGCCCAGATTAACCTGTTTCCATAGAGTGTAATGCTTTTACTAGGTTAAATAGATCGTTGCTTAATGGGTTTATTGCTTTGGAAAAATGATTAATTAAGAGGAATTACCTTTAATTAATTAAAATATGGAAACTGGGATAATTGGTTGCTTAAGTGTTATCCGCGGGGTTAATAGTTCAATCAGGAATAGGGAATGTTATTTGTCATTATTGATAGATTTGTTGTCGAAGGTGGAGTTCTTGACTATTTCTTTAATATTGATTATCCTTAATTATTTAATCTTTAATCATCATTTTGTTTTATGTTTTCATTTTTTAAAACTAAACCCCTTATCTCATTTCTGTTTAGTTTCGTTGTACCCCAAAATAAATACGAACTGAATCATTCAGTACAGGGAATAGTTGGCAGATAAGCGCATGAAGAAATCATACGGATAGAATATCTAGCTAACTCATGATTGACCCGCTCGAGTTCAACTTGACAGCTTACGACAACCAGATAATCTTCAGATTGCCTCTTGCGCCGACAACTCAGTTCAAGATGCATGATGGCTAGATCGCCTTTTTGAAACTCTGAACTTCAACTCGAAGGAAGTGACTAGCTCGTGGAAGCCTGGTCATGACACACGGTGAATGATCCCAAAAGACTCGGAGATTCCTTATACACTCATTAAGGCCCAAATTTTATTACACATTTATTACCTGAGATAAGGGATGAAAATTATATAGGCAATAATATCCCTATGTAAATGGAATGTTATCCAAATTTATTATTTACCATATTTATGTACGCGGTTACCCAAAGCTGTCCAGGAAAACCCTGTATAAATACCAGGGGAATGGATAGAAAAAGGGACCAATTCTTTATATACTAAAACTTTGGTGAAGTTGTCAAGAACAATTTCATCCAGAGGCCCAAAGAGATTAATAAGATTGTTTCGTGGATTAGGTGTATTTTAACCACTGAACCACGTAAAAGTGTGAGTTTTAGTGATATCTTTCATTTAATCAGTCACGATTTACCAAAAAGCCTAATATCTCTATTGTCGGATTTCTTAATCCACTGTTGGTGAAAAACTACGTCAACAAGTTCTTATTTTGAGTAATAATTTGATCATAGTTCTCGTGGGTTTGACCCTTATTTATTGCTATATTGACATAGCTAGTATAATTGATTGATAAAATAAATATTTAAATTTGGTACGTCATATGACACACATCATATTTTTGGCGATGTTGCCGGGGACTATTGTAAGCCTTTTTATTATTCAATTCAATTAACTACATGCCGTAAAACAATATCTTGACACATCATCATCCCACTCTTCAAGGACTATCACTAACAATCCACTCTTTCAAACTTCAAGGAAATTCAATCCAGTACAAATACCATTACAAATATCTTGTTAATTGTTGTTTATATTAACAATTAAATTAATATAAACAACAATTAAAATAATAATAATAAAAAATTTGCCGCGCTACACAAAAATACCAGAACATGGTGAATACTAGTTTCCTTTATTTAATTACTTTGTGTTTAATTGTTTTTTAGAAAATCAAAATAGAGTTGCCATTTTTGGAATTCCAATAACTTTGTATCCATCCTCAATAAAACGACCATAGTGTGAGTTGTAGGTGCTCGATTTAGACAAACTTAGTATCATAGGAAAGCTAATTTGATAATCTAAACCTTTGTAAGAGGGACTAAACTTTAGTTCGCAAGATACTTAGGTCAAAACTAAGCCTCAAAAGTAGCAAGCTGCTAGAGCCACGAAAATTGACAATATTCCTTTAATGGGTTGTGTGCTTAAGGAAAGAATGAATGAAGATTTGGCTTGGTGTGCTGCCAATTAGGAAATAAATTGAATTATTATTATTTTATTTATTAGAAAATAAAAATAATAAAAAAAGAAAGGAAAATAGAACTTTCTTCTTTTGGATCCATAGGGTTTTAGACTAGGATGGTATATGAGGAATGAGATGAGTCTTTCTCTCATTTTCTACTGTGGCCGCAACACACAAGAAGGGAAAAGAGAGAGTGACATTGAAGAAGAAGAAGAGAAGGAAGGAGATCGATGTGTTCTTCAAGCTAAGATGTTGGGTTCAAGAGATAGTCAAGGGAGGAAGAGTCATCTAGGGTTCGGTCACCACTAGATCAAGAAGTAAGAGAAGTTGATTCTTTGTTTCTTCTCTTATATTCTCTCCTTAGAAATTATTTTAGGGACTCTTATTGATCCACGTGCAGTGATGGATGTTTATGTTTTATTGGTGATTATATTATTTTCTTGTGAAATCGTATAATGATTTTGGCTATGGTGCATGCTAACATGGGCATATTTCTTTGATCACGTGATGAACATGTGGAAATTTGACAAGCTTTGATTTAAAATTTAAGAAAGGTGTGTTCAACATATAGTGTACATGTTAGGTCATAGTGATTCTCATGAATATATTAATGCATGCAAAAGTGAGTGCATTAGTAATGTAGTAGGGAGCATGTTAGTTTTCTATTACCTTGTGTTATTTTAATGACTAGAAAGCATATTAATTATATCATGATGATTGTTGCCTTGCTTTGGTGTTGGAGAGGTGTTCTGCCTACACTAGATTATAGGGTTCAAAAGTTTTGTTTATTAAATTGCCATGTTTAACTACGAGGTATTGGTATATTTTGGTGTTGATGATTAAGTGGATATTTGCACTATGTGAATAGGGGGAAACCCTATGTGTTTCGGCCATACATGTGTAACTAGGGTTGTTTTGTTTTTTTATTTTAAGAATTTTAATTCCATGATGAATTATATGTGATTGGTGTTTTGTGTAGCAACATGCTAGGTATATATTTGTGACGCCTAATATTGTAATTTTTGTACGCATGCATGAAAGAAATTTAGGTAACTCTTGTGTTTGTTTTCCTTGAGGTTTTGGACATGATTAAAAATAGGCATAAGGTCATATTTTAAATTAATTCAAGGCATGATGAATATTTATGTACTGTATCTAATAGAAAAGCATGCTAGGTTTTGTGTATTACTATTTATTTGTATGAGCATGTTGTATTATGGTTTTTAACCTGATGATTTGGATAGGAGCATGATTAGGATTTTGTAATTCGTTAAAAATATTGATGAGTTTATACTATGCTATGAATAGTTATGATTTTATGATAAGATTTAAATTTGGAATCAAGTGTCTCATTCATTATAGAGCTTCGCACATATGGTGTGTCTATGCTTGAATTCTTGTTCATGATTTTATATAACATTGTTGCATGATTATAAGGTGTTGAATTGGCTATAGGCATCTTTTAGTGTAGCTACCTAATTTCAACTAGGACATATTATGTGAATAAAATTTTGAATGCTAAAGAAAATTAAACATTATAAATATTTCGGATACGAGTTTCAAAAAGCATACAATTTAATAAAATATGACCTAACATTAATTTCATAAGATTTATTCCATAAAAAGAAAACTACTACGTTGTTCTATAATTGTCCTCGTTCATGTGGCTCCCTCATAGAGTACATACAGCTTCTTGGAATGGTTCCCAACCTGCCATGGCATCACACAATCAATTCTTGCCTTTGGAAAGCAAAAAAGGGGTGAGCTAAAGCCCTTGTAACACCCTAATTTCTCATAACTAATCGAGAACACAACATTGGATCATAATCATAAACATTGCTCTTTTATTGAATGAAAACTTAAAAATAAGTATATGAATCCATAGTTTTACAAAAATAAAATAATTTTCTTTAACATATTAAAATGAGCAACATTAAATAAAACTTTAAAAGAAAACATTCTTTAATAAAAATAAATAGGCCCGCATGATCTTCCTCGACTATATGATCCCCACAAGTACATTACGAAGCTCCTAGGTCCCACTCGCCACAGAACTTTCTATCTTCAATTGCGTGAATCAATAACATCATAAAGGGTGAGCTTCTAAGCCCAGTAAGGAAAATACAAACATGAGTCAGTTATATAATCATATAATCAAACATGTCATAAATTTCACAAGCACCATAACAAAACTTATTTATACTAATCATAAAACATCATAAAACCCTAGGTCATATCATAGCCTAAGTCATAATCATAAATCATAATATGAATCATAGCTCATAGTCATAAGTCATAGGTCATAAGTCATAATCATAACTAAGGGTCATAGGTCGTAATAACAAGTCAGATATAATAAAAAGATAAGTGCTTATACAGGGGTGGCAATTAAGCCCCGGACATAAGTCTGTCATACACTGGACATCAACTAAGGTCCGTAATAAAATTTTGGCAACCGAGCCTACCAGACATAAGTCTGTGATACATCATTGGACACCTTAGATCCAGACACACTTACCCCTTTATTGTACCTGAAATGTTAGGTCATACAAAACATAAACTAGGTCATAAACTAATTTTCCTTACCGAATCCGGGATATTGAAGACAAGTGTGGGATTAGAAGCTCCTAAAACCAAACATAAAAAAACTGTAAGTCTTCTAGAGAAAAGAAGATGAAGAGAAGATCTAAACCATCCGAATAAAGAATAACCAAAAACCTTAAGTTTCAAAGAAATTGAACACCTAACCAAAAGTCATTATAACTAGTTAGGTTTTCAAATAAAAGGAAAGAATAAGAAGAATGGAAAATAACTAAACCTGAAGAATTAAAAGTACCTTAGATAGCTTAGAAATTTGATCTATACCTCAAACACAAAAATCACACAAAAACTTACTTCCTAAGTGTTTAGAAAAGCTTTAGATTTGAAAGCTTTAACCCTAAAACCCTAGTGTTTCTCTCTCAAATGAAAATAGCAGCTTGAAGGCTTTGAAAAGTGTTTGAAAGATGATGAAAATTGTTAAGTGCAAGGTCCTATTTATAGAGGTCAAGGAGTGAAACTAATCCCCATTTTCATGAATAAATAAATGATCAAAAATAACATTTTTTGCTCAATAGATGCCTAGAAATCGGTCAAAAACATTCAGGAACAAGTCCAAGTTATTGAGAGTTACTTCTTGCTTTGGATTCCTCAAAATTTTAAAAATGGCAAATGGAGCAGATATATCACCTCCCTATAGGCGATATATTGCCTGCACCATAATCCTGAGGGTTTGTGATTTCGTTCATGCAAAGTCGACGTGTTTTTTTGTAAAAGCATAGGCGATATATCGACCCCTAATAGCTGCGATATATCGGCTTACACTGATATACTAAACAACATTTTTTCACATTTGAAGCACACTTAAAGTTGTTTAAACTACTTTGACTGAGTAGTACGAGATCCTAGTGTTGACGCAGTTTTTCACCAATAGTAGATTAAGAAATCAAATAGGGAGATTAGTGATAAATTATAAATCGTGAGGAAAATAAAAGAAACCTCTCGTACACACACAACATTTACGTGGTTCAGTGGTAAAAATCCACCTAGTCCACGAGACAGTATTATTGCTTTTCTCTTTCAATTTCTGCAAAATTTTAGTAATACAAAAAAGACGTCCCCTTCCCTATCCATTATCCTTGATATTTATAGGGGAATTTCCTTGAGAGGTTTGGGTAACTGCATGAATAAATAAGGTATAAATTTAGTACAGATTATTCCCATTTACATTAGGATATGACTTGATAACATAATAGAATATACTCCTACTATCTCTGATAATAAATGGTAGATATGCAATACAACCTAGGCATTAATGAGTGTATAAGCAGCCTCCGGATCTCTTGGGATCCTTCAGTATGCATTCTATCCAAGTTTCCACGAGCTGAATATCTCACCTGAGCTTGTGTTCAAAGACTATTTTCACCTTAGCTCGTGTTAAGCTTAGAGCGCCCAAATTTGGATCTGGCCATTATAGGTCTCGTACTCGATTGTTATCCTAAAAGGCGGTATAACAAAAACTTATATATCGAGGTGCTCACATCATTGTTAACAAAATATTCTACTTGGCTATTTTTCCACATCTTCATTTGCAAGCTGTACCCGAGCTCAGTGATTGAACTCGTGCTAATTTTAGGGTACAACATTTGCCCCCGAAGCTCCTGCTCGTGCTTGATGTCGTCACTTTCTGACATGCACAGTAGGGGCTTTTAGGCTTCTACCATGTAAAATCGTGCCTGTCCACTACTCGAGTACTGGAAATGTGGCTGCCTATAATTGGCGTTCGTTTGAGTTTTGAGGACTGTGACAATTATCTTGTCAACTTTTTGTCGCCGTATGGTTCATTTAATCTCAGCCTTTGGATCTTGAGCTAATCCAACCGGATGGCCTGAATTAATTCTTGTAGTTTATGTATAAATAGGATGATTAGACCTGAACCCTCACCACCTTTGCTTTCAAAAAGTTTCCTTTTCAAAAACAAAATTTCCCTTTTTCTTCTCCAACTTCTCTCAAAAACCCTTCATTTCCTTTCAGATTCTCAGTTAGGGAGTTTACTTTGGACGTATCGATACTTTCTTTGAACCGATCATATCAACTGTAAGTATTTCCTCAATTGGTTTGAATTTTCCAATTCTTTGCTTTCCAATGAGTTTTGTACTGTGGAAAACATCCTTTGCTCAATGTCATTTAGGTTACGTCTGTTTGTAAATAGGAGATAGGGTTTGGTTTAGGCTAAACGAATGATATTAGGCTTATTTAGAAACAAGGTTTTCATAAAATTGGCAAATTTTCTAGGCTTTTCAAAGAAAATTCTAATGGTAAATCGATTTGAATACCTATTTGGGGTGTAGCAACCGAAGGGATTTTAGGTTTGGTCCGGGGTAGCTTAAAGGTTACGATTCCTTAAGCAATTTTTCATTAAACCGCTTTCAAAAGAAAAGTATCGGGACACACGAATACCGAAGTATCAAGGAATTTTAAAAAATCAAAGCACGTGGCCTAGGACCATGCATGGAACCACACATTGAGGCTAGGACATAGCTTAGCTCGTATAAATTTTCAAATCACAAAAGTAAACCACTTAAACCCTCGGACTTCTGTACCTCCACAACTGTAGCTAGTAATCATCTTAGGTTGCCACTAATAGGCTGCTTTGTCGTCAGGCGATCTAAATTATGGCCCCCACAAAGAAAAGTATCGCGAGCTCCTTTGCTTAGAGCAAAGATAAAAGAAAGCAGGTCCCCTCTGACTCTCCCATCCCTCATTTCGGCCCTATGGTGGAGAGAGAAATCTTGTCGACCCCAATGCAATTTTTGAGGCCGACCACATAGTATCCAGGATCACAACCCAGCGGAAAGTTAACAAGATCTTTTTGAGTCATGGGATTGAGATGAGAGTTGTTGGCCACCATGCCTGACTTGCACTGGAAGGAGAGTATAGTTGTGCCCCTCTCCAAGACGACTACAAAGCTTGGAGTGATGAGCACCTGAAGGCATGTGCCTTGCTCATCTTGGACCAGTATTTTGTAGACTTCCTGAACTACGTCAAACTGGCTCCATTCAAGCTCCCACCAAACTCTTATAGACTTTTGGTGGGGTTAAAGTATTTGTTTCTGAAGCACGAGTGGGAGGTCCCCACTCCGGCAGACATTATGTACTTCTTTTGCCTTAAGGCCAATCCCGACCAGAAGGGGCGAGGTGACAGTTTTTACTACCTCACTCGTTTTCCCAACTCAACATCTGTCATTGACCTCCCAACCACCCAAATGACTATAAAGACTTGTTATTTATGTCAAATGGATTCAAGAACTATGATCACTGATACTTCAACCACCCTCATAAATCCTCTATCTTTATGATACATGAACTTTCTTATCGCTTTCACACTTTTTTTTTGTTTAAGTATTATAACTGAGTCCGTTCTTTGTGCAGATATATTCGCGAGGATAGAGCGGTCTGTGACCCTTGGTCTAGTCTCCCTTAAAAGGAGAAATACTACCATAAGGTTGTGAATGACACCACCATGGTGCCCTGCAGCCTGATTAGCAAGGTCCAGATGTTGGCTCTCAGGACCTGAGTTAATCTTCCTGTCATCCCCGAGCTCCCCCTCCTCAAGAGGCCTTGCCAGCCGATGAAGACATCGAAGAGGAGGAAGACGTGGTACTGTTGGTGCAAAAAAGGCGAGCTCCTGAGGATAAGCAGGGGCCTGACCCAAAGCGAGCTGCATCTAGGGCAGCAGTTGGCCCCTCTGGCACAGGTATTCCATACCCATACAAAGAGTTAGATCGAGTTGCTTCTATTTATAGACTAATTCGATTCAAACCTGACCAGCTTGTTAGTCGTCATCCTATCGATCTAGACCTAAACATAACCCTCCTCCAATGTGTGGACCATTTGGTGGTACGCTATGACAACAACTACCCCAAAGGTACCATCGTGGTTGACAACACTCTCAATTTTAGGTTCACCATTTTTGAGGAGTATGGTAAAAACCGTAGGTCTTGGCCTTCCCTGTGTCACGGTGTATACGCTCTTGGTTTTAGGCAGTACATAGATGAGTCCAGCCCAAGGAAGGACCTGAACCCCTAGAACCCAGGAGGTCGTAATTTTAGATTCTCCCCCTCCTCCGTTAATCCAAGAGTTAGAGGTTGTGCCCAACTCGGTCAATAACCCTGAGCTGATTGTAATAGATTCCTCCCCTAGCCCAGAGGGTAGGGTTCTTTCTCTTTATCTTGTGTTTATAATACTTTGAATAATTACTACCTTAATCTAAATCCTCCATTCGCTCTTTTTCAAGTGAAAAGATGGAGCTGCGGGTTTGATTGATGCTTTTAAGGCTGGTGGGACTGGAGCTGTTCATGTGGTGAAGAGGCCTAGAGGGATAAAGAAAATAGCTTCGAAGACTAGGGGTACCACCGAGTCTATGGCTAAAGACAAAGGTGTTAGCTCCACCTGAGAGCAGCCACAAAAGAGACTTCCCTCAACTCGGGTAACCTGAGTCACGGTTCACCAAGATCCTCCTCCTCCTCCTCGACATGTACCTCCCTCAAATCCTCAAGTAATCCAAGGTGAGGCTCCCACTGTTCAGATTCTGGTTAAGCCACTCGATCAAGACAAGATCCCCGAGACATTTCAGGGTACTGTGTATGAGATGGAAAGCCACATGGTTGGCCATTCCTACAAAGCCAACACTAGACACTTAAAGGCTATAGAGAGGCGTACTCCTGAGGATGTCCTCGAATCTGCCATGGGGATGAACCTCATCGTGAATCCTTCTTACTCATAATTTTTCCTTTCTAAATATTTTTAAACTATTCTAGACTTGCCTCATTCTTTTGCAGTGTGTCTTGACTCAATTTCGAGGAATTTCTCGGGTTAAAGCCAGGGACAAGAAGCAAATAGATCGCCAAAGCTGCCCTAGTTTCCTCCCATGAGAGTGAGCAGTCTATGAAAGCCACCCTGTTTACCTCCCAAAATCAGGTCATGGAAGTGAGCCATCGCATGGACCAGCTTCAGGCCAAAAATGAAGAACTTAATAAGAAGCTGAACGAGGTCGAGGCCCAGGCCAAGGAAGAAGCTACAGAGTTATCAACTCAAATGGAGGAGATGCTTTACCATTGTTGAGCTGTCAACTAGGATGGGAACTTCACCTTTATGTAGCCCGAGCTATGGGATCCATGTCTTTCCAAGTTCAAGATTCGGTTCTCACAAGAACCATCGGAGACCGTCGAAGCCTCTGAAGTTGTTCAGGGAGATGGCGAGGAGGTGACTTCTCTAGAGCGAGCTGGCGGACCTCAGTGATTCTTTACTTTCACTTTTATTTTCCAGCTTTCGTAATCAAGTCCTTAAGATCAAAACAATTTCCTCCAGGCTTAGGTCGAGGTATTTTCTCCTCAAGATGACAATATATTTTTGAATATTCATCTAACTTATGATCTATTTGTATTTCCCCTAGTTTTATTGTTTTCTCATGTTTATGAATCCTTAGATTCTTGTACATTCGAAATCTTAGGGGTTGACTTTAGATCGAGATATATTTTATCGATATCCTAGTTGTATCCAAGATTTGCTTGCTTATTTGCGTCATACATGTTAAGAATCAGGCCTCGAACCTGGTTATGTCAAGGGTTTTAGAGATTTCTCAAACTTAGTTCGCGTTTGATTTTTCAAACATTCAAGCTTTAAAAAGCCGTTGAATAATAAAAATTTTCCAAACTCTAAGTTTTAATCTTTATCTTAATAAGCTAAACTCTCTTAGAAACTTTCTTTGGTTATGTGATCTCCAAGCAACCAGAACGTATAAACATTCTTGGTTTCTTTTACAAAGTGAGCTTGTGATAATATAACGATAAAAGTGGTTATTTAATAATCCAACTGTTATTGAACTAAAATGGCTTTTATAAATAAGCCTTACATAAACGGTAATTCTGAAAACATTAAAGACAGTGAAACTATTGACAATACTTTTTTAAGTGTAGGGCATTCCAGGTCCGTGGGACTATTTCCCCACTTAGCCTAGCTAGCTTGAAAGTTCCTTCACGTAGGACCTCTACGATCTGATATGTTCCTTCCTAGTTCGGTTCTAACACACCATCCTTGGGATCTTTATTTGCCAAAATGATCCTTTGCAGAACCAGATCGCCTAATCCAAGTCTACATCCCTTAACCTTTGAATTGAAATGACGAGTGATATTTTGTTGATAATGAGTGAGTTGTAAATGTGATGCCTCTCATTTTTCTTCGATTAGATCGAGGGATGCACTAAGTAACTCATGGTTATGATCTTGATCTATGGTTTTTTGTCTGTGTGGCATTATCATTGCCTCAATTGGCAGCGTAGGTTCTATGTGAGGTTAGGGAAAAGAGGGTATGTGTCGTGGAGGTTCTATGTGAGGTCTGGTATGCCTAGAGTACTAATGGGAGATGCTCGGGCCATAATCCCTTTGCCTCATCCAGTCTTTCTTCAAGCTTGCCTTCAGGGTTTTGTTTACAGCCTCGACCTGCCCATTGGCTTGTGGGTATGACGATCCATCAATGAAGATTTTACATAATTCCTGCACCGACTCCCTTATTAGCTCAACCTCAAAGCCTGTGCACTCAGCAAAAAAAATGGAAAGGGCTTGGCTCTTGATTGTCATTTGTGGCATATATAATATCTTAAACTGGCTAAGTTTGATGGCCCATTTTAATAGATGTTCCGACGTTTCAGGCTTTTGCGAAACCTCCCTTAAATGTTGGTCGGTTAAGACGTGAATAGAATGGGACTGGAAGTATGACCTGAGCTTCCTTGAAGCCAAAATGAGATAGAATGCAAGATTTTCTATCAATGGGTATCGTGATTCAACTCCGAGAAACCTCTTACTTACATAATATACGTGTTTCTACGCCCAATTTTCTTCTCCAACTAACACAGCACTGACTGCGTTTTCTGTCACAACCAAGTATAGAAATAGACATTCTCCGGATGTTGGTTTTGACAGTATGGGGGGTTTAGCTAGATGCATTTTCAGATCTTGAAATGCCTGTTCGCATTCTATGGTCGACTCAAATTTCTTATTTCCCCTGAGCAAGTTGTAGAATGGTAGACACTTGTCCGTGGATTTTCAAACGAAGCAGTTCAAAGCCGCCACCTTTCTAGTTAGGCTTTGTACTTCCTTACTTGACTTGGGCACAGGAATTTCTAGCAACGACTTGATATTTTCCAGATTTGCCTCTATCCCCCTTGTTTTGACTATAAACCCTTGAAACTTTCCTGGTGCAATTCTGAAAGTGCACTTCTAGGATTCAGCTTCATGTTATACTTCCTAAATATGCCAAAACATTCTTCTAGGTTGAACACATAGTTACTGGCAGTCTTTGACTTGACGAGCATATCATCGACATACACCTCAATGTGTCTCCCAATCTGGTTAGTGAACATTTGTTTGACCAGCTGTTGGTATGTAGCTCCAGCATTTTTTAGCCCGAATGGCATAACTTTGGAACAATATTGTAACATCCCAAATTACCTGATAAGGCTTAGGGCCTTGATTAGCGTGACAGGATGGAAAATTGTGGAAATTATGTGATTATGTGATGTATATGTGTATCATTATATTATTATGTGTGTTGTATTATAATATGACTTCATATGCATGTTTAGGTGTATTAAATATGTCTGTGAGCCCATTTCTTTAAAAGGGAAATTTTCTTAATTTGGCCCGTGCTGACACCGTTTTTTGTCAACTTAAAAAGGAGAGCAATTAAAAAAGAATATATCATAGGAAATTAAATAAGAAGATGAAAACCAGATCTTTTTACGTGGTTCAGCAGTTAAATCTACCTAGTCCACGAGTCTGTGTTATTAACCCTTGGGAGTCTTCTGGAAACTTTCAAAGAATAGTTGCTCAGAGTTTTCTCTCAAGATCTCATAACTTCATCCCTCTACAAATGGAGTTTCCTTCTCTATTTATAGAGAAGGTTTCAGAATTCATTCCCACATATTTTGGGAAGATATTCTGTAATTCAAATGATATAATGCCACTTAATGCATTATTTTCCACATACACGATAACATCCCATAAAACGAGGGATTAGTTAACAAATTACACAATATCCCTTAAACATAGGGATTCTATAACAATAAATACATTCACACGTAACCGAATAGCTCAGATACTGAGTCCATTACACCTTCGAGACTATTTGTCTATTACGAGCTCGAACCATCTTGTCTGAGGGCAACAGATGCATCAGGAAATAAATACAAGTGTTGAACCCTTATTGAGAGCTTACCTCACAAGCTCAGAGAATCTTCGAGGCTACACACTACTTGTGCTTAAGAGGTCGTCATTTATAGCGAAACTTTTTGACTGAAGGATCATATGACGACTGTACTTATTTCGAGTTTACACCTAACGAGCCTAGATTTCGAGTTCGTCATAATTCCTCAATCTCGAAATCTAGGTGTAGCATTTTGCCCCATCAAAAGTATCAGTTCGAATCCTAGGAGAAGGAAACTTTTGAACTGCCCTCCTTGGAAACTGTACCATCTAATGTACTTAAGAGTGGACACGTGTCAGCCAGGGGTTGTTCAACTAGAGCACTTGAGTGCTTTTGTACCATGCCCACGTCTATTCTTCTACCACCTTTATTTCGCCATTGTCATGTCTGTGCCCATTCGTTCGATCAAATATCGAGTTCGGCTAATGGTCTAGATTAGTTTGTCGTTTGACATTCTTTATGGTATATAAATATGCCCATACCATTTTCTTCCCCTCAGTTTCGTATTTTTCAGAGAAAAAAGAAAAAACCAGAACCCAAACTTTGTTTTGTTCTTGCATGTTTTCCAAACCGAGAAAGCAAAACAACTTTGGCTTGTTTGACTTCGTGAGATCATTCTTGCAACCACTCCTCTAGTCATCAATCTCTCTGTATCCGCAAGCCACCGTGTGTAAGTTCCTGTTCTTGATCCCATGTGTTTATATATATTAATTTTGACCACATAGTTTAGCTGATACTGCACAATCTTTGGGTTCAAAATTTTTAGAGATCATGGGTTTCAAACCCAAATTTAGTGTCGAGGATGCGAATGTGATTTTTAATTGTTATTTATTGCTTATGGGTAATGTACCGTGTAGACCAAGAAATAGGGTACTAACTTAGGGTTTTAAATTGCAAGTTTCCCAAAATTATCACCTTTCTGAGTAACCGTCAATTTTTTCCATGAAGATCCCGGATTCATAAAATGAACCCACTTTCCCTTCTCTATGTCAAATACATGCTCAAGGCCCGAACCTTATAATGGCTCGGGGGTTCCTTCAAATTTATCTCGTTCCTTCGAGATTTCGATCTCGACCGAGCTTATTCCGTGATTTCGAGCCTTCGAGCTCGCATCACCTAGAATTTTATTCTTTATTCCTTGTGTGCCTGGCCCTCACCCTTTTCTTTCTTGCTAGATGTCACAGAATCTTGAAAAACGATGGGGGTCAGTGCTCGCAACTCCATATTCTCCGACAACTCTAAGCCCTGAATCGCCCTTCACCCGAAATCAGCAGCTAATTCTTGAGCATAAAGTGAGGTGTGAATAAGAAGATATTCGAGCTCACTTCTGACGTCAAATCGACGAGGTTGAGGAGAGGAAAAGGAAAAAACTTCAGGTCGCTATCTATCCAGACCCAGACTCCGAGGTTAGACCGAACCCTCTTGACCCTACACTTAAAGTAATTGTTGTCTTCAAGCCTGGTGACCTTGTATTCTTGCTGATGGAGGAGTAATCAAATCGTCCATCCACCATGTAGCCAACTGCAATTCCTTCCTCAAGGGAGGAATTTTTCGAGGACGAGCATTACTGGAGCTCGATTTCTTCGCTAGGAAAAATCTTTGACATCTTGGCCCTTCACGGTCTTGGACTATCTGACTTGATGAGATGTCAAGCTCCCACCTCCAACGAGCGAAGCTGTTACGCCCCAGGGGATAGTCGTCCTGACAATAAACTGAAGCTCGCGGCCTGGAGTCACAAGCATATGAAGGCAGGGGCTATACTGCCCTTGAAGTCCTTTTTTATGGACTTACTAGATTTTGTTGGGCTCGCACCCTTCAAACTCAACACCAATTCATATAGGGTCTTGTCAGCGCTAAGGTCCCTGTACCACGAACTGAAGTGGGTCGGACCTTCGCCAAAGGAGATCATGTATCTCTTTTTCCTGAAAAGTAACCCCTCCCTAGCTCGGGGAGGAGATGGCTTCTATTACTTGTCGAGCTATCCCAAGGAGAAGAAGATCTTTGAGGACATAAGTGGTAAGCTCGGCTGGAGGCGGAGGAAGCCGAGGAGGAAGTTGAGAAGGCTAAGGAGGGGTCGAATGCTGTCAAGGGGGATGCTCCTGCTTCCTAGAGACTCGATCATGGGCTGCATCCCATTAAAATTTTGGTATAACTTTTTCCATTTTTATGCTTTCGAGGCAGAAATAATTTACAGCTCATAAAAGAGATATTTTTTTTATCCAAGCTTACACTTGATATTCTTGATGTTATGCTTGGTTTTTCATTAATATTTTTTCCTTACATTTCTCAGATCGAAATATTTTAAGCAATTTATATTAATTTTTTTCCTTTTATGTTTTTTTATTGATACAAACATCTGTTGGATTTCAGCTCGAGTTTTGATGCATTCATGCATAGTTTGCTCGATGTATCCATATCCGATCTCATTTTGTGTCAAGGTCGGATCTTACTTTTACCATGCACTTGAAAGTACTTAAGTGGTATGTAAGATAGGTAGTTTAGTTATATCTTGCTTTTTATAGTCACTTTTCCTATTCCTTGAGTAGTTCCCTGAGGTTATGAGGTCGAAACTTTTGTTGCAAAATACTCCACTCTTGATATCGACTTAGCTCGAAGTAGGTTTATCTTTTTCCCACTTATGTCGATCAGTTTTAGTTGGTTTGTTCTAAACCTATTTAGGTCGTGTTTGGTTTATAATCCATACACTTATACACTTGTAATCTAGTTATGTCTAGATCATATTAGCTCGTGTATCTGGTTATGTCCAGACACTCATTTTTAAATAATCTAGTTACGTCCAAATTACTTTAGCTCGCGCGCCTGGTTATGTCCAAACACTCATTTCGAGCATATACTTATAACTTCTATGTCGGGTTAATTATCCAAACATTTTAATGTTATTTATTTTTTCAAACTTATGGTATGTATACCACTGATGCCCCCTTAATATCCTATGAGTGTGACCATAGGTTATTAAAATAAGAGAGTTCGCAAAAAACTCAACATATAAGAACAAGAATGACTGTTGATCAGAATCAAATATTTTATTAATATAAATTTTGAAAACACAGACATGCTTGGTTACAATGAGACATCATCCCTACATTACTGATAGTAAGGTCGTAAATGCTCGCCATTCCAAGCTTGCGGTACCAATTCTCCATTTATTCTCGCCAATTTATAGACTCCAGGTCGAATAATTGAATCGATCTGGTAAGGTCCTTCCCAATTAGGTCCAAGTACGCCCGCAGCTGGGTCCCTTGTAGCTAGGAAAACGCACCTCAACACTAAGTTTCCCAATTCGAACTTCCTATCACGAAGCTTTTTATTAAAATATCGGGTAGCTCGTTGCTGATATGCTGCATTTCTCAGTTGAGCTTCATCTCTCCTTTCTTCAACAAGGTCCAGACTTACTTCGAGCTGGGATTGGTTTCACGCTTGATCATAAGCATGGCTATGGATCGTGGGTATTTCGACTTCGATTGGTAACATGGCCTCGCACCCATATGCCATGGAAAATGGGGGTATGCCCTGTTGAAGTGTTCGCTATAGTTCGATATGCCCAAAAAACTTTGGGTAACTATTTGGGCCATTTTCCCTTAGCTTCTTCTAACTGCTTCTTCATAGAACTCTTGAGAGTTTTATTTACCATTTTGACCTGGCCGTTTGCTTGGGGTGGGCAACGGAGGAAATTTTTTTTATTATTCCATTTTTTTCACAAAAATGTGTAAATAATTAACTATCGAATTGAGTACCGTTATCTGATACTATTTTCCTTGGCATTCCATATTAGCAGATGATGTTTTTTACCACAAAGTCCAAGACCTTTTTCGAGGTAATTGTTGCCAAGGGTTCAGCCTCGGTCCATTTTGTAAAATAATCGACCGCGACCACAACATACTTTACTCCACCTTTAACGGTTGGAAATGATCCTATGAAATCAATTCCCCATACTACAATTGTCCATGGGGAGGTCATCATGGTTAGTTTGGATGGTGGAGCTCGTGGAATTGTAGCGAATCGCTGGAATTTATCACATCTCTTGACATATTCTAATGCATCTGCTTTGACTGTGGGCCAGAAGTACCCTTGTCTTATAATTTTATTTGATAGACTATGCCCCCAAGTATGGTCTCCAGAAAATCCTTCATGAATTTCCTCTAGGATTTTCTTTGACTCGGGTGGGGTCACACATTTGAGTAACGACATAGAATATCCTCTCTGATACAACCTTCCCTCCACAATAGTGTATCTCGGAATGTGGTACAACAATTTTCGAGCCTTGTTCCGTTCTACTGGGAGAATGTCAGTTTTGAGGTAATCAACTATTGGGGTCATCCAGGTTGGTTCGAAATTAATCATGCACACGTCTTCCTTTTCAGGCTCACTAATATTGGGAGTCAACATGTATTCTATTGGCACTACATTCAGCGTGTCAGCTTCGTTGGATGTGGTGAGCCTGGCTAAGGCGTCTGCATTTGAGTTTCATTCACAAGGAACCTTCTCTATGGCATAGAACTCGAAATGTTTGAGTGCGGCCTTAGCTTTTTCTAAATACGCAGCCATTCTTATGCCACGAGCCTGATATTCCCCTAGAATTTGGTTAACCACCAATTGCGAGTCACTGTAGCAGTGTATTGCTTTGGCCATGAGTTCCTTGGCTATGCAGAGTCCTGCCAATAAAGCTTCATAGTCAACCTCGTTATTAGATGCTTCAAAGCTGAACCTCAAGGCGAAGTGAAATCGATGTCCTACTGGGTGATTAATATGATTCCTGCCCCCGATCCATTTTTGTTGGAAGATCCATCGACATAAAGTTTCCACAGCTCGCAGGCTGGGGTTATAACTTCGTCATCAGATACTCCCGTACATTCCATGATGAAGACTGCCAGGGCTTGCCCCTTTATGTTCGTTCTCAGATGATACGTGATCTCGAACTGTCCGAGTTCAATAGCCCATTTCAATAATCTGCCTGAGGCCTCTGGTTTGGACAAGACTTATCGCAGTGGTTGGTCAGTCAACACGTGGATGGGGTGTGCTTAGAAGTAAGGTCGGAGATTTCAAGATGAGTGGATCAGGCTGAGAGCCAATTTTTCCATTAAAGGGTATCTCGATTTTTCCCCCAGTAACCTCTTGCTGACATAGTACACTGGTTTTTGTACCTTCTTGTCTTCTCGAATGAGCACAACACTGATGATGTGCTCGGTTGTAGCGAGATATAAGTATAAGACTTTTCTTGTGATAGGTTTTGACAAGATCAGAGGTTCCGCAAGGTGTTTCTTTAGATCCTGAAATGCGAGCTCGCATTCTTCTCTCCATTCAAATTTTTTACCTCCTCTCAAAAGGTTGAAGAATGGAAAATAACGATCTGTAGATTTAGAAACAAACCTACTTAATGTCGCCATCTTTCGTGTTAAACTCTGGACATTTTATGCTTCTGAGGTGACGACATGTCAATTAACGATCAGATCTTGTCAGGATTAACCTCTATTCCTCGCGCGCTTACTATGAAGCCCAGAAACTTCCTCGACGATACTCCTAAAGAGCAATTTTAGGGGTTGAGTTTCATGTTGTACTTTCGTAATACGACAAAGCATTCTTTGAGGTTGTCTACATGGTTATCATTATGTTTAGATTTGACTAACATATCATCAACATAAATTTCCATGTTATTACCTATCTGCTCAGAGAACATTCTGTTCACGAGTCTTTGGTACCTCACTCCAGCATTTTTAAGCCCGAAGGGCGTAATATTGTCACAATACAACCCTTTATCAGTTACAAAGCTCGTATGCTCTTGGTCCAGTGCGTGCATGGCGATCTGGTTATATCCAGAATAAACATCCATGAATGACATAAGAATGTGCCCAGCTGTGGCATCTACTAGCTGATCGATCCAAGGTAGGGGAAAGCAATCCTTTGGGCATGCCTTGTTGAGGTCGGAGTAATCGATGCAAGTTCGCTATTTTCCATTGGGTTTTAGAACCAATAGTGGATTGGCGATCCAATCAGGATAGAAGGCATCCCATATGAACCGATTCGCCTTTAACCTGTCGACCTCTTCCTTTAAGGCTTTCTTTCTAACATCGTCCAGGAGTCTCCATTTTTGCTGCTTCGAGGGGAAGCTCTTGTCAATATTGAGTGCATGGCTTATCAAATTTGGACTTATCCCTACCATGTCTGAATGTGACCATGCGAAAACATTCTAGTTTTTCGTTAAGAAGCAAATTAATTGCTAGAACGCTTTTTCAGAAAGATTTTTCCCCACCTTCACAGTCTTTGGGGGATCGACTTATTCGAGCTTGACCTCTTCGAACTCCTCCAATGGCTCGAGGTCAGGTCTTTCCCCTACTCTAGGGTCAATTTCTTTGTCGATTTCAAAGATCGTCCCGTCCTCATTTTAAATTATGACAAGTGCCTGTGCACTTGTTTGTTTTTTTCCCTCTAACGGAAAAGATATAGCATTCCCTCCCCGCGAGTTGGTCCCCTTTTAGAGCCTCGATGCCACTAGAAGTTGGGAACTTGATGGCCGATACATTATAGGCCGTTGGAAGATCAACTACAACGAACTCCATGATCCTGGTTATAGAGACTGGGTAGTCTCCCAAGGTCACAGGGAGTTCAATGAATCCCATGTACGCAATGCTTTCTCTTGAAAAGTCGTACAACATAGTTGCACAGGCTTTTAGGTCACGAAGCGCGAGTCCTATCTTTTCTAAAGTAGCCTTATAGAGGATATTCACCGAGCTCCCGTTGTCAATTAGGACTCGATGTACCCTCTTGTTTGGGAGCTGAAGGGTGATGAACAGAGGGTCATTACGAGAGAACTGTACATAGGACGCGTCGTCTTCAGTGAAATTTATGGGTTGAGTTTCGACTCTTTGTAGTTTCGGAGCTTTAGGCTCGGGTTCGTAGGGAGAAGCGTTACTAGTTTTTAAATCATTCATATATCTTTTCTGGGCATTCCTGCCCAATCCCACGATATGGGGTCCCCCCGAGATGATTATAACATCTTCTCCATCAATCGAAGGAGGTCGTTCATCTTCTCGAGCTTGGGAATTACTGTTCTGGGCAGGTTGCACAGTTACTGCCCTTTGGCTGGTGGAAGCCTGATTGGGGTTTCGGTTTCTTACATATTGCCCAAAATATCCCCTCAATATCAATCCTTCGATCTTGTCCTCTAATTTTCTACACTCATCGGTTGTATGTCCGATATCTCTGTGGAATCTACAGTATTTGTTAGAATCTCTATTCTCCTTTTGGCTCCTCATGGGATCAGGTCGTCTGAAAGGAACCTAGTTTTCATTAGCCAGGTAGATATTCTCATGAGACTCATTGAACTCGGTATACACCTTGTATACAGAGAAGTATCTTTCCCCTTTCTTCATCTTTCCCCCATCTGCCTCGGGGTTATTCCCTTCATTTTTCTTTCTCTTAGAAAGGTTGTCCCCGGGGAGTTTTGAAGTTGTAAGATCTGTCGAGGTCGAGGCAGAGTTTGTGTTTATTGTTGTAGTTATGGGCTGAGAGGTCATATTCTATGCTGACCTTGCCTCCTCTATATTAACAAACCTCTGAGCTCTTCTATTGAACTCAGTTAAGGACCTTACAGGCTTTCTTTGCAAATCTTCCCAAAGAGGACTTCCAGGCATTACTCCATCTCGAACGGCCATTAAATGGCCACTATCTTCGACATCTCGAGCTCGAGAGACTTCTAAGTTAAACCTTGTGAGGTCACGTTTTAGTGACTCATTTGGCTGCTGCCGGACATTGGTGAAGGCCGATGCCTCGGGCCTAATGCTGACCATGGATTTGAATTGTTTCTTGAAATCTCTAGATAGTTGATCCCAGGATGTTATCGAATGTCTTTTGAACTTTTCAAACCACTTTTTAGCTGGTCCTATGAGAGAGGCCGAGAACATCATACACTTGAGCTCGTAGCCCACATTGTTGGCCCGCATAATTGTGTTGAATGTGCTCAAGTGGCTGTATGGATCTGAATTTCCATCGAATGGCAGAATATGAGGAATTCTAAACCCTTGAGGAAATGAGGTGTTAGAGATATGCGGGACAAAGGGCTCGAGTTCTTCATCGAACTCTTCATTCCGTTCCCAGCTACGTTCGTTCTGTAAGAGCCTGAATGCTTTCTCCATCTGCTCAATCCTTTCTTGGACAGGATCTATGGGATGCCTAATTGGAACCTGGGGGGGCTGGTTATCGTTGATAACAACTCTAGTTCCTTGCCTCAGTGCAGAATTGTAATTTGGCGGTTTGCTGCCATTTAGATGATCTCGTAGATCTGAGCTTGGGGATTATCACGTCATTGATTATGGTTTAAATGCTCCCGTAGGTCAGACTGATTTCCTTGATTCCTGACATTCCTTCGCTTTGTGTCATAAATGCTCACAGACCTAGTATAGTCCGAGCTTTCACTGACATAGCTTGTTGCTCGGTGATTACGAGGTGGATCCTCTGCTGGTCTCCTTGGCCCAGCAACTCATGACCGTGACATTTGGCTTCTTGTAATTTGAGGAGCCCTGCGATCTCGGGAAGCCTCTCTTTCATTTCCTTGTCCTAGTCCAGCTTGTCGATCCCTATTTTGATGGGCAGGTCGCGGAGCTTCCTGAATTGGTGAGGGATGCCTTATTGGTGATGGCAAGTGCCTTATGGGAGATGGTGGCTATCTCCCAGTGTTGGGCCTAGAAGGTCCCAAATTTTCCCGGTTAGGTTTCGGGACATTCTGCGCAGTACCAGGATTTGAGGTCCGAGCCACTGAGGGGGCTCGGTTATTCCCCATTCCCGGGTGTGCTGCTGCAGTCGGATTGGCAAGGGCCTCAGCCCGATTCCCCCTCTAAGTTCTTGGCTGAACAGAATGGGATGTTGGTGGCGGTGCTTGTTTCGCCCTCCGGACGGCCACATTCTTGCGAGGACGTCCCCTACACCTACGAGGTGGGGCCTGAGTGCCTCATGGAGGTACTTGTGCCGCTGTAGCCATTCTGGCCTGCTCCTCATTGCATTTGGTAGCTTCAGCCAACTGTGTGCACAGCTGGTGATTCTCGAGTTCCACAATTGGAACATATCTATCGTGATTATAATACATGTCCTCGTCGGGTATGGGGGCAGGTGGTCCTCGAGAATCGGATGAGTCACTCATTTCTTCGGGATCGGGATCCGCCATAGGTTGGTTCCCAGGCCGCCGTGGGTAATCTACCTCACAGGGAATTTCCTCCCGCGGTTTATTGGGATCGTTTGCAGCCATTGCTAATCCGAGAGGCTCTCTGACTAAACAGACTCACGCACTGTTTATTGGCTCTCAATGAAAGCACCAAACTAGTGACACCATTATTCTTCAACTTAAAATAGAGAGCAATTAAACAAGAATATATTAGAGGAAATGAAATAAGAAGATGAAATCGGATCTTTTTATGTGGTTCAGCAGTTAAATCTGCCTAGTCCACGAGTCTGTGTTATTAACCCTTGGGAGTCTTCTGGAAACTTTCAAAGAATAGTTGCCTAGAGTTTTCTCTCAAGATCACAAAACTTCGGCCCTCTACAAATGGAGTTTCCTTCTCTATTTATACAGAAGGTTTCAGAATTCATTCCCACATATTTCAGGAAGATATTCTGTAATTCAAATGATATAATGCCACTTAATGCATTATTTTCCACATAGACGCTAACATCCCATAAAACGTGGGATTGGTTAACAAATTACATAATATCCCTTAAACATAAGGATTCTATAATAATAAATACATTCACACGTAATCGACTAGCTCAGATACTGAGTCCATTACACCTTTGAGACTATTTGTCTATTACGAGCTTGAACCATCTTGTCTAAGGGCAAGAGATGCATCAGGAAATATATACAAGTGTTGAACCCTTATTGCGAGCTTACCTCACAAGCTCGGAGAATCTTCAAGGCTACACACTACTCGAGCTTAAGAAGTCGTCATTTATAATGAAATTGTCTAACTGAAGGATCATATGACGACTGTGCTTATTTTGAGCTTACACCTAACGAGCCTAGATTTTGGATTCGTCTTTATTCCTCAATCTCAAAGTCTAGGTGTAACAGCTCGTTATGGGTATATTTGGCATATATGTGATATGTGTGTGGGACAAATTTATTATGTGGATATATTTGGGTTACTCAGCGCGAGTCGATCCTACGGAGCAAGCTAGTGGGAAAGTCACAACAGGACCCATATTTAACTCGGTGTGAGTCAAGGGATATTTTGGGTATTTAGTACATTACTGGGTTATTGGGTAACAAGAATGATTATTTGATGATATATTTAGAGTTAGTGAGACCAGGAGGGAATTCAGGGAATTTTGACTATTTTACCCTCCAAGGCGTTTATGGGACCTTGAGCATTGGGAAATGTTTGATGTTACTTAAGCTCAAAGTAACCTGTCAAAAACATAAAAAGAACGTTCAATATGTTCTCTCTCTCCCGTTATCCCTTTTTACCATTCGTAGCATTTTCGAAGGAAACTCCAGTTTTAGGACTCAGATTCAAGCAAGAATCGAGTCATAACGATTCTAGGAAAGATTAGAAGCTTATTAGCTGGTGGATTTAGCGAGAAACGATGTAATCAAAGGTAATTTATGTTTTGAAATTTTGAGTTTCCGTTTCCTAAAGTTTCTTAAATTTTGAATTTGGATTTTACGTTTTGAGAAGTTTTTGAATGGTTCGGAGCTTGGGTTTTGAAGTTTTTGGGCCATTGGGATCTTTGTTTATGAGATTTGGGTATGTTTTGATTAGTTTTTGGAAGGATTTAAAGTGGGAAAAGGGAGTTTCATGGCTGTGATCGTGGTTGGGTCGTGACCCTTTTCTTGTTGTCTGCGACCCAGGCTTGAAAAAAAAGGAAGAATTAGTTATTGGGAGCACCTTGGGCCGCAGCCCACGGCGCAGATAGAGAGGGGTTTAGCCCCTATTCTTGAGCAGGTCGTGACTCAGGTTTTTGTGGCCGCGGCCCAGAAGGACAGTTTTGGAAAACGTGGGTTTTCGATCATGGGAACATAAACCTAAGGGCTTGGGAACGATCCCACTAGTCTGTTGGGTAGGATTCGACGTCCCGAAGGCTTGGACTTGGTCTGAAAGCCTTTATTTACTCGTTTTTACGGGATTTTATATTATGGTTGTTACTAGGTTATCACTAGGGGCTCGGAACTGAGATTGTGCTTAAGGGTTGTTTATTTGTAACCCGTGCTTGGACTAAAGGTAAGAAAAATGCACCCAGTTTGTGATACATGTGATTATGGCATGGCCTGAATGTTGAATATAGAATTGATCAGAGCATGAGTATCTATAAATGTGCATGATTATTATTATGCTTGTGATTCTGAATTGTTGAATAGGAACATGAATAGGGCATGAATGCCTAAGTATGCGCATGATTATGATTATGCTTGTGATTATTTATTAAGCATGTTGACTGCTTTATATCTGGATATTTGACATATGATATATGCAAGTTTGCATTATCTTATTGAGAAAGGATTGATTTATTAGTCAAGGACGACAATAGTGCGCTGAGCCTTGGTCGTTATGGTTATGCTTAACTAGGAGCACATCATATGCTTGACCGGCCTACTTGTCGGGGAAAACTCAGTGCCAGGTACGCTAGATCAGCTCCAAAGCTGGTTATATAGAGGACAAGGCAATGGGGCCCCAGGTGACTTATTAGTCCCATATCCTAGCATTGACTTATTAGTAAAGGACGGGATTAGCACGGTGAGTGCTGGTCGTAAAGTATTGACTTATTAGTCAATGACGACATTAGCACGGTGACTGTTGGTCATAATGCATTGACTTATTAGTCAAGGATGGCATTAGCACGGTGAGTGATGGTCGTAAAGCATTGACTTATTAGTCAAGGATGACATTACCATTTGCAATCCTGGTCAAAGCTAGGTACGCTTATACAGAGGATAGGGCGGAGGGAGCCGGGGTGACTTATTAGTCCCATATCCTAGCATTGACTTATTATTCAAGGATGATGTTAGCACAGGGAGTGTTGGTCGTAAGGCATTGACTTAATAGTCAAGCACAACAATTGCACGTGGAGCACTGGGCCATATGGTTTAATCTGACTAGGAGCACATTATATGCTTGACCGACCTATGGGTCATAGATAACTAAAGTGTCAGGTATGCTGGGCTAGTTCCAAGGTTGGTTATATAAAAGACAGAGCAAAGGGCCCCAGGGTGACACATTAGTCCCACATCCTAGGGCATTGAGCCAGTATGATTCCATAATCATGTATTTGGGTATTGGACCTCGATATGATTTATTGATAATTTATCTAGGGTAATTGGTCCCGTATGACATTATAGTCATGTGTATGATTAGTATTCATGCATGAGGAGGGTTATTACTACTAGGCATGCTTGTTATGATTTGGATATATGTTATTAACTGCTTATGAGCATGTTTAAGTTTTCTTGTTGAGCCTTGGCTCACGGGTGCTACGTGGTGCAGGTAAAGGGAAAAGAAACATGGACGATCTTTGAGTTGGAGAGCTTAGTTGATGATGTGTACATATGCAGCTGCTCGACCACCAGGGTAGAGGGTTTAAAGAAGAACTAGGGTCGAACATTATATTGCTTCTTAGGTCGGCAAGTTGTAACTCTTTTATTGTAATGAACCTTTTAAATGTATTTTGGGATCCCATGTATACAGTAAATGTTATAGTGAAATGTTTGTATATTTGACCCAAATTTTTAACCGTTAATCACATTTAGTTACACAATTATATCAAAAAGACTCGTTTAGCGAGTTTAGCACTATTTAAAATACATAATGTACTAGTCCCTGGATAGTAGGGCGTTACAAATATACATCATTCTCGGTCATGAAACTGGTATGCTCTTAGTATGGAGGGTTCATCACAATCTGTTTATATCCAGAATACACGTCCATGAAAGACATGAGCTCTTGACCGGCTGTGGCATCTACCAACTAATCAATTATTGGTAGTGGGAAACAATCCTTGGGACAAGCCTTGTAGAGGTCGGAGAAATTGATACAAGTTCTCCACTTCTCGTTTGGCTTCGGGACCAGTACGGGATTAGCAACCCAGATCGGGTATTTTGCTTCCCCTATAAATCTGCATTTAAATAGGCGAGCTACTTCTTCTTGTAACACTTCAGATCGTACTATCCCCAAAAGCCTCCTTTTTTGGGACTTTGCAGGCACATTCTTATCCAAGTCTAAAGTATGCATTATTATACTTGAATTGATTCCCATTATATCATTATGCGACCAGGCGACAACATCCAGGTTCTTCCTTAGAAACTCGACCAGCTCCTTCTTCCTTCCGACTTCAAGATTTTTTCCAAATTTGACAACTCTTGATCTTCTAGGTCAATGTTTATTCCTTCGAGCTCTTCTATTGCTTTAAGCTCAGACCTGTCGTTGCCTACCCATGGATCAATGTCGTCCTGTTGGGAGACTTCATCTTTTCCTTCTCGAGGTTCTACCGTCCTACAGGTAACTTCCATTTCCTGGGACTCCTCATTCCCTTCACCTATAACCATCACCTACTGCCCGGGTTGTGATTTTCCCTTCATATCAACGCTATAGAATTTTTTGGCGACTAGCTAATCTCCTCATACTGTGCATATTTTCGAGGTTGAGGGGAACTTCATTGCCAGGTGTCAGATCAAGATGATGGCTTCAAAAGCCATCAGCGCGAGTCACCCAAAATCGCTTTATAAGCGGCCGGACAATCGATTACCACGAACTCAAGTATTTTAGAGACAGTTCGTGACTCTTCTCCCAATGTAACTCTCAGTCCAATTGTCCCTATTGCCACCATTCATTTACCTGAAAATCTGTACATAGTCATTAAGGTCGCCTTCAAATCGGTTACAGATAATCCCATCTTTTCTAGGGTGCACCTAAAAATCACATTTATGGAACTTCTATTATCCACCAGTATCCTCCATACCCTTCGGTTAGTGAGCTGCACAGTTACCACCAGCGGGTCATTGTGCGGGAATTAAATGTGCTAGCATCCTTTTCCATGAAAATGATCGGTTGTTTTTCCATTAGCTATTATTTCGATAACTGCTGCTCTGGGACAAACTCCACACCGTTATGAGTTTTCTATTCATTAATATACCTTTTTTGGGCTCCGCTGCTCGTGCCTGCCAAATGAGGTCCTCCAACAATAGTTGTTATATCTCTTCCTACTATCGGGGAAGGGTCGCTTTGATTCATCTAAACTCCAGGCTGACCTGTCAAGGCTTCCGGGGCTAGATGAGGATTCTGCCCAGCAGGTTGATTGAGAGCTACTCGATTTCGAGCGTACTGGGCTAATGGACCAACCCAAATGAGAGTCTCAATCTCATCTTTCAACTGTGGGCACTGATCGGTGTTATGAGAGATGCCATTGTGAAAGCGTAAAAATTTGAGGGGTCTCTCTTCGACCTCTAATTCCTTAGAGGCTCTAGCTTCTTCCACGTGAGGCGATTAGAATTTGCTAGGAAGGGGTGCCTGTTAGGTTGGTGTAGGTGGCATAAATGAGCTTGAATTTCTCCAGACTTAATCTTCTTCGTGTCGTTCTTGTCGCCCTCACCATTTCCCTTCCTCTTGTTGTTTCCCGCTTGGTTATTCTGGATAACGGGTTGAGCCATAGCTTCAACACCCATCACCGCACCAACGGGTTGGATAGGGGCCTGGTTGGTTCTTACGATAGCAGATCGTGCCTCTTCTAGGTTTATCCACTCCTGGGCTCAGGCCAAGAATTCATCTACACTTTTAACTCCTTTTCATTAGAGTTCTTGCCATAGGTCGCCTCCCACTAGGATTCATGTCCTCATCTCCATGAGCTTGGAGCTATGATCAGCATCCCTAGCTCGTGCTGCAACATTGGTGAATCTGCTCAGATCTGCTTTCAGTGATTCACCAGGTTGTCATTTTACATTGGCCAATGAATTGGCCTCTATATGATCTGCCTATGAAGCTCACAATGCTCTCTTAAACACAGAAGAAAACTTCTTCCATGAGCTTATCGAATGCTTCTTGTATTGTTTAAACCACTGTCTGGCAGGTCCAACCAGAATCGCGGGAAATAGGATACACCTTAGATTGAGCCTGACATTATGGGCCATCATCATTGTGTTGAAGATCCCGAGGTGATCGGATGGATCAGTGTTTCATCAAATGTCATCATGTTCGGCATCTACAGGCAATAGGATACGTTGCTGCTGCAATATTTGGAGAGAAAGGTTCGATATCTTCATCTGAGTCACAATCATCCACCCCCTTTCTAGATAAGAGCTTCTTCATATGTTCCTCCATCAAGGCTAGTCGCTTAAGGGTTAGGTCCTTGGTCTCTAGGTTAGCTGGGGGCTATTCTGCAGCTCCCATCATATTTTATGCGTTTCATGGGTTGTTGTCCATCCAAGTCCAAGCTTGGTTAGGTGGGACATTCCCATCCCTCATGTCGAGTATAAATAACATCTATATTCTGAGTTGGATACCTTCTTTGTGAGTTCAAATGTTTGCGCAGGTCAGGCTATGGATCATACCGTGGACTTTGTGCTTAGCTTAGATGATTCCTCAAGTTGCTTTCAGACCTGCCTCCACGCTGGCTCCCCGTCCAGAAACTTCCATATACAAAACTTATGGCCCGCGGCTGAGATCGAGGACCTGGATTCTTAGCACATGCTCATGGGGCATAAGTATCTACTGATAGGGGAGGATTTATCCTATTGCTACCATGAGCTGGAGCATCTCGTTGTGGGCGAGGTGGTGTAGGATGTCTAACAGGTGATGGTAGATGCCTTATTGGCAAGTCTATCCTTGTTCCATCAAGACGAACTAAATTAGCCTGCCTGAGCTCTACCCCAATGTCCCGAGTTCTCTGTGACTGGGGTTTTGATCGTGGCACAGGAGAATTCGCTGAAGCATTTTCTTCCATGAATTTGTCCCAGCCTTCCCTGATGGGTTGTTGTGGACATTCTTGGGAATCTGCGAAGATGGCACGGAGCTAGGGATCGTAGTTCTGACTGACCGACTGACATGTTGATGATGACCACAGTGATGACCAGTGGATTGAGCACTCCAGTGATTTCACTCTGAAGGCACAGAACTCAGAGTGGCGGTCTAGACAGAACGACTAGGTTTAGACCAGTTATTCTTGTGGGACTTATGAAACCCCCTTTGCCTCTTTCCAACATTCACGTCGCTTGCAAGAGGGCGTAACCGAGCGAAGACCTCCTTGATCTTCCTGTTTACCCTAGCGAGATGGCTCCTTAATTGGTTGTTTTCCATCTTGAAGGCATTCAAATATTCTGGATTAGAATTTAGTGGGAGTGACGTTGAACTCCCAACGTCGTCCTAACCCACTGGTTGTTTACCAGGACATTGTTGAACATCTAGGCCCCTTTCAGCGGGAACAGCAGTATGATGGGCCTCCTGCCCACCGGGCTGTTCCATCTCATTTTCCTACATCGATCGAGTTAACACCATGATGAATGTCGACTGATACTTATGAAGCACTAATTTCCTCTCAATGAAAGCACCAAACTGTTGACGTGGTTTTTCTCCAACAGTAGATTAAGAAATGAAATATGGAGATTAGTGCTAAATTATAAACTATAAGGAAAATAAAAGGACCCTCTCGTACACACACAAATTTTACGTGGTTCAGTGGTTAAAATCCACCTAGTCCACTAGACAGTATTATTTCTTTTCTCTCTCTATTTCTGTAGAGTAATAGTAATACAAAAAGGTCATCCCCTTCCTTGTCCATTATCCCTGATATTTATAGGGGAATTTCCTAGACAAGTTTGGGTAACTACGCGAATAAATAAGGTATATATTTAATACAGGTTATTCCCATTTACATTGGGATATGATTTGATAACATAATAGAATATACTTCTACTATCTCAGATAATAAATGGTAGATATGAAATACAGCTTGGGCATTAATGAGCGTATAAGGAGCCTCCGAATCTCTTGGGATCCTTCAATATGCATTCTGTCTAGGTTTCCACGAGCTGAATATCTCACCCCAGCTTGTGTCCAAATATTATTTGCACCTTTGCTCTTATTAAGGTCAGAGCGCCCAAATTTGGATCTAGCCATTATAGGTCTCGAACTCGATTGTTATCCTACTTGGCTTTTTTTCACATCTTCATCTGCCAGCTATACCCGACCTAAGTGATTGAACGCGTGCTAATTTTAGGGTACAACATCTAGCATATGAGGGAAGGTTCTAGACTTCCTAGACTTATCCATGATTATTTTTATTCAACTAAAAAATTTGTTGACGCAGTTTTTCGCCAACAGTATATTAAGAAATAAAATGGATAGATTAGTGCTAGATTATAAACTTCAATGAAATAACAAGCATTCCCTCAAGAGCACAGAACTTTTACATTGTTCAGTGGTTAAAATCCACCTAGTCCACGAGTCAATATTATTATTGTTTCTCTCTCTATTTCTGCAGAGTTTCGGTAATAAAAAAAATGATCCCCCCTCCCTGTCCAACATTCCTAGTATTTAGAGGGAAACTCCATGGACAAGTTTGGGTAACTGCGTAATTATATATGGCATATAATTAATACAGATTATTCCCATTTACATTGGGATATGATTTGATAACAAAATCAATACGCTCCTATTATTTCGGATAATAAATGACAGATATATGATACCGCCTGGTCATTAATGAGCGTACAAAGAATTCCCGAATCTCTTGGGATCCTTCAGTATGTGTTATATCTAGGTCCTCACAAGCTAAATATCTCACCCAAGCTCGTGTTTGACAACTATTTGACTCGGAAATCGGAGTAAGTTCATAATGCCTAAAGTTGGGTCTAACCATTATGAGTCACGATCTCAATTATTACCTTAAGTTTTGGTCAGATAATGACTTGCATACCATGTATGAACTTGATTGAATCTCGAGCTGCTCATATGGTTAGTAACCATATATTCTACTTGGTCATTTTACCACATATTTACTTTCCATCTGTACCTGTGCTAAATTTAGGGTACAACATTTGCCCCCCAAGCTCCTACTCTTGTTTGATGTCGTCACTTTCTGACATACACAGCAGGGGCTTTTAGACTTCTGTATTGGACACGTGCTTGCCCACTACTCAAGTATTGGACACGTGGCTTCCTGCAATTAGCATCCGTTCGGGTTTCGAGGACTGAAACAATTGCCCTGTCAACTTTTTGCTGCCGTATGGTTTATTTAGTCTTGACCCTTAGATCTCGAGCTAAACCAATCGGATGGTTCAGATTAATTTCCGTAGTTTACATATAAATTGTGTGATCAGTCTTGAGACCTCACCACCTTTGTATTAAAAAAATTTCCCTTTCAAACACTCAAGCTTTCCTTCTTCTCTACAATCCCCAAAAACTTTCATCGCCTCTCAGACCTTTAGAAGCTTTCAAGGAGCTTCCTATGGATATATCGACATCTTCTCTGAATCTAAATTAATTTTTTAAGTATTTCATCACCTGGTTTGACATTTTTTTTATTCTTCATTTTCCAATGAGTTTTTTACTTCAAAAAATGCTCGTTGTTCAGTATTGTTAGGCTATTTCTAAGTGCAAATAAGAAATGGGCTAGGGTTTAAGTCACATGAATGAAAAAAAAACTTTTTTAGAAATAAAATATTCATAAATCTTGGAAATTCTCGGGGTTAATCTGGGAAAACCCTGATGGCAAATCAGTTTGAAAACCTATTTGGGGTGTAACAACCGAAAGGGTTTTAGGTTTAATCCTAGGGAGCTTAGGGGTTATGATTTCTTAGGAGTTATGCATTAAACTGCTTTCAAAGGGAAAGTAGTGGGTCTGATGGCTCTGACATGTAAGTCCCGAAGCATCTGGGGATTTTAAGAAATCGAGGCACGTGGCCTAGGATACCGCATGGGACCACGCATTCAGGCTAGGGCAAAGTTTAGCTCGCATGAGCTTTCAAATTTCGAAAGTAGTCCAATTAAACCTTTTCGTCTCCTATACCTCCACGATCATAGCTATAGACCATCTTAAGTCCCCTACTAATTATTCCACTTTTTCATCAGGCGATCTGAATCATGGCACCTCCCAAGAAGAATGCCGCAAGCTCATCTACCCAAAACAAAGACAAAGGCAAGCATGTCGCCTCTGATATTCCCATCCCACACTTTGGTCCTGTGGGGGAGAGAGAGGTTGTCGTCGACCCGAATGCATTTTTTGAGGCTGAGCATATAGTCTCGAGGATAACAACTCAACGAAAGGTGAACAAGATTCTGCTGAGTCAGAATATCGAGATGGGAGCTGATGGTCTCATTGCCCGACCTGCACTTGAGGGGGGACCAGAGCTGTGTCCCCTTCCAAGACGACTATGGTGCGTGGAGTGATGAACACCTGAAGGCCGGTGCCTTCCTCCCATTGGACCAATATTTCATAGATTTTCTTAACTACGTTAAATTGGCTCCCTTTTAGCTCCCCCCAAATTTCTACAGGCATTTGGCAGGATTAAAATATTTGTTTTTGAGGCACGAGTGGGAGGTCCCCACTCCAGCAGATATCTTATACTTCTTCTACCTTAAGGCTAGTCCTGACCAGAATGAGCAAGGTGACGGATTTTATTACCTCGCTCGGTTTTCTAACTCCACTTCAGTCATCGAGCTTCCCAGCAACCCAAATGACTACAAAGATTTATTCTTCATGTCGAATGGGTTCAAGAATTGTGATCATCCGTACTTCAACCATCCTCGTAAGTCTTCTATCTTTGTGAATTCAGCGCGTGAACTTTTATCACCTTCATCATGAAAAAAAAATTTGTGTCCTGACCGAGTTTGTTCCTTGTGTAGCTATATTCATGAGGACAGGACGATCTGTGATCCTGGGAGGTCAGTATGAGACTTTGTCTAGTCTCCCTCCTAGGGAAAAAGACTATCGCTAGGTCGTGAACGATGCCACTCTGGTGGCCTGCAAATTGATCGGAAAGGGTCACACATTAGCTCTGAGGACCCGAGCTTCACTTCCTGTCATCCCTGAGCTCCCCTCTTCTCAAGGGGACACCGAGGAGGAAGAAGAAGTTGCACCGTTGTTGCGAAATAGATGACGTCCTGAAGATAATTAAGGGCCCAATCCTGAACTAGCTGCGTCAGGGGCAGCAGCCAGGCCTTCCGGCCAAGGTAACCAATACATTTTCAGAGAATTAGATTGGGCTACTGCCAGCTATAGGCTAATCCATTTTAACCCTAACCAGCTCGTTAGCTATCACCCTACCAATCCAGACCTAAACGTAACCCTTCTCTAATGTTGGGATCATTTTGTGGTACACTATGATCATAGCTATCCCAAAGGCACCGTCGTAGTTTATAACACATTAAACTTTAGATCCACCATCTTTGAAGAGTATGGGAAAAACCATAGGACCTGGCCTTCCTTGCTCGAGGGTTCATTTGCTCCAGGTTTTAGGCAGTACGTAGATGAGTCCATCCTTGAGGAAGGACCCGAACCCCCTAGGATCTAGGAGTTCGTAACCATAGATTCACTTTCCCCTCCATTAATCCCAGAGTTGGAGGTTGTGCCTAGCCCGTTCAATACACCTGAGCTGATAGTAATAGATTCCTCCACTAGCCTGGAGGGTAGGATTCTTGCATTTATAGTACCTTTGAAGCATTACCTGAATTTATAATACCTTTGAGGCATTACTCCTATGTATTGAATCCTCTATTCGCTCTTCCTTTTTTTTTTAGGGGAAGAGATGGAGTTGTCGAGAGCTCCAGATTTAAGAAGTGCCTTCAGGGCCAAAGGGTCCAAAGCTGGTCCCGAGGTAAAAAGGCCCAGGGTGGCAAAGAAGAACACCCTTAAGATGGGGGGTACCACAAAATCCCCTCCTATGGGTAAAGGTGCAAGCACTGCTCGTGAACATCCACCAAGAGAACTCCCCCTAGCTCTGGTAATAACTATCACTATACAGCAAGCTCCTCCTCCCGCTCCTTGACATATGCCTTCCTCACATCCCCAAGTGATTCAAACCTAGGCCCTCGTTCGAAGTGAGATTCCTCTCGCCTGGATACCAGTCGAAGCCCACGATCTGGACAAGAACCTTGAGGCTTTTCGGGTATCGTGTATGAGACGACGAGTCACATGGTGGGCCATGCGTACAAAGCTAGTGCTAGGGATCTAAGGGCCATAGAAGAGCGCAGCCCGGAAGACGTCCTCAAATCTGCTATGGGGATGAACCTCACCATGAGTCCTTTTCCCACTTCTAACCTTTCCTCTTCTTTTTCTTTATTATGTGTTTTTTTTTTGTTGACTTGCTTCGTTACTCTGCAGTCTGTCTTGGCTCAATACCAAAGCATAGCTCGTGTTAAAGCCAGGAACAAGGAACTATGAGGTGCCTTAATTGTTGCCCAAGAGAACGAGCAGGTCGCCCGAGTCGCCCTGAGTGTTGCTCAAGAGAGTGATCATGCTGCCAAAGCTGCTCTCATTTATTCTCAAGTGGGCAAGTAGTCTGCGAAGGTCGCATTGTCCACCTCTCAGGCTCAGGTCGTGGAAGCAAGGTACCGTCCTGGTCAGCTTCAGGCCGAGAATGATGAACTCAAAGAGAAGTTGATCGAGGCTGAGGCTAAGGTCAAAGAGGAAGCTGCAATGTCCTTGTCGACAATGGAGGAGATGCTTTACCGTTGCTGGGTTTTCAACCAGGACGGGAACATCTCTTTCATGTAGCCTGAGCTGTGGGATCCGTATCTTACTAGATTCAAGATTCAGTTTTCGCAGGAACCCTCGGAGACTGGTGAGGCTTCCAGAGCGGTAGAGGGAAACGGTGAGGAGGGTACCTCAGTGGAGCGTGCTGACGGGGCTCTATGGCATTTTTTCAAGATTTTATTGTAACTATTAGTTTTTTTTTAAAATATTATGTAACAATCCCATGGGATTAAAACGATTGCCTTCAGGCTTATGTAGCGCACCAATTTTTTTTTATTTATTCAAATTTTGTGCTTTATTTTATTTCATTGTTAAGTGTGTGAATTATTTTATTATATGTTTAAATTAATTGTTAGGAATGTTTGGTAGAATTTTTGTGAATTTAATTGTAAATTGTTTATTTATTTATTTTAATATGTGAATAATTGAGTTTTGATTGAATGCACCAAGGTGCATGGTAGGCAGTGATACACCCTAGTTATTGAGTGTGTGCATGTGAATGGTTGCATGGTGCACTTGTGTAGAATTTTCTACACACTTTATAGTTTCCTTATATTAGATATATTTAATTAATTAATAGAAAAAAAATAAAAGAAGGGAAAGGGAGAGTGTGAACGTGTGAGCATAGTGGGAAGGTGAGTGATTTTATTCCTATTTTATTTGGCAACTAAAATGAAGACAATAACTATAATGGGAATGGAGGTTGTCATTTTTATTTTTTCTACCAAGTAAGATAAAATCAAATAAAATTAAAATAAAAGAAAATAGACATAATTAGGAAACTTACAAGTTTTTCCCTTAGGCTATTTTGGCTAGGTTAGAATAAAGAGGGAAGGAAAAAGGGAAAAGATCATTATGCTCATTTGGGATCAACGACTAGAGAGAGAAAGGGAGAGAGAGGCTGCCATTTTCTAAAGAGAAGGAGGAGGAAAAACAAAACGTGAAGGAGAGAGAGAGTGGGCGAGCTAGTGAGAGAAAGAGAAGAAGAAGGAAAAAAAGGAGAAGAAGAAGGGTTCAATCCTAGGGTATGTCTCTTTATGTTTATGGTTTATAAATTCCCTTCTTTAGATTCTAGTATTTTTTTTTACTAGAGTTTGTTTGTGTTGTTGGTTTTCTTCTTCTCTTCATGTGGGTTTTTGAAAACCCTAGGCTTGAACTAGGGGTGATATAGTTTGAGTATTGTTCACTTTGGGTGTTCTTGATTTTACAATCAAGACAGGTAATGAACCCTTAGCCCTTTTTTTTGTATTCTTGGTCTACATGAGATGATGGTACAATGATTTGTTTCTTATTGATTTTTGGTGAGAAGGTTTGTTATAAGAAGCATGGTAATAGTTGATGTTGTTTGATTTTTAAGGTTTTGTGTAAAAGCATGCAAGGTTTTTAGTTTGTGATCTACTAAATATGATGATGGGTGTTTTCATTTTTTTATTGAAGGGATATGATTATTTTGGGCTATGAGGGTTTCGGCCTAGGGGTGGTGTTCAAAGCATGATTGTTTTTTTTTATGTTTTTATGTCAATTAAAGATCTTAGAAACATGATAGGTTGTTTGTGAGATTTTAAATGGGTATATGTTAGTTTTGTTCTCCCTTGGAATACTTGCATGATAGAAATATCTTAAGAGTTATATTCAAGACAAGGTTAAAGATGATTATTTTTTTTATGATTTGTGAGTATTTTTTAAGGTGGTTGATGAATTATTGTATGCTAATGGTAACATTAAAATAATTAAAAGAGGTGTAGAAACATGATAGGGTTTGTGTTTGAATTGTGTTGATTAAACATGCATGATTAATGTGTGAATTTTGTGAGGCATGATGATTTTCATGACTTTAAATACTTGCTGATTTTTGTGTATAAATGGTGTGAAATATAATGAGAATAATATTTTTGCATGCTTAAATAATTTTGCAAGTGCTATGATGTTTTTAAGAACTTAAATGAAATTTTAATATACATTAAAACGATATTTTTTACTCAAATAAATTACTACAATTTTTTTTATATTTTTAGAGTAAATATTAGTTTTTAAAATCAAGATGGTGATTTTTTGAAAGTATATATTGTTGCTGGAATTTTTTTGGTAAAATGAGAAGTTGTCTTTCAAATGAAAGGAATTTTGTGTGTATGTTGAAATAAATTAATACACTAAACTATGTAAATATTAAAAGTGATATTTTTAATGTAACCATGAGTGTTCATTTTAATACATATGATTTTCTTCATTTTAATTAAGAAAATGTTGAGGTAATTTCACTTGTGATTTTTAAATAAATTAAATGGTGGTTGAAAGTTTAGTTTAATAAATTAAAATTAATTATTTGATTATCACTTATGAATTTATTCTACGTAAAATTTAGTCTTAAAATAATATAAATAAAATATATTTTTTCCCAGACCTAAAATTTATATTTTCTCGCATGGGTTTGTAATTTTATTAATTTCAATAAAATTGTTATTTTCTAAGGAAACATGATAATTATAAGTATTTTAAATAATTTCAAGCCTTTATTATTTCTAAGTAATTTAAAAATCATAAATGGATTTATTATATCTTTAAATGGCTAAATAAATAATTTTTATGAAATAAAAATAATGTTTAAAAGAGGTTTAATCAACTTAATGATTTTAAAAGAAATAAATAATGGTAAGAAAGTATGTTGCTAAATCCTTATTTTGAAAATGATAGAAATAAGCGCATAGGAATTATCGTTTCTAACGTCACTTTTTAACAACGTTCTCACGTATACATGTCGCATGCAGATGAACTTTTATGTTAAAAAATGTATCTAATATTCAACCATATGATTTTTATTTAAAAACCATGCATGTAACATAGGTATAATTTGCATTATTCTTTGGGTGATTTTATGTGTAAATATGCATATTTGGAAATTATGAGTAGTTTTCACCATGTGTCCACCCATGCACACATGGGGTATATAAGTTGGGCACAAGAAAGTATTATGTGATGCTAAAAAAAATGCTATTTGATTATGGTTATAGGTTCGTTGTGAAGTTTGTCAGTTTTTGCTTTGCTTGGACTTGAGGTAAGGAAGTTAGATAGAATTTTGTTTATTTATGTTGTGAACGGTAAGATTGTTTGTATAATAGAATGCTATGTACGATGATACATTTTGCGATATGAAGTATGAAATGATATTTTGTGATGATGTTGATAAATCATGAAAGTTCCTTTGTGTATGATGCGAGTAGATTGTATGTGATTTGAATGCTGTATGATATGTAATCGTTGTTAACGTGATGAATGCGACACACCAAAGGAATTACTAAGAATATGAAGACGTAACCCGTGTTGCGAAGGATATAAAGACGTAACTCATAGGGCGGGCGTGCCGAGGTGATTCAAGGACCAGAGATCCTATCTACCTCAAGATGTGACATGGGCAAGTTAGCGGGCTATGTTCACAAAGTTATGATGATGATGATGGTTATGATGATAACGTTCATGATGATTATGTATATGATGATGACGCTTGTGATGATAATGTTTGTAATGATTATGTTTATGATGATGATGGTTATGATAACGATGTTTAGGATGTGTAACGATGTATGAATATGAACATGTGTTTGTGTGTATACTTGGGTGTTATTTGTACTTCCTTACTGGGCTTTTAGCTCACCCCTTTACTTTCCCTTCCAAATAGCAAATAGGATTTTTCTGTGGCACGCGTGGTAATGTGGGGAGTTCCAATGTGAGGGTGTGTATGGCTTGGGGGGATCCTATGGAAGAGAAAATGACCAGTTTAACGCCAGTTTATAAATAATAATGTTATGTTTATTGTTGACGGTGAAATCTCGTCAAGCAAATTAGATCAGAAAACTCAAAGATATGTATGGAGATATTTAGATAAGAACTTAGAATAAAGTTAAGGAAAAGTAAACACAGATCCACAATGGAATGAGCCTTTGTATATTTCTTAATAGCCTGAGTGCACAATGAGTTTTCCAACCCCTTTTCTGGAGGGGTGATGATCTATTTATGTTGGAGCTCTAACGACTCCTCATACATTGTGGTCCCAAGGGATAAGATTGTACATAGGTACATTTTCAGGGTAGTGGCATAGGTCGTGGTGGAGCAGAAGGTCATGGTTTTGGCCTGGTACATAGTCAGAGGCTTGCATGTAGTGCTTCCACTCTCTATACAAATTCGTACCTCCACTACTTGTGTTAGATAGATGTTAGGGTCACGCTTCTGTCCTCCTCATGGCCGTGCGTCTTGCACCCGTACACGTACGGGTGCTTTGTGCCTGATGGTTATGCTAGCATCTCCAAGGCATGTATTTGCTCAAAGCTATCCCACGGTCTACAAAGTGTAAGAACGCTTGTGTGTTAACATGAAGGATATACTCAGTCATCTACACCACTATTGACTTGTTACCAAATAGTTCTTGGGTCCCTCCTATTGGTCCTCGTACGCTCCTCCAAGAGGTCTTAGACCCCATACGAGTATGTGAGGCGCGAGACCATGGTGGTTTGATGCACCTTGGGGGCCGTGAGACCATGGTGGTGCATGGCATATGGACGAGGCGGGGTGCACCTCACTTGGCATGAGACTCATGGGCGACGCCACTGGTGCACTTGCATGAGATGGCACTTGGTCGAGGCAGGGGTTGTGGCTGCGTGAGGCGCGAGGCCTGTTGGTGCACCTGTGCGAGACGCTTGCTGGGCGAGGTTGCTGGAGCACCTGAACGAGACGGCGCCTGGGTGAGGCTACTGGAGCACCTACGCGAGACGCTGCCTGGGCGAGGCTTCTAGACCATCTGCGTGAGACGCTGCCTAGGCGAGGCTGCTGGAACTCCTGCACGAGACGCTACCTGGGCGAGGTTGCTGGAGCACTTGCGCGAGACGCTGCCTAGGCGAGGCTGCTGGAGCATCTACGTGAGATGCTGCCTGGGTGAGGCTGCTAAAGCACCTGCGCGAGACGCTGCCTGGGCGAGGCTGCTGGAGCATATGCGCGAGACGCTACCTGGGTGAGGCTGCTGGTGCATCTGGGCGAAACGCTGCCTGGGCAAGGCTGCTGGAGCATCTGCGCGAGATGGCGCTTGGGCGAGGCAAATTGGTGCACGGGCGGCCTCGCGAGGCATGGTGCAGCATGGTGAATATGTGCGAGATGGGCATGTCTAGGATGTAGCCACTATCGTGAGGATCGAAGATTCCATCATTTGATACGTGGTCTCTTGGGACTACCTCGGGAGTGTGTTACGTTTTCTTCTAGCTTCTATAGAAGTTATTTTGCGCAATGTGCCCCATCCTCATATGAGCATTTAGGCCTTAGGTTCTAGGCTAGCCTGAACTCTATAACTTAGCTTGTGTTGCTTTTTGGGTCAATTCTTTCACGTTCGCAGACCCTTACTCATTTCAATACGGGATCATGTATTTTTTTCATTTAGTGTGGATTTTTGGTATCCACACTTGCCCCCCCAGTCTATAGGGAGGCCTTTAGGCGTTCTTGTAGACTTTTCTCTTTCTTTTTTTGCAATATTATTATGCCCGAGTTCCTTTTGAGCCCATGCGAAGGGGTTCGATAGGTCTCTCTTTGGTTCACCTTAATTGTATCTATAAGGATATGTTGACCCATTGGGCTCTAGTTATCCTTGTATATATTTTTGCGCGTGCTTATTATATCTTGCAAGAAGCGTCCTTCTCGTCATTAGGCATAGTACTATTTTTGCAAGCGTCTTCTTTTAGACCCTTTTTGCAAGCATCTTCTTTGAGACCCTTTTTGGCAAGCGTCTACTTTGAGACCCTTTTTGCGAGCGTCTACTTTGAGACCCTTTTGCAAGCATCTACTTTGAGACCCTTTTAGCAAGCGTCTACTTTGAGACCCTTTTTGCAAGTGTCTACTTTGAGACCCTTTTAGCAAGCGTCTACTTTGAGACCCTTTTACGACTTTTGAGGTGATCTCCTCTCGGGTGGACTTTTATGGCTAGATGGCCCTCGTCCAACTTTAAACTTGGTCAGCGACCATTCTAGCACGACGTCCCCTTCTATATGGAATCTTCAAACGTATTGGTAGTGGGGCGACTGGAGGAAGGTTCGCTTTCTTCAACATGCGAGTTCTTATGGTCCTCTTCCACACGTATGTTCTTCTGTGCTCTTTCGAAGAAATCATCTAAATTCAAAACTTCTCTTTTGAGTATGTTACCCCATAACTTGCTTCCTGAATGAACTCCAGCTGTAATAGCCATCTTGAGCTCCGCTTTGGTTAAACTTCCCACCTTTGTTGCTTCCATATTGAACCTATGGATATAGTTCTTAAGATATACATTTTCGCCTTGCTTTATGTTAGCGAGGCTGGTAATCGGCATAACGTAATCATAGACCGCACGGTGCTTCTGAAGAAATTTGCCAGAGAATTACTGCCACGATCTGATTATTCCTGGCCTTAACCTCTTGAACCACTTGTATGTAACACCTTTATGTGTAACAACAAAGAAATGGAATTTTGCTCTGTTGTTGACCCCTCTTAACCTCATCAAGTTATTGAAGGAGTCTAGGTGATACTTTGGGTCCATAGTACCTTCGTACGGGCCCATGCAAGGCTCTCTGAGGATGGTGGGAATTTTCTCAGCCTAGATGTAACAACCCAAATATGCTAATAAGGCTTGGGGCCTTGATTAGTGTGCTTGGAGGGCAATAAGTGAATTATTGTTATAATATGTGAATTTATGTGAATATGTGATAGAGATGCATGTTTAGTTGAATTAAATATGCATGTGAGCCCCGTTTGGATGTTAGGGGCATGTTTGATATTTTAGCCGTTGAGGGCATAAATGTGATATGTTTGGGATATATCTATGTAGCACGATCCGAGATAGTTCTAGGGAGCCGTTGGTCAGAAAGTAACAACGGGGTTGAGAATCCGACTCGGGGCGAGTCGAGGGGTATACTGGGTATGAGACATTTTATGGGGTTTTCGGGTTTTGGAAATAAATATTTGGAGATATATTTGAGGTTAGAATGTCTGGGAGGGAATATTGGGGAAATTTACCATTTTTCCCTCGGGGATGTTTTGGTACCTCGAGCCTTGAGGTAACCACATAGACTTAAGTTAAATAAAACAAAAATAGGATACTCCCATATTTCTCTAAACCGACTCTATCTCTTCCTTCACCTCTCTTTGAAAGATTTTCTCTGCATTTGAAGCTTGGGGAAAACTCTTGGTGAATCAAGCTAAAGACTAAGAAGTGGAGCTGGGATTTTGGGGAGATTAAAGCTTGGAACCTAGAGGATTACCTCAGAACTTAATTAAGCAAAGGTAAGTTTCTTAATATGTTTAGTTATGTTGATTTGCAACTAAATTCTGTTGACATTGGGTGTTAGGAATTAGACATGCATGGTTTGGATTCTAGGATTTGTTTTGATTGCTTGATGGGTGTAGGAATTGGTTCTTGAGTTTGTTGGGATGCTTAGGTTGCATAAGTATGAATTTTGGGTTTAAGTGTTGGGTTGAGGTGATTTTGGAGGTGTTGGCTCGAAGGAATTGCAGGGTAAAAAATGGTTTTTCTGGGTTTGGAGGCGAGGGTCGCGGCCCTAGGAGGGGCATGCCGCAGCCCATGTGCACGCGAGGCTTGGGAAGGCCATGGAGCTTGAGGCGCGGCGCGGCGCTTGGCCAAGCATGTCGTGGCCCGTGTGTGTGTCCAGGGGGGTGTTAGCCACTTTTTTTAGGCTAGATGCGGCCCTTGAGGGGTTGGGCCGCGACCCTAGCCCAAGGTGCAGGGTGACTTGTGGGTTTTGACTTGGGAACCTAATTGCTAAGGCTCGGGATGGATTTTATCACCCCGATTGATAGAATTCAAGGTCCGGAGATTAGAATTATTGCTCGAAACTACTTAGTGGATTAGAACTTGATGGATGAAATTGTTAATGCGTTGTGACTAGGTTTTCGGCGAGGCTCGGATTAGGGAACTGTGCTCGGGACATTGGTGCTTAGGAAGCTCGGGACACAGGTAAGAAAACTATTTTTCCCATAGAGCTTGTGTGCAGGGTTCGGCCCTATGTGATTGTGTTGCGGGGCATGACCCTTTGACTGAATTTATGTGTGTTATAATATCCGTTTAGTATATTATGTGTATATTTTAATGATGGAGCGGCGAAGGCCGGGAACGGCAAGGGGCCGGGTGCAGCGTTTAGCACACGGAGTGCGAGTTGATAGGGTGCACTACACCAAATACCTCTTTTTATAATACCAAAGCAGGCATAGAGTTGTTGGTAGGCCAGTTGGCCAGCATTACGCTGCAGTCTACATTGTTGGAAAGAATAAAAGAAGGTCAGTTGGGTGATCCACAACTGACCAAGAATAGAGAGGATGTTCTAGCTGCAGTGTCCAGAGATTATACAGTGTCAGAAGTGGGCTTGCTGAGATACGAAGGCCAGATTTGTGTTCCAATGGACACTGTTATGAGGCGGGAGATTCAGGATGAATCTCATACTACTCCTTACTCTTTGCATGCAGGCACCACGAAGATGTATTAGGATGTGAGATCACTGTATTGGTGGCCTGGGATGAGGAGGGATGTGACAGAGTACGTGGCTAAGTGCTTGACGTGTCAACAGGTCAAGGCAGAGCATTAGAGACCAGCAGGGCTATTACAGCCTCTGAAGATCCTATAATGGAAATGGGAGGACATCACGATGGATTTCGTAGTGGGATTACCTAGGATTGTTGGTCAATATGATTTAGTGTGCGTTATCATGGATCGATATACCAATTTAGCTCACTTCTTATCAGTGAGGACAACTTATACAGTTGACCAGTACGCAGATCTCTATGTGAGAGAGATTGTGTGCCTTCATGGGGCACCGAGGTCGATCGTGTCAGATCGGGACCCCACATTCAATTCTAAGTTTTGGGGAAGTTTGCAGAGGGCCATGGATACACAGTTGAAGTTTAGTACCGCTTATCATCCTCAGAAAGATGGACAATCTGAGAGGACGATCCAGATATTAGAGTACATCCTGCGATCACGTGTGCCAGACTTTGGTGGATCCTGGAGTAAGTATCTATCTTTGATAGAGTTTTCCTACAACAACAACTATTAGTCGACCAATGGGGCGGCTCCTAATGAGATGTTTTATGGTAGGAAATGAAAATCTCCCATTCATTGGGATGAGACAGGAGAAAGGAGATACTTGGGTTCTAAGGCAGTTCAGAGGACCAATGAGGCCATTGATAAGATCAGATCTCGGATGCTCGCTTCTGAAAGCAAACATAAAAGTTATGCTGATCCCAAACGCAGGAACGTGGAGTTCCAAGTGGGAGACTATGTTTTCCTTAGAGTCTCACCATGGAAAGGGGTGAAAAGATTTGGGAAGAAGGGCAAGCCAAGCCCTAGATTCGTAGGTCCATTTTAGATCCTAGAAAGGATTGGTCAGGTGGCCTAAAGCTTAGCCTTACCTCTAGCATTGTTGGCCATGGATAATGTATTTCACATTTTATCTCTTTGAAAGTATGTGTCAGATGTGACTCATGTGCTGAGTTATGAGGATCTGGAGCTTGAGGCAAATCTCTCCTATAAGGAACTGCCAGTCATGATACTAGATAGAAAAGTAAAAGGTCCTGAGATATAAAACTATACCTTTGGTTAAGGTATTATGGAGGAATGTGAAGGTCGAGGAAGCGAATTGGGAGCTAGAGTCAAACATGTAGAGTCAGTATCTCGAGCTGTTCAGGTAAAATCTCAAGGACCAAATTTCTGTAAGGAAGGGATAGTTGTAACGTCCCGAATTTCCTAATAAGGCTTAGGACCTTCATTAGGGGGCCAGGATGGAAAATTATGGAGATTATGTGATTATATAATATATATATATATGTGTATCAATATGTGATTATGTGAGTTATATTATAATATGACTTGATCTGCATATTTTAGTGTATTAAATATGCACGTGGGGCCATTTCTGTTTAATTGGATAATTGTTGCAATTTGGCCGGTTTTTGGTATATTTGGCATATATGTGATACATGTGTGTGTGACCACATTATTATGTGGATATGTTTGGGTTACTCGGCACAATATAATCCTAGGGAGCAAGCTAATGGGAAAGTCACAACGGGTCTCATACCTGACTAAGAGTGAGTCAAGGGGTATATTGGGTATTTAGCACATTACTGGGATACTGGGTAACGGGAATGATTATTTGATGAAATATTGGGAGTTAGTGAGATTAGGATTTAATTCTTTGAATTTTGACTATTTTACCTCGGGGGACATTTTTGGGACCCCGAGCATTAGTATTTGCTTGAGGTTACTTAAGCTTGAAGTAACCTGTCAGAAACATAAAAGAATGTTCTCTCTCTCTCTCTCTCCCGTTATCCCTTTTTGACGTCGTTTGCATTTTCGAAGGAAACTCGAATTTTAGGACTCAGGTTCAAGTAATGGTAGAGTCATAACAATTCTAAGGAAGATTACAAGCTTATTAGATGGAGGATTTAACTGGGAAATGACCCAATCAGAGGTAATCCAAGTATTTAGTTTTGAGTTTTTAAGCTTTTAAGCCTTGATTGGATTTTACGTTTTGAGGAGTTTTGATATGAATGGGAGATGGGGTTTTAATGGTTTTGGGAAATTAGGATGTTTGGGAACTTTGTTTTTGGGATTTTAATATGTTTGGATAGGTTTTTGGAGGATTTTAAATGGGAGAAAATGTAGAAAATAGCTGGGTTTGAGGTTGAGTCACAACCTTGTACTAGGAAGTTACGACCCGTGTGATCCCAGAACCAGGAGGGTTCTGCCTGGGGGGCGCGTCGTGACTGTAGGGGGCAAGTCGCGACCCGCGCCCTGAAGCCCAAGAAGAGGGCTCTCTGTCAGGAAGGCACACTGTGACCCCTAGGTCCAGGTCGCGACTCGCATGTTCTTTTTGAGTCAGGCTTAATTTTATTTGGTTTAAGCGTGAATTTTTGAACCTTAAGGCTTGGTATCGAATCTAATACCCGTTTTGGTAGGATTCGAGGTCATGAGGGCTAGGACTTGGTCCGAGAATCTTTTATTATTCACTTTATTGATGGGATTTCATATTTTGGTTATGATTAGGTGACCAGTAAGGGCCTAAGGTCAGGATCGTTCACAAGGGTGGATCTTAACTTATTTTACGCTCAAGTCTGAGGTAAGAAAACTACACCCATTATGTGACATACATGATTATTATTGAAGCATGTTGACTGCTCTATATTTGGATATTTGTTGCATTATGAATGCTTGAATGCATGGTTTATCTGAGAAACACACTGACTTATTAGTTAGAAAAGGCAATGGTGTTAAGTGCTGGTCATGAAGCTCTGACTTATCAGTCAGGATCGGCAATAGCACTAAGTGTTGGTTGTATGGAGTTGACTTATGAGTGAAGAATGGCAATAGCGCATTGAACTCTGGTCGATATGATTAGATCTAATAAAAAATAGCATTATATGCTCGTTCGATCTATTGGTTGAAGGAAACTAAAGCGCTTGGCTAGTATATGGCTAGTTACTCAGAGCCAAGGCTCAAAGGCTCAGGTGACTTGATGGTCACATGGCTTAGTTCGCTGGAGCCCAGGATGTCTTCTTAGTCATCTATTCATGGTGCAGGACCCCAGGATGTCTTGCTAGTCATCTATTCAGGGCGCAGAACCCCATAATCACTTAGTAGTCATTAATCCAGAGCGCATGACCCTAGAATGACTTAAAATTCATATCTGATTAGGGCTACAAGCACCAGAATGATTACTTATTAATACTTGTATACCTGCAGTAATAAATTTTATTGTTGAGCTTTGGCTCACGGGTGCTTGTGGTGCAGGTAAAGGGAAAGAAAAGCTTACCCAGCTTTGAGTGGAGAGCTTAGATGGCGATGTGTACATATGCAGCCGCATGACCACCAAGGCCAAAGTGTTTCTCAGGGGAACGAGTGTTTAACCTTATTTTTGTCGCTTAGGTTGCCGAGATTGTAACTTTTAAATTGTAAGGACAATTTTGAATTGTAAACAACTTTGCAAAAACTTTTATTGGATCCCGTATACAGTTAAACGTTTTAAATAAAATATATCCATTCCTTTTGACCAAGATTCTAACCCTGGCCAATTAATAACTCTTAGATGCACGTTTATGACCTAATGACTTGTTTATTGAGTTAAGCACTATTTAAAGTACATAGTGTGACAGTATTGGCTAACCACGACGTTACACTGACTTGTCAACAAATGAAGGCGGAACACCAGAGACAAAATAAGTTACTACAGTCATTGTCCACTTCAAGGTAGAAATGGAAAGATATAACGATGGATTTGGGTGTAGGGTTACCAAGGACCACAAAGGAACACGACTCTGCTTGGATAATATTAGATCAACTCACCAAGTCCACTCACTTCATACAAGTACATATTACTTATACCTTAAATCAATACGCAGAATTATATGCGAGTGAGATCGTGAGACTTTACATGTAACGCCCTGGATAACCAAGATCGTTACATTGTGTGTTTATAAAGGCGCAAGACTTGCTAGTCAAGTCACTTAGTTAAAAAATGTGACACGAAAACCATAATCAAACTAGGGTTAAAAAGATTTTGGTCATAAAAGACAAATTTCATTTAAATAAAGTTTGATACATGAGATCCCAAAAATAGGGTGTAAAGGATAGTTTGATACATAAGCCACTCTAATGGAAAAATAGGCACTATAGGTTCTCTTGTCCCTGTACCATCCCTCAGCCATGGCGGTCGAGCAGCTGACTATGTACATTCTGCCCCAAAGCTCTCTAACTCATAAATGGTCCACCTTGCCCTTGCCTTTACTTGGACCACGAAGTACCGTGAGCTAAGGCCCAGCAAGAAAACCATAATGCAGAGCATAAACAGTACAGACAATCAAATAATCCAAAATCTATTAACCACGTGTTCAGCATGTCATAACAGTCATCTACTCAGAGAGGTCAAACAATTATTCATAAGCCATTCATCTCAGTATTAAACAAGTTATAATCAATAGACAATAATGATAACATATCAATATTCATCATATAATACTCAGGGTCGATGCCCTTCAGTCGCACCCTCTTTTCAATCCAGTGTCTCCGTCTCACTTAGGGTGAGCCTAGTGCTTAACCCACTGACTTCGGCCCGCTTAAGCCGAGCTCATTGATTATTTAGCTGTCCTCAGCTACCAATGGCTGAGCCGCGTCCTATCCGCAAATATCAGTTCCGGCACTCTTAGGCCATTTATTTCATGCTCACATGGCATATTGTGATCACACAACATATGCATTAAATTACAGGGAATCTTAGTCCCACACAATCACATAAGGTGCAGCTTTCTTACCTTTGATTCCGAGTGCTTTGGCTAATAGCGGCAACCCTCGAGCACGATCCAATTCCGAGCCCTAGTGGACACCTAGTCACAACCATAAAATGGTACTTCGATGAGTTTTAATTCTAAAGGACAATCCCGGGACCAAATTCGCGCTCTCGGGATCTCTAATCCCACCAAACGATGTGGTGAAACCATTCCCTGAGCCCCCAAGCAAATACCCTAAAAGAATTCCCAAAAAACATGTTCAGAAGGCTGAGTAGCGCTACAATGCTACTAGGTGGGCACTACAGCGCTAGAGTCAGAGACTCAAGCCCTAGAAAATGCAGCCTAGCTCTGTAGCGCTCCCAACCTAGCGCTACAACACTACAACCAGAACATGCTTCTAGGTTTTTCCCATCGAACTTTCCCTAGCCAAAGCTCAAAAAACCCACTCCAATCATCAACCAAAGTCAAAATTGAGTCCACAACTCACTATATCTCATCCAAAAAAACCTAATAACACCCAAAGTCTAGCTAAGAACCCCATCAACCACAGGATTCAAAGTTGAGCTTGAAGCTCAAGAACACCATCCGAAAACCAGAAAACCCACACAGTTAAGGCCAGAAATTGTTACCTTAAATGAATGAATTTGACCCCAGGTTTCCCTCAGTGCCACTACTACAAAAAATGTTTTTTAGGACTAGCATTGTGAGTCCTAAAAATTTTTTTAGGACTCGCGTTAAAAACTAAGGTTTTTAGGACTCGCCTGAGTGCCTTTAAGTAAGGTTTTTAGGACTCGCAAAATAATGTTTTTAGGACTTGCGCTGCGAGTCCTAAAAAATGTCCGCGAGTCCTAAAAGATCTTGTCGAGTGCCTTTAAGTAAGGTTTTGCGAGTCCTAAAATGATGTTTTTAGGACTCGCACTGCGAATCCTAAAAAATGTCCGCGAGTCCTAAAAGATCTTGCCGAGTGCCTTTAAGTAAGGTTTTTAGGACTCGCACTGCGAGTCCTAAAAGAATGTCCGCGAGTCCTAAAAGATCTTGCTGAGTGTCTTTGAGTAAGGTTTTTAGGACTCTCTTTGGGTGACCTTAAAAGTTATATTTTTAATTTTTAAAAAAATTATTTATTGTTATTTTAAATTAAAAATTATTATTTCAATGAAACATTTATATTCAAATTAATCTAAAAATTTATAGATTAAAATAACAAAACTTATTAAAATTATAATCGTCTTGACCTTAAAAAATATATAACTAGATTTACAAAGTAAATAATTAACCATTCAAACAAGAATCATTTACTCTAATAAAAATTACAAATATAATAAAACACTAAATTCATTGTCAAACAACATATATTTCTTCTTCTTGTCCTTATACTCACCCTCGTCACTGCATTTCCAAAGTAAGGATTGGCTGCCATGAATTTCTTTTTAAAATCATCCCTGAAACATGAAAAACCACATTATAATACACCGAACATGAAAAATTATAACTAGATTTTTATTGTAGTGTACATAAATAAGTTTATTGACAATTGCTACAGTTTTCATTTTTATTTAAAAAATATATCCCTTTGAGTGTCCAAAATGTATTAAAATAAATTTGAAAAGAAAATACTAAAAAAACACCCAAAAAAATTTTGGACCCTATACTGCCATATTAAATACAGAATAAAAAAAATAATAATATAGGTAAATAACATACATATATATTTATATAAGATAAAGTATTTATTTATCAAAGAAATGAAAAAACATAGTGTAATTAAGTGATATTTTTATTTCACCCTTTTGAATCCCAAGAAAAATACTTCATACCAAAATTATAATAGAAAGAAAGAAATGGTGGAGCACTATATATATGAAGAAAAATATATGGTTTCCATTCCCAATTATTCTAAGAATAGTTGTTTCTTAATATCTAAGTAAACAAAAGAATGCATAACAAGCAAAATACTCAAGATAATCATAATTCCTTTCTCATTACAGCTTATTATGTGGTCTTCATCTAACACATTTATGGGGCAGCACTAAGCAAGAAAAGCACAAAAAATCTAAAAGTGCATCAAATAGTGCAACACAACAAATTTTAATAAAGAAGCCAACATGATACATCAAATTGATATTCATGAGAGTAACCTTATAAAACAATAAGTAATAAATATGAAAACTATATCTGAATGAAATGTAACCTTACCAATATATATGTTCCTTCCTATATCGCATAAGTAATCTTCTTAGAAACAAAAAGAAAACCATAAAAGGATTAGGAAAACACATACACTATAAATATATTTCGGACTATAAATGTTAGATTAAACAATAATTTTCCCTTACATTTTGTGCAAAACATAACATTGCTCAAAAATATTTCGGACGAGTCTGCATCATAAAATTTTTTTGCAACAAATCAGTTTTGTTAATATATATGTTCAAAACATTATTCTCAATTATTGCTGGTAATATCTTTACCACACTTTTGATTTCTTTCATTTGGTCTGAACGTTTCTCTAAATATGCATGTAGAAAAATAATAACTACAGCTAACTTTGTTGGACTTTTCGTTGAGGCGACAAATTTGTCGAATCCCTTCTGTTTTGTCAAAGCTTTGGATCCATGAAAGCTGAAACCCTAGAGCTAGCTGCTTGTTGATGACATAACAAGAAGGTTTGGATCCTTGAAAGCTTGTTTCATCTACGAGACTCACTTGTTGTACCCAACAGGACTCCTCCAACTCAGAAGGACTCATTTCAGCAATATCCAATAGATAATAAGACCAAATAAAACTGCTATTATTACTCTTTAATATGCAAGGAGTTGCATCAATGTAAGAAGAATTCTTCACTACTCTTTCACAGTTAACCAACACTAGAGTTTTCGCAACTTTTCGGTACTTTTCATGAAAAATACTATATGTTCTTGTGTCCAAAGCAAATCGTGCTTCATAACTATCATATAATCTGAAATCTCCAGAGGACAAAGTAATGTTGGTGAAGAAGGATGAATAGTTTTGATGAAGTTTGTGAAAATTGGGATCAACAACTCGAATCGTATAGTTGTTATAGTTGATTTCCAGTACGTAGTATCTTTGATAATTAAATTTATTTGTGTATCCATGTTGAATAGGCAAGTTTAAGACTGTAATGTTGTTCTCACAAGAAAGATTGTACCTTAAGTCTCCACAGCTCAATGGATCAGTGGTGAGTCGGAAAGGAGATTTTATATTAGAGATAGTACCACATGATGAAGAAGAACACACAACAGGTCTCGTATTCTCTGCGTAGCTACTTTCATGGAGCGATGTTATTACCACCAAGAGAAGAAGAAGAAGAGACTCCATCAATAATCGTCTGCAAAACATTATATGATAAATGGGAAAGTTTTTTTTTTTTTCTATTCACAAGTCACTGCTTCACATAAAATTCTGAAGTTATATCATATCAATTGATTCAAGCAATACTGACCAATCAATTCAATCAACACTCTTCTTGAGATAAAAAAAAAATACTATTCTCAGGTCAATAGTGCTGGCTTTCATTGCGTGCACATACAACTAATTTATGACTTTTCTAATAGTTTTCATTGACGTGCACATACAATAATTATATGCGTAATTATTTCAATTCATATAAACCTTGAAAACAAAAAGACAAATGCCCAAATCATATGAAGCTTAATATTAATAGGAGATAGTATTAACATAAGTGTCAATTAATACAAATTTACCTTGAAGAGAATGGCAACACCACCCACGCCTGAGAACTTCACCAGCTCAGGACCCTTCGTCGTCGCCTTCCCCATCATCATCGCCAGCAGGAGCCTTCATCATCCACGGTGGAGGCCAGAACAATCCTCCAAACTCACAGCGGCGACGGAACTTCGGGGAGCCAATCGCGACGGAGGCCAGCGAGTGGGGAGGCGAACTTCACGGGTTGGGGGTTTCGGGGGCCAAGGAAGCTCGTGGTGGGGTGCGTGTCATTGGGTGGTGGCCGGAGATGGCTCATCTGGTCTGGCCGACTGAAATGCGAGAGAGGAAAAGAAAGAGGGGTATCGACTGGGAAGAAGAAAGAGGAGAGAGAAGGGGATTTTTGAGATTCATTTAGGGATTTAGTATTTTTATCTCCCTTTTCTTATTTAATTAAATAAAATTTGATTTAATGTGAACTATTGCTTTTTTTTTTTAAATATTTTCAACATGGATTTTAAAAAATAAAAACACCAATATTTTGAGTGAAATTTTAAAATTATTTTACAATATTTAACCAATCAATAAAATAACTCTTTTTAATTAATTTTATCATAAATATGTTAAATAAATAAAATTCAAGCAAATTATTCATTATATTATAATTAATTTAAATTTTAATATATAAATTATTATAAATAAAAAGTTAATATAATATTAAAAATTTAGAAATAAAAGAAAATCTAAGAGGTGTATATTAAAAACACAAAATAAACCTTTTAGGACACGCATCAGTTTTTAGGACTCCCAATGCGAGTCCTAAAAAGTCCAGGAGGTGTTTGTTTAAAAAAAAACTCAAACTTTTAAGGACTCCCAAAGCAAGTCCTTAAAATTATTAAGTAAAACACTTATTTTTTAGCCCAGATTTTTTTAGGACTCGCATATTTTTTTAGGACACTCATTACGAGTCCTAAAAGAGTATTAAGGACTCCCAAAGCAAGTCCTTAAATTATTAAGTAAAACACTTATTTTTATAAGCCAGATTTTTTTAGGACTCGCATATTCTTTTAGGACACTTATTGCGAGTCCTAAATTGTGTTTTTTCAGGACTCTCAATGAGTGTCCTAAAAACTCCATAAATATTTTTAAGGACTTTTATTTAGGTGCGTGTCCTAAAAAAGTGTCCTGTAAAGTGTATTTTGTAGTAGTGTGCCCTTCCAAGATTTAACTCCTCCAATTCCCAAGCTTAAGTCCTTAAACTTCATCCAAAATCCAAACTCATAAATCATCCTCAAAAACTCAACAAACTCAAAAAAACCTTAAATCTTTCCTCAACTTGGAAGCTAATTCCAGCTGAACTCTTTAGTTACTCTAAGGATCAAAGCCCCAAAGCCTAGCCTAGACTTCCTTTTGAGTTCCCAGCTTCAAAATCCTCAAGGCAGAGTGAGAGAGAGAACAAATCGTGAGGGAGATAGAGAGGTGAGTTGAGTGCTTCAGTTTTCTTCTTTTTCCTCCTCTAGTTCTACTACTTTCTACTAAAGTCTAAAGAAGAATAGAGTATATCATTTATCTTTCCTAATAACCAAAAGACTCTTTTACCCTCCCAATTAAAACTATCTCTTTTAATCATCCTAAGGGGTATTTTGGTCGTTTGCTCCCAATTCCCGCTAATTTCGCGAGTATCCCTATTATTTACCACTTAAATCCTATCAATTAATTAATCACCCATTATTATTTTTTCCCCAATGTCTAATAGTCTCCAATATATTTCCTAAATTTCCAAAAATAGCCCAGGCTCCCCCGAGCCGGGTATAAATCCCTGCCGTGACTAATTCGCCAAACTACTCACTAGGATCATCTCGAGGCATAAGCTGTAAATCCATCCACATAATAATGTGGTATCAACAATTTACCACAAATAATCACATTTATGCCCTCAACGGGACAAAATTACAAATATGCCCTTATAAGCTAAACAAGGCCCACATGCATATCTAATACTCATAAATATTCATTTTACATATCCATATAATCATATAATCATGCTTATTACATAATCATGCATTTAACCATTTAAATCATACATAAACTAATTATGCCCTCCTAGCATGCTAATCAAGGCCCTTAAGCCTTATTAGCAATTTTGGGTCGTTACATTATGTGGTGCCAAAGCTAATAGTATTTGACAGGGATTTCGGTTTCACTTCATGCTTTTGACGGGATTTCAGAAAGCTAAATGTGAATATAGGAAAATTTCTAAAGGAGAAAGGCACCTGGGAAGGAGGCCTCACATAGCAAGGTCAAGCCTGTTGTATGCCAAACATGCTAGTTGCATGGATCCTAAAGAAGAAGACCTCGCTATGCGAGGCTCAGACGGCCTGAGTAACTCACGTGCAAAATGTGAAGTTCCTTGCGCCGAAGATGAGAAGCATCTGAGGATGAGGGTCTTGCGTACCTCGAGGCGCCTCGCAGAGCCCCAACACCTCGTGCACCGCAGATGCCTTGCGTACTTCCAAGCGCCTCGCATAGTCCCAGTGCCTCACGCACCTACATGTACCTCGCAGAGTCAAAGCACCTTGCGAACAAGTGCCTTGCAGAGTCACAACACCAAGCGCCCCGCAGAGTCCAAGTGCCTTGCACATCTCCAGGCATCTTGCAGAGCCCCAACGCCTCGTGCTCCTCCAAGTTTCTCGCGGAGCCCCAGCGCCTTGCCATGTTGCACTGAAAGTGGAGACATCGCCTATATGTCTAATACACTTTTCCCATGTGCAGGACATACAAGGGTCGTATTTCCCATATGTCGAGGCACAGACAAGAACCTCGCATAGCAAGGGAGAACATCACATAACAGTTGCGCTGCCCATGCGCAGGGCCATGTGCCGAGATCACTATGTTCATTCGCAAGACCATGCGAGGGCCTTGCTTCCCTGATGTTGAGACATGGAGAGCCTCACATAGCAAGGGAGGGCCTCACATAGCAGTAACGCCGCCCATGCATGAGGCCATGTGCCGAGGACACTGTGCCCATGTGCGAGACCATGCGAGGGGCTTGCTGCCCTGACGTCGAGACATGGAGGAGAGCCTCGTTTAGTAAGGGCTTCATTGCCTCATCACAAACTATTCATGCCAATCCTTCAAAGTATATGAGGAGAACTAGTAAAGGTCTCCCACACTTAGCAAAATATTAGGAGTCTATGGGAGAAGATATATTTTGGATATGTGAGAAGGACTAATAGGTACGAGACACAAGAACAAGTATGAGGTGTATGACCTTGAGGGAGGCAAAGTTGTGATTCTGACATTCGTATCCAATAAGTATTGGTAGTACAAACCTGTACGAAGAATGGTGGCATTACCTAAGCTCCCCTGTCCATGTACCATAGCCGACACACAACATCCTGCACCACTACCCTGACGATGTACCAAAGTATACACCATAACGTCCTGCACCACTACCCGGACAATGGACCTACGTACATTCTTGTCCCCTAGGACCACCATGTATCAGGGGCCATTAGAGCCCAGCTATAAATAGACCTCCACCCCTCAGACAAAGGGATTGGAGAAATTCATTGTACATAGAGAGAATTAAGAAATATATGAGATTTTCCTCCACAGTTTCTCTTCATCTTTCTTTCTTAAGTTTTTCCTAAGTTCTATCTACGTAGTTTTCATAACAAGCTTTGAGTTCTCCATCCTTATATCGTTGACGAGTTCTTGTTGTCAACAGTTTGGCGCCGTCTATGGGATGAACAAGTACCATGTCAGTATTTTTACTTCAATTCCGTTAAGAAGAAATTCCAAGGCGTTCAAGATGCCCACGAGAATCACAAGACATGGAGATCCACCTGGACGGATACCAACTAAGGGCTTCCAGGTGAAACCCTCCACCACCTGAGAATGGAGGTGCACCAATGGAACATCTGGTCCCTGAAGAGGAAAAGGAGGCATCATCCCCAGCTGTCGCAACTAATAGAGACCCTCTAGAACCTTCAGCCGGGTATGCACCCTCCTCCTCGATCTTCGGCTACATCACGCTTCTGCCCCCGGGATCTGGGTCCCTCAATGCGCAGGCTAGGCAAGAATCCCTGAATACACTCTGTGAGTTCTTGCTGAAGGACTCGCTTCTATGAGGACAAGATACGCGAGTTACACAAATAGAATCAAAGGCTGAAAATCACACTAGAGAACATGCATAATGTGTTGAACAACCTTCTGCAAGGGAAGTCGATCATGCCCATTCCAAGGCTTAGGGAGAAGGAGTGTAAGAGAGGAGAAACCACCATCCCCGTGGATGACGAGAAGACCTGACTTTCTACTAGCAACACTCCCTAGACAAAACACCATGAAGGCCCTAGGCCGGTGAAGTACCTCCGAGAGCAAAGGCAGACGGACGACGCTGGTCATAGGAACTAAGATGAAGTCACCTCTAAGGAGGCACCCCCTGACCTAAGAAAAAAGGTCAATGGAAGAAGGTCAAAAGTAAGGACAACACCCCTTGTGGCCCCTCATAAGGGCAAAGAGAAAAGAAAGGCCAACCCTTCGAATTTTAGGGACTCCTTGAATAGAAGGAAGCAAGAGTTAGACACCGAGATAAGAAGACTTCAGAGATAAATCATCACAGCGTCTGAGGGGCACATTGTCAATGAAGAGTTCAACTATGAGTCACCTTTCACAAGGGAGATTAAAGTTGAACGACTCCCAACTAACTTCAAAGAACCTCATATAACCCCTTATGAGGGCACTACGAACCCTAAGTACCACCTGGGTGCCATCAATGATTTAATGAAACTAAGAGGGGTCAATAACAAAGAAAGGTGTCACTATTTCATTGTCACGCTGAAAAGGGTTGCGTACAAGTGGTTCAAGAGGCTGAGGCCGGGAACCATCAGGTCGTGGCAACAATTTTCTGATGAACTTCTCTAGCAGCACCATTCAGTGCACAATTACACCATGCCAGGCACTAGCCTCACTAACATAAAACAAGGTGAAGGAGAAAGCCTGAAAATATTTATCCGTAGGTTCAACATGGAGGCTGCTAAGGTAGGAAGCCTGACTAGAGGAAAACTCAAGATGGAAATCACGGCTAGAGTGCGCCCAGGCAATAAGCTATGGGGTAATATACTGAAAAGAGAGGTCACCGACTTAGAAAACTTCAATGAAAGAGCACAAAAGTACATTCGTGTCAAAGATATCCATGAGAACCTAAAGGCAGGAAAAAGTGAACCCCTTTCCAAACCCTTGACCCATGAAAGCTCAAATGGTGCAAAGAAGAAAAGAGTGTATGAAGGGCCAAGGGACAACCACCAAAGAAAGCACATATGAGGACGTGAACCTAAGAAAATGCTAAACACCTTCTATACAGACCTGACAGATACCAGGGAATGTATCTTCCTCACAAACAAGAATCAGGTGCCCTTCAAAAGACCCCTGCAGATGAAGGGAGATTGATCCAAAAGGGACCACAATAAGTATTTAAAAGTGTAACAAGGATATAGGCCACACCACGACAGAGTGTAACCATTTAAAAGTGGAAATTGAGGAGCTCATACATAGGGGCACCTGGGTAGGTATGTTACAAAGGAAACCTCGAGACCAAATGATAGGCTAGCTTCACCACGAGCCCAAGGATGAGCCCCGGAGGTGCAGTGGGAGGTAAGAACAGTCTTTAGAGATCCAACATTCAGGGGAGAGTCGAGAAGAGGAAGGAGTACATATACCAAGTAAGCTTTCATCTACAGCAACCCCTTGGTGTTAACCATCCATATAGCCAATACAAAGGTGCACAACAAGCTCAAGGATAATGGAAGTTCAGTGGATATCTTATATCGTCCCGCTTTGGAGAAAACGGGCTTGAGAATCAACAACATGAGACCTTGCCATACCTCCTTATATGGATTTACTGGGAACTTGATACAACCGTTAGGAATGATTGAGTTAGCTCTCACCATGGGGGAGCAACCCTGACGAACCATCGTCATGTCATACTTTGTGTAGTAGATTGTGCTTCAGCTTTCAACGTGGTATTGGGGAGACCTTCCCTGAGTGAATTGAAAGCAGTGACTTCGATCTACCACCTATCTTTTATATTCCCAACTCCTAGATAAATAGCAAGCATAAAGGGATAACAAAAGATTGCAAGGGAGTGTTATAATACCTCTCTGTGCACAGTTGCAAAGCCACAGGGACCAAAGACGATGGTCATCCATAAGGAACCAACCCCACAAGGATTAGACCCCCGAGTTACTGAGGAGATTATAATTGATATGGATAAGAGAGAGATAGATGATCTATGCCTAAAATGTCAAAAGTTAGAGGTAACGGTGCGGAAAATGATGGAAGTTCTCTACTGCATGGCATAAGCAAAGTCTGATGTACCTTCCACCATGAACATAGGAAAAGAACAAGGAAAGAAGGAAACAACCTTCCCCATTGACGGTGGAAAGATCAAACTTCTAAGGAGTAGCTCCCCATGTCTGAAGCACCATGAAGGTTCCTTACCACAAGTGCGGTCAAGAAGTTGGGAGCACACGCATGATGTGAATACAACCTCCTCGAAGAAGAAGTTGGGGGACAAGAGTGACATGTATCAACAAAGAGAAGATGGAGAGAAAGGAAAGAATGTCCTCACAGATTCTTTCATGAAGGAAAGAAATACCCAATCTCCATCCACCAAAGACCTTTTTAACTCAATAAACAGGAGGAGGAAGGAGCTAGTCAGCACAATGAAGAACCTTAGAAACCAGATAGCAGTTGCGCAAAAAAGGAATCTGGAATCCAATAAGTCCATGGAAAAATCTCCACTGTCGAAGGAGATCCAGGTAGAACCTCTCCCATCTCACCCCAAAGAACCGTGCATGACATCTCGTCGAGGGAAATGCCTCTAGAAACATGCGCCTTCCATGACTATGCAGCACCCGCTGGGAGCCACGTCTATGTAAAGCAAGGTGAAAATGAAAGTGTGAGAAAGTATATCCAGTGCTTCAATGCAGAGCTAGCCAAAGTGGGAAGGTTATCTAATGATGATTTGAAAATGGCCATCACCACAGGAATACATTCGAAGAGCAAAATATGGGGAAGTATGCTCAAGCAAGAAATAGAGGACATAGGCGACTTCTATGAAAGAGCTCTAGAATGCATCCGAGTGGAGGATGAACATCACCACATCAGGTAATCACCTGAGAAGGAGTATTGGGTAAGGCTTTAATTTTAGTACGATATATCAAAGAGGTTACCCTACTTAACCTCCCCATGTAGTAGTAAGTCCTCCTCGCAGAGGAAGCTAGGAATTAAAGAGGTCACTTGGTTGCCCTGGTAAGAAGTAGACACATTGTTGACATGAATACCTATGTACTATACTCATCCTTAATGAATCTGTTTCTTATTTGTGTATCATACTTATCATTTACATGAGCACATATCTGACTCTTGTATAACCATTGGCAATTGAAATTATCAAAGTACCTGAGCAAAATTATCAAAGTGCCCGACGAGATAAATCTCGCCAACCACTTGGTGGCAGAGTATATATAGCAAAAAAATAAAGAAAACCTTGCAAGGCTTCTCTTAAATTCATGAGGGTTAGCTACCCTTATGGATATCAAGGGAGCCAAAAGGTTCTGTAGGGATAACCTCACAAGAAAGGCTAGACACCTCCATGAGGGGTACGGTCCCAATGAGAACACCTGCTGATAAGCCTAGAGCAGTTCTTGAATTCATAAGGATTAGCTACCCTTATGGATGTCAAGGGAGCCAAAAATTTCTACAAGGACAACGTCGTGATAGGCTAACACCTCCATGAGGGGTAAGGCCTCAAGAAGGACGTCCACCAATAAGCCTAGAGTGGCTACCAAGCTGTCTAGCCAAAAAGTGTTCGACAAGAGACACTTGTGAAAAGAAGTCAAAAGGATTCGCAAGGATAAAATCCTAATAAAGGTTGATATCTCCTTAAGCATGATAACCAAGAGATTATGATAAAGGCTTAGAAGGCCAATACATCCTTGCAGTCAGCAAAAAGGTAAACAAAGGCCCTACATATACAAGTTTTGCTCACAAATGCAAACTTAAAAGGACCTCAGACATACAGAGTTCCACATATAATCAAAAGAAGCTCCATGCAAAAGAAAAAACATAAAGGATTACACAATAGCAAAAACATATAATAGTGAGCCTCGGAGAAGGACCTATGGGTTCCCACCACAGCCTTTCTACTCTGCAATCTTCTCGGTCGCATACTCACGAAAGGGGGACAAGTTGACATTAGGGTTAGTCCTCCACACGACATGCAATGTGCACTCGACTATGCCATTCTCAGTGTTCACCAGTTCAACCTCAAGAGTGTTAATCTTCTCATTCAGAGTATGAATATTGGCTTCGAGCCTAATGTTAGACCAAGGAGTCGACATGGCCTTGGTTACTATAGCATCCCTCTGGTGGGCCGCCTCAGCAAGCTAGAGCCTTTGGAAATAACCTCAATAAGATACCACTAGGCTAAGTAATTTTTGGTACGAAAAGTGAATCCAAGCATTGGGGTATTTATAAGGAGAGCCAAGACTTACAAGCCCTCAGATCAAGTCTAGGGTGAATATTGGAGATCGAGAGCCTTGGCGACCTTGGGATCGACACGTAGAAATGGTTGGCCCTCATTCAATATTAAGGACACACTTGGATCACCACCAAAGCTAGTTGTTTTTTGTATTTCATTATAGACTACAAAGAAACACACCACCAAGGTGCATTTTGTGTTTCCTCATTCACCACAAGATATCACTCAAAAGGTGAGCATTTCAAGCCCCTTGAAGGAATACCAAGCATAAGCGCCATACATATCACACGAAGAATACATGAAAGAGTCCACAAACACACCTAAAAGTGTGCTCATAGACTCGAGGGAAAGTGTGAATATAGGAAAATCGCTAAAGGTGCAACGCACCTAGGACGGAGGGCCTCACATAGCAAGGGCCAGACTACCATATGCTAAACATGCTAGTAGCATGAAGCCTAAAGAAGAAGGCCTCGCTATGCAAGGCCTAGTCTACCTGAGTAACTCCCACGCGAAATGTGAAGTCCCTTGCACAGAAGATGAGAAGCATCCGAGGATGATGGCCTCAACTCACTTGCACCTCACGTACCTCTAGGTGCCTCGTGGAGCCCTAATGCTTGAGGCACCCCCAGGTACCTCGCGGAGTCCCAGTGCTTCGTGCACCTCCAGGAGCCTCAGGCAGTCCCAACACCTCACGCACCTACAGGCGCCTCGTAGAGTCACAGTGCCTCGCACATCTCCAGGTGTCTCGTGGAGTTCGAGTGCCTTGTGCATCTCTAGGTGTCTTGCAGAGCCCCAGGGCCTCGCACACCTCCAGGAACCTCCCGGAGCCCTAGCACCTCTCCATGTTGCTTCGGATGTGGAGACATTGCCCATGTGTTGAAGACACTTTGCCCGTGTGTAGGACCATGCAAGGGCCTTATTTCCCATATGCTGGAGCACGGAGGAGAGCCTCGCATAGTGAGGAAGAGCCTCGATTAGTAGTAATGCCACCTATGTGTGAGACCATGTGTCAAAGACACTTCGCCCGTGCGCGAGACCATGCGAGGGCCTTGCAGCCCTGGCGTCAGGATATGGAGGACAACCTCGGATAGCAAGGGAGGGCCTCGCATAGCAGTAACGCCACCCATGCATGGGGACATGTGACGGGGACACTTATCTTGTGCACAAGACTATGCGAGGGCCTTGTTTCCCTGACGTCGGGACATGGAGGAGATCCTCGCTTAGTAAGGGCTTCATTGCCTCATCACAAACTATTTGTGCCAAGCCTTCCGAGTATACAAGGAGAACTAGTAAAGGTGTACCATACTTATCAAAATATTAGGAGTCAATGAGGGAAGATATATTTTGGATATGTGAGAAGGACCAATAGGTACGAGACACATGAACAAGTACGAGGTGTATGACCTTGAGGGAGGCAAAGGCATGATTCTGACATCCGTATCCAACAAGTAGTTGTGGTACGAACCCGTACGAAGAGTGGAGGCACTACTAGAGCACCCCTGACCATGTACCTGAGCTGACACCACAACGTGCTGCACCACTACCTTGACCATGTACCAGAGCCAACACCACAACATACTTCATCACTACCCTGATAATGTACCTACGTACATTCTTGTCCCTTGGAACCACCATGTATCAGGGGCCATTAGAGTCCAGATATAAATAGACCTCCACCCCTCAGACTAAGGGGTTGGAGAAATTCATTATACACACAGAGAGTTAAGCAATACATGATATTTTCCTCCATGGTTTCTTAAGTTTTTCCTAAGTTCTATCTATGTAGTTTTTGTAACATGCTTTGAGTTCTCCATCCTTATATCGTTGACGAGTTCTTGCCGTCAACACTATGGGTACAAGATTAAAGCTCAATATTGTTTTCCATTCGCGGATCGATGGACAGTCTGAAAGGATAGTACAGATCGTAGAACACATGTTGAGATCATGTGCATTGGACTTTTCAGAGTCATAGAGTTGGTACTTACCCCTAATGGAGTTCACATACAAAAATAGTTATTAGTCTACCATTGGTATGGCTCCCTACGATATGTTATAGGGGTGTAAGTGTGGATCACCTCTACACTATGATGAAGCAGGGGAGAAACAGACCTTGGGCTCGAAGGTAGTAAGGGCAGCTAGTGAAGCAGTGGAGAAGATCCGTCAAAAGATGCTGACTGATCAAAGTAGACAATTTAGATACGCAGATTCGAAGAACTGGGACATCGATTTGTCAGTAGACAAACATGTGTTTATGGGAGTTTTGCCAAGGAAAGGAGTTAAACATTTTAAGAAGAAAGGAAAGTTGAGCCCGACGTATATAGGTCCATTTACCACTAGCACTCACTGAAACACACAACATCTTTTATATCACGATGTTGTGCAAGCATGTATCTGATCCCCCGCATGTGTTAAAATACGAACTGTTTGATCTGAAGCAGTACTTGAGTACAATGAGTAGCCAAAGCGATTCCTCAAAAAGGGAGTCAAGGAACTGTTGTACAAGAAGATCCCACTAGTAAAGGTCCCGTGGAAGAAAAGTACGATGAGAGAAGTGACCTGGGAGTGAGAGGATAACATGTAAGAGAGATACCATGAGTTAATTGGGAAGAAGAAAAATTTTGAGGGAGAAATTCCTATTAAGAGGGGGGGGGGGGGGGGGGTATATTGTCGCGACCATAATATTTAATTAATTACTTATCTTATAGACATGTATATTATTTGTGATTATTTAAATAATGGCTACATTATACGATTTTATTTAATTAAGATGTGAGTGTAAAAATAATTGAGTTACCTTATTTTGGTGGATTTTGTTTTACTTTTTGAATTATCTTTTATTTGCTTAATTTGATTCTTTAAAAAAATGATAGTTTGTTTCATTTTCATTTTTTTTCCTTGTGTGGCCGAGTTATAGTGTGTGGGTGTGTGCATGGGATGTGTGGGTGTGCATGCATGAAACTAGTTTTCATAAGGACCAAGAACATGGTTAATAATAGTTTCCTTTATTAAATTACTTTGTTTTTAAATTTTTTTAGAAAATCAAAATAGATTTGCCATTTTTAGAATTCCCATAACTTTGTACCCAGCCTCAGTAAAATGATGATAACGTGCTTAAGGAAAGAAGGAATGAAGATTTGTCTAGGTGTGCTGCCAATTAGGTAATAAATTGAATACTTTTATTATTTGATTTATTATAAAATAAAAATAATAAAGAAAAGAAAGGAAAATAGAACTTTCTTTTTTTGGCTCCATAGGGTTTTAGACTAGGATGGTATTTGAGGAATGAGATGAGTCTTTTACTCTCATTTGCTATTGTGGCCGCAAAGGGAAAAGAGAGAGTGATATTGAAGAAGAATAATAAGAGAAATAAGGAGATCGAGGTGTTCTTCATGCTAAGGTGTTGGGTTCAGAAGATAGTCAAGGGAGGAAGAGTCATCTAGGGTTCGGTCACCACTAGATCGAGAAGTAAGAGAAGTTGATTCTTTGTTTTCTTCTCTCATCTTCTATTCTAAGAAATCATGTTAGGGACTCTTGTTGATCTATGTGCAATTATGGATGTTTATGTTTTATTGATGATTATATTGTTTTCTTGTGAAATCATGTAATGATTTTGGCTATGGTGCATACTATCGTGTGGCATATTTCTTTTGATCTTGTGATGAACATGTGGAAATTTTACAAGCTTTCATTTAAAATATAAGAAAGGCGTGTTTGGCATATAGCGTACATGTTAGGTCATAGTGATTCTCATTAATATATTGATTCAAGCAAAAGTGTGTGCATTGGTAATGTAATAGGGAGGATGTTAGTTTTCTATTACCTTATGTGTTATTTTAATTATTAGAAAGCATGTTAATAATATGATGATGATTGTTGCCTTGCTTTGGTGTTGGAGAGGTGTTCGACCTACATTAGATTATAGGGTTCAGGAGTTTTGTTTATTGAATTTCCTTGTTTAATGATATCTATGAGGTATTAGCATGATTTGGTATTGAGGATTAAATGGATATTTGCATTATGAGAATAGGGGGAACTCTATGTGTTTTGGCCATACATGTGTAGCTAGGGTTTTAGTTTTAGGCATTTTTTTTAAGAATTTTAATGCCATGATGAATTATATGTGATTGGTGTTTTGTGTAGCAACATGCTAGGCCTATATATGTGATGCCTAATATTGTAATTTTGCTAAGTATGCATGAATTATATGTAATTATAAGGTGTTGAATTGGCTATTGGCATCTTTTAGAATTACCCTATGATTTTATAGGTTTTCTGGCCCATATGTATTTTGATTTTACTTCGAGTTATTTTCCAAATAATTATCATGATTTGTAACTATGAGTTCTTGGCATGGTTTGAAAGATGATTGTGTTGGAAATCTTTTGATTTTTGCCATAGTGTGTGACTATGCATGTGATATTGTTTTCATGACCCTATGTATTATGCAAGAATTTTTAAATGTTGTGTGTGTGCCTATGATGGTTTTGGCCTAGGCTTTATATTTCTCTGAGGGCTTATTTCCAAGTAATTGAGTTAATAATGTGTTCAAAGTTTTGATACTATAGACATACTTAGTATTGTGTGATTTGTCTTAAGGTTATTGTCATGTTTGCATGGCCCATGGAAACGTGGAATATATTTCTAAATACTTAAGTGTGATTTTATGTGATATTAAGACACATATTTTGTTATAATTCTAGGTTCGTTTTGGAGTGTTCCTACTCTTTGAATAAAGCTTGGAATCGAGGTAAGGAAGTTAGCTAGATTTCTGTTTTGTTTATGATTGGACTATAGTCATGAGATATTTATGGATTTTTTTGTGTTTGCTTAACCTGTTATGCGATATTATTAAATGTAGACGTGCCTAAAATCTGGACAATGGGGGTGCCAGGTAACACATGGACTTTAGGGGCGCCATGTAAGTGGCCAAAGGAGACTCACATGCGACATGGACAATAGGTATGTCATGATCTTATGTTGTATGATTATGTTTATATTTCATATAATCTTATGTTTATGATTATGAATCATGTTATTATGGTTATGTTTTCATTTGACTTATGTTGATAAATGATTGATATAAGAAATGTATGTTATGAATATATTAGATTGTTCACTTATTCTTCTTTGCTGTATTTTTCCTCCATTGTTTGTACTTCCTTACTAGGCTTTTAACTCAGCCCTTAGTTTCTCCCCTGTAGGTTTATACTTAGAATGTTTGATTATTGATGTTGAGCATGTGTGTAGGAGCCACTCCATTGTGAAAGTGTGTACTATTATGAGGGGCCATTCTACCAAGGAAAAGATCCTGGAACGCCATGGTTTGAATGTTTAGTATTCAATTGTATTTAATAAAAGAGTTGTGATTTATTTCTTTTAGTTTACTTTATTATCTTAAGTTGTATTTTTTATAAAAAAAAATTGGGATCTCGCCCAACTTTATTTTAGAACATGTATTTTAAGGGAATTTTCAAGTTCAGATTTCTGAAGTAAGGTATTTTACTAATGAATTGAAATTTAGGGCGTTACAGAATCATAGATTATATGATCACGCGATGTAAAATTTTAAAAAAAAAAACATGTAACGAGAATGCAACAAATATATGGTCCCGTAGTACTATCTTTATTGCAAATAAAAATTGATAATATTGAAGATAGTCATGTATGTGTTCATATTTAAATTTCAAATTTTAGGTTGAACATAGTCATATATAACATTGTTCATTATCAAATCTTTTCAACAATTTCAGGTTTTCCCCCACTAGGGTTTCCTGATAAGGTTTTTAACGATGCAACTTTAAATCATGTGAGATACTTGCAATTCATGAGGCAAGTGGAGAATCTGTGACTGAGTTGAACAAAACCACATATTCTAGGAAAATGTGGATTATCAACCGATATAGAAGTACCAACAATTCACTATGAAGATAATGATGCATGCATTGCTCAACTAAAAAGATAATACATTAAAGGAGATAGAACTAAATAAATTTCACCAAAGTTATTTTTCACACATGATCTTCGAAAGAGTGGTGATATTGATGTTCATCAAATTCGATCAAGTGACAATCTTGCAGACTTATTCATAAAGTCATTACAAACATCAATGTTCTTGAACGTCCAAATTAGGGGGAGTAAATACATACTGCACTCTTTTTTCCTTGACCAAGTTGTTGTCCCACTTGGTTTATCTAGCAAGGTTTTTATTAATGAGACAGTATTTTTCGACATCCAAGTAGGAGTGTTATAAATATTATATATATATATATATATGGATGTCCATAGTAATGGAGAATCCCCTTCTTCAAATATTATAATAATGGAGAATCACTAGGTTACTCAAAGTTAAATATCATCATTAATTTATAATTGTATTTGTGGTACTTACTTGATTTTCCTATATCAATTCTATCTGTATAAATAGGTTCAATCCCAATTAAAATAAGACACAATAGTTCCACTCTCTTTTTACATCTCTCTCTATTTATTTTCATTATACTTTATATTTTAATAATCTTAATAGTTTTATAACAACTATTTTTTTATTAATATAGTTTAATTCTAAAAGAAATTTTAACTTTTAAAATTATAGTGATTTTGATTATAATAAAAAATATTCTTACTAAAAATAGTGGAAATGTTCGATAATAAGTTGGTGTTAACACAATCAATAAGGAACCAAAATTGTAATAATTAAAACGATAGGGTACTGATTTGGTGTTAAAACAAAGGTACTATAATGATATTAATTAAACAATAGGATATTAAATTGGTACTGAGATAAACAAAATAGGGTATTAAAATGGTATAACCCCTACTTTTTTATTTCCAAAATAAGCATAGGAGCTAGCTTGTTCATGATTTAAGCTTAATTCACAAACAAAAAAACTATACAAACCTTCTTAAGAGTTTTATGAAACTAATAATTAACTAAGGGCAATTTAAGTTTTTATGCTTAATGAGGTGGTGTAATTCAAAATAATGCTAGGCTTTTTTATCATTTCAAAATGATGCCAATTCTTTTTCGCATACCAAAAATACCCCAGTCACAACTCTCTCCTTTATTCATTCTTCTCTTCCCTCTTATCTTCCTTCTCGTTTCTTCCTCACTTTCTTTCACTCACCTCACCTTACACCACAACTAAGAGCACCATGGTAGAAGGAAGTCGAGCAACCCACTACAAAGGAACCCCTATGAAGGAAGCCATTTGTAGAGATCAAGATCAAAGTAAGGGTTGAGGAATCTTGGAGAAAAATCTTATGGGTAATCAATTTTTTCTTAAATACTTGGATTAGTGATGTTTCCTTTAAACTTTTTGGGCATTTCGAATAGATCCGAGCAATATTTGCACATATTTTTGGTTTTTTGTCGATCTGAGTATTCTGGAATTTTTCTGGGTATGAGTTGTGCTCGATGGTTGCTCAATGTCTGCTTGATGCAGGCTCGATGGCACATCATTTTTTACGGTTGCATGTTGTGCTCGATGGTTACTCGATGCAAGCTCGATGGTAATGTGAATTCTCACTACTTCATTCATGCTCGATGGATGCTCAATACCTGCTCGATTGCACATCATTTTTTACGGTTGCATGTTGTGCTCGATGGTTACTCGATACCTACTCGATGCAAGCTCGATGCTAATGTGCATTCTCACTATTTGTGCATGCTCGATGGATGCTCGATGCCTGCTCAATGTAGGCTCGATGGCAAATCATTTTTTACGGTTGCATGCTTGCTCAATTGTTACTCGATACTTGGTCGATGCAAGCTCGATGGTAATGTGCATTCTCACTATTTCGTGCATGCTCGATGGAGGCTTGATGCTTGCTCGATGTAGGCTCGATGGCTCATCATTTTTTACGGTTGCATGTTTGCTCAATGGTTATTCGATGCCTACTCGATGATGGCTCGATGGTCATGTGCATTCTCACGATTCATACTCGATGGCATCCATGGCGCATGCTTGTTGATTTTTTTTTCTAGTTTTTTAGCGAATTGTATTTGTGTTTTTTTTTATTTCAGGTTCTACTATTTCCGTATTTGTTTCTTGCAACGGTGTTTAGGAAACAGATAGTAGGAAATGGTATTTTAAGGATGCTGAAGGTGAAGTGATACTAGTAGAGAATGATGTCACTTACTTGCAACTACTTGACATACTGCACAAGACATTTCAGGTGGATAAAGAGGTGTATGAATTGAAACTCGAGGTTCCATACGTATTCAGCGACCAACCATTTGCATTGGTTCAATTGAGGAATGATCGTCAAGTTCGTGTATTCTTAGGAATAAGCTTTAAAGAACGTATAGTCTTATGTGTGACTCCAGTTAAGAAGAATGTCATATCAGATCCTTCTCCTAGTGTGAACAAAAAAGATACAACCAATGTCGATCCATCTCCTGCAGGTAGCAGTTACAAGCATCTTAGCGAGGTGGGAACTTTTGTTCCAGTTACAGATCCGATGGCTACTATTCAGCTTGATATACCACAAGGAGGTCCCACAGGTGTGCTTGAGGCATATGAGTACGATCCCTATGTGAATGATGATCCAGTTGGTAATTGCTTTGATTATAATGATGATGGTTCTGAGGATGACTTGTATTATAGTGCAGATGTTTCAAATGAGGAGTTAGACATTTCCCAAGCCCAACAAGTAGAAGAAGAGTCAGGACTGCCTCTTGCACAGGCACACCTCCCAACTCAAGGACACCGAACACCTGCCAGAAGCAGTAATCAACGTGCTAGGGCAGAAGATAACACTAGGTGGAGGGAGACAATTGCATTAAGAGAAGATCATACCAGTTGGAGTGCCCCAATGTTTACAAAAGAAGATATTGAGGCATCTGCTAAAACCCATTCCTCATCATCTGGTGCACCAATGGGAGAAACATATGTTGGGAAGACTTTTGAGGACAAGATTGATTCAAAAACCAAAGCTGCTCTATTTGCAATGAAGAATAACTTTGAGTACATGGTGAAAAATTCTAGTACTGATGTGTGGTATATCACATGCAAAGATCTTGATTGTTGTTGGAGACTCAGAGGGAAAAAACTACCAATGTCCCCCATGTTTGAGATCACGGTATACAAGAGCGTACACACATGCTCACTAGAAGTGCGACAAAAAGGTCATCGTCAAGCTGCACCGTGGGTCGTTGGACACCTCATAAAGAACAACTACGCGTTTGATGGGGCCAGTTATATGGCAAACAACATAAAGGAGGATATGAAGAAAAATTTCGGTATTGGTATGAGTTATGAAAAGGCATGGAGATGTAGAGAGAAGGCACTTACGTATGTTAGGGGGACATATGAAGATTCGTATTGTAAGTTGCCATCCTACTTACACATGTTGAAGCAAAAGAATCCAAGTATAATTACTGTTTTTGTCACTGAAGATGGTTATTTCCTATATTGCTTCTTTTCCCTTGGAGTTTGTAGGAGGGGATTCATATTTTGTGGTCCTATGATATGTATGGATGGCACATTCTTGAAGAACAAGTACGGTGGTGATATGCTATATGTCATTGCTTTGGATGCGAATAGTCATTTATATCCAATTGCGTTCGAGTTGGTTGATAGTGAGAACCACAACTCGTGGAAATATTTTATGATGAAGTTGAAGGATGCCATTGGGGATGTTGATGACTTGGCTTCCGTGTCAGATAGGCATGCTAGTATTATTCATGCTCTAGAGGTTATCTTTCCTTATGCCTACCACGACGCATGCTACCATCACATCAGTATGAATGTGAAAGCTAAGTGCAAGACTGATCACTGTCACAGTGAGATGTGGGCAGCAGCCTATGCATGGAAGAAGACCGAATTTCTAAAGCATTTTGAAAATATTAAGCGAATGGATCCTCCCATAGCTGCCTATTTGGAGGGAATTGATTTCAATAAGTGGTCTCGTCCTTTTTTTATTGGAAAACGATACAATATAATTACAAGCAACTACGCTGAAAGCTTCAACAACAAGACCAAGGATGCAAGAACCTTTCCAGTTATAATTTTTTGGAATTCATTTGGTTCACACTACAATCTTGGTTTTCTGAACGACGTAGTGTAACAGAGAAGACTACCACCAAATTATCCACCCTAATGGAGGCAGATGTATCGAACAATGCTGACAAAGGAAAGTTCATGAATGTCTATGCCCTTGGCTAATTCGAGTTTCATGTAACTGGTGCAGACAGCGATGCTGAGGTGAATTTGATGACGAAATCATGCTCATGTGGGGTATTCCAGCTCATAGGCACACCTTTTCCCCATGCAGCTGCAGCAGCTGTAGAGCGTGGGGTGAACCTTTACTCTTTGTGTTCACCATTTTACACCATTGAGTCATGGAGGAATTCGTACAAAGAAACCATTTACCCAACTGGGAACGAGGATGACTGGATACTTCTAGATGACATTAAGAATATGGTAGCCGGTGTACCCATAGAGAAACAACAAGTTGGTCGTCCAAAGAAGCCAAAGCTAGGAAGACCAAGGACAAACTGTTGGCCATCCGATGGGGAAAAAGATGTGAAAATGCGTAAGTGCAGTAGATGTGGTGGTCGTGGCCACAACAAGTCCTCTTCAAAGTTTGACTTTGAGTATAATTTTTGTTGTATTTTATTTAAACTTGAATGTTCAGGTTTTTTTTGTTGGTTTTTATTGTCGTTAATGAATTTTGGTTGCTTGGATTTTTACTGCTAATTGTTGTTAATGATTTGCATGCTCGATACACAATTTTTTTTAATAACTTTGATTTTAAGCAAAGAAATATAACAAGAAGAGAATGTTCAATGTCTAACATTCTGATACCATAAGTCAACTGTCCATTTGTTTTTGAAGAACTCCATGTTGTCATCGCAATTCGTGTGAAGTGGTAGCCTACCCAATAAGTGCTTGATGTGCTTGATGGCGTACACACCACAATCTCCACTGTGAACGAAACATAAACTGCATTAGTAACAAAATCAACATAGAATTTAATTTTAAAAACTTGAATAAAAACTAGAATTTTGATTACCTGACTTTGGTTTGGGGTATTGAATCAACTGGCATGCAGTGCACGTTGAACTCTTTGCATCTTTCAGCTCCAGATGGAATCGTCAACCGAGGGTCGTCCATGAAAAGTTGTGACTGCAATAACTGCGATGGGAACAAAGTAGACCATGACTTCATAAAGGATTGAGTTGTTTATCACTTATCACTGTCACGTCTGAATCATAAACATTCAGAGTCCAAGTAGAAATGGAGGCTTCAACTGCAAACCAATGCGCTTAAAGGTAATTTTGGCACCAATATACAGTGTCTACTCCCTTCCACGACGCCAGAAATTGATTGTCAATTCTCGTAATCATTGACATCAAATCTGAATCCCACAAAATCTTTTTCTTATCCGCTTCCTTGGGATTCTGATATGCATCAGAACGGGCCGGTACCACTTGTGAGAACATAATATTCATCACAATAGCATCTTGTCGATACGCCCCGGGATAGAACTGTCGACGCCTACATAGCATATGCTTGGCCGCATCGATATGTTGCAAAAATGATAGGAAAACAATTGTTAAACCATCTGCCTCTACCCATCGAACCCCTATCGAACCAACATCGAACCCAATCGACCTCAATTTAAAGCTACTAGAACCAAACCATCTGCCTCTACCCATCGAAACCCCATCGAACCCCATTTTAAGCTACTAGAACCAAACATCTGCCTCTACCCATCAAATCCACATTGAACCCCTATCGAACCCCATTTAAAGCTACTAGAACCAAATCATCTGCCTCTACCCATCAAACCCCTATCGAACCAACATCGAACCCCTATCGAACCTCATTGACCTTAATTTAAAGCTACTAGAACCAAACCATCTGCCTCTACCCATCAAAACCCTATCGAACCCCATTTAAAGCTACTAGAACCAAACACCTACCTCTACCCATCGAATCCACATCGAACCCCTATCGAACCCCATTTGAAGCTACTAGAACCAAACCATCTGCCTCTACCCATCGAACCCCTATCAAACCAACATCGAACCCCATTGAGCTCAATTTAAATCTACTAGAACCAAACCATCTGCCTCGACCCATCGAAACCCCATCGAACCCCTATCAAACCCCATTTAAAGCTACTAGAACAAAACATCTGTCTCTACCCATCGAATCCATATCGAACCCAATGTTTATACCAGATAAAAGATATTAAAAAAATTACTTACCCCATCATCGATCCAAAACTGTGGTGTCTTCATCATCATAAACCAACTTGGACCATACACACCAGTTTGGACATCCCTCTTCATCTTGTTCAAAATATCTCCAAGCAACCACTTGCCGACCGTCTTGTACTATGTAGCAAGTGGCTTCTTCATCGGGTCGAGGACTAATGGCACGTCATTAATCGCATCCACACGAGCTTTCTTCCTGGTTGGGTCGGTGTAGTCTTCAAATTTCTTAGGTTTACATCTTTTCATCTTGGCCAATTCAAACTCTACACCAGCAACATACCCAGGTTCTATAATAGCAACACCTAGGGTCTCAGGATTTGCTGTGAGTACTATCGGGGGAGGAGTGCCTATGTCATGTACGACAAAATCATCTGGGAGGTCAAGTGAGTCAGAATCAGAACCATTCTCCGTCGTGTCTCTGCGAAGATCTTGTACAAATGTCAAGATCTTATTGACAGCATCCATGATGACCGCCTGGTTCTGTAGGATGGTAACTTGACGACCCTCTATTATAATATTTTATAATATAATGTAATATTATATTATAATATAATATAATGTTTTAGATTAAATAAATGACAAAGAGTGTCACATATTGTAACATATAATAGAGAGTTACAATATTTAGATATACGAGATATATCCAAATATGTAACATATTCGGTGTTACAAATTTGTAACTTCCAAATATTACCCTTTATTGTGTAAATTTGGTGTTACACAATATTGAGATGAAATTCAGAAATCCATATGAGAAATGGTTGTTAGAGATATGATTTTAACCCCAATAATGTGTTTTGGGGGTTAAAAAATCAATTGGGAGGGTTTAGAACCGTTTGGAAAAATAGCACAAAAATGTGTGCTGAAAATGGTCAATGGTTGCGGCCACTGATGTCCCTGGCCGCGGCCACTGGTGCATTACAGGCCAATTTTTTTGTTTTTTTCAATCTTTGTTGAATGGCTCAAAAAACTCAAATAACTCCCAAATCTCATTTTAATTCCATAATAAACCAATTAATCATTGGTAACAGCCATGGGGGTTGGTGGAATTTGAAATTCAAAGGGTGTCTCTAAACTCTATAAATAGGAGCCTATTGCTCACTTGAAAGACACAACATTTCTATCCATTAGAGCACTTGACTAGAAACACCTTGTGGTTTGATAATTCCATAAAGCATTTCTAATATCTGAGAGAAATCCCTTAGTGCTTGAGTTAGGGGGAAATAAGCTTTTGGAAAAGATTTTAAACCTTGTTCAAGTTGGTGATCCCCAACACTCTTCACTTAGGTTGTGTAAGTGAGAGTTTACTTTTGTTTTTGTTCTTACTTTTTACACTATTTCTTTTCTTCTTATTCTCTTGTTCTTTTTACTTGTAACCTTTGTTTAGAGTTGTAATCTTCTTTTCTTTTGTTTCAAGCACCTTTACTTTACTTGTAATCTTTTGCTTAGAGTTGTATTATTCACTATTCTCTTCTTCTTCTTCGTCTTCTTTTCCTTGTTTATTTGTATTTTTCAGTTATAGAGTTGTAACTCTTTTTAATCAGTCATTATTTATTTGTAATATATTGCATAGAGTTGTATTTTCTTACCATTTCCATTAAGGCAAAAACTATTTTTCCTAACACTCTCGTCTCGCTCCAACCTCTCCAACACTTCCCGTAAATCAGGTTGATCAGGACTGGGGTGTACCGATGGGGCCGGGGCCAGGGCTGAGGGTGTGGGGCCAATCGGGACTGTTGTATCCTCATCATCAGGGCCATCAATAAAAATGTTGGCTGCCTTCGCAAACTTAGCAGCTATCTCCGCCACCTTCTCAAAATCAGTGGGAGTTTCTACCTCTTCTTCTTGGCCCAACCCAGGATACAAGGGAGCATCACCCTCAGTCAGAGCACCATAATGATCTATCTTCGAAGGTCGGGGCTTCAACATGGACAACACAATCAACTTCATCAAATACAAAGCATTAAGTTAGTTTGAAACCACCAAAGAATAATGTATTTTGACATAATATAGAAGAACTTACACTCATCTTCTTGAACATCGGTACAAGGTCAGCCTCCGAAATAGGAAAATCCTTATTGCTTGACCAACTGAGCATTCTTGGAAACTGGTTTCCATGGTTAATAGCATACTCACGTAAAAGTTTTCGGGTGGCCTCATATGCCCAATACTGCAATGCAGGTATATAACCATACAAACCATATTTCGCTTCTTTCTGTTTCGACTTAACTAACTTCTTCTTCTCATGATGCATGTATTTTTGACATGCATCCATAAGCTTGTTAAAGAGACACCTTCCTCTATGGGTAAGTGAAGAAGTACTCAGTGTCCTCCATGATCTTAAGTGAATTTATCCAGACATTTAACTTTCCCTCTCGTTCAAGTAAAACGCCCTCAACAAATAAACATAGGACCAACTTCTAGACATCTTCAACTACAGTGTAGTTTTTTAAAGCAGCCTCCAAATGCATTATCTTCACTAATTCTTCATCATTAAAGTACTCCTTGATTAAGCGGTCACTAGTCAGGTAATTCTTCAAATCAGTCTCAGATGGCCTGGCACTGAAGTTCAACCTCGTAACCAAAGCAAACTCACCTCCACCAAATCTACAGGGTCGATATCCTAAATGGAAATGCAACTCATCCTCTTTGTTTCACTGGATCTTGCGCAACATTAAGTGACGTATGAGAGATGCAGAGAAGTCCAACTTCTCAGCCACAAAAAATTGTTTGACAAGGGATTCCTTCACCCTTTCTATCAACCCAAGCTCTTCAAACTTTTCCGTGATTGTTTTAAAGTAACCATTACCCCTATATGTGACTCGACCAGAAAAGTGATCTGTCTAGGGAAAAAGAAACTTTGGCATCTGGAAAAATATATATAATACAGTTAAACAAAATAAAATAAAAAATCCATCAGTAAACATACATGCCTACCTCCCTCAAGCATGCATCAAATCACCATTGAACCCGCTCCTGGAACCCCTAAGGCCCACCCTATCGAAATCCCTCGAGCATGCATCAAACCACCATCGAACCCAACAAAATACCCAACCCATCGAGCATGCATCGAACCCCCATCGAGCATGCATTGAATCCCTCAATCTTAAACCCAGAACCCCTAATGGGCCTACCTTGTCGAACCCAATAGAGCATGCATCAAACCCATAGAGGCATAAACCTGGAACCCCAAATGGCCTAACCAATCGAATCCAATCGAGCATGCATTGAACCCCTTCTATCACCCATTGAGTATGCATTGAACCCCCTTAATTCCTACCCTATCGAGCCTATATCAAGAATGCATCGAACCCTACTAACCATGCACCTAGAATGCATTGAACCCAACAAACCTTACCCATCGAACCATCGAGAAACATAATGGGCCTACCTTGTCGAACCCAATAGAGCATGCAAGGTCGACCTTTGAAATAGGACGCTCCTTATTACTCGACCAACTAAGCATCCTCAGAAACTGGTTTCCATGGTTAACACCATACTCACGTGCAAACTGTTGGATGGCCTCTTTCTATTTTCCCTTAACTTCCTTCTTCTTCTCATAGTTCCTCTTCTGATGATGCATGTCTTTTTGACATGCATCCATAAGCTTGTTAAAAGACACCTTCCCCCATGGGTAAGTAAAGAAGTGCTCAGTGTCCTCCACCATCTTCAGGGAATCTATCCAGACATTTAACCTGCCCTCTCGTGCAAGTATAACCCCTTCAAGAAAGAAACATAGGCCCAACTTGTAGGCATCTTCAACTACAGTGCAGTTTTTGAAAGTAGCCTTCAAATGCATTATCTTCCTCGTTTCTTCATCATTAAAGTACTCCTTGATTAAGCAATCACTAGTCAAGTGTTTCTTCAAATCACTCTCATATGGCCCGACATTGAAGTTCAACGCCGTAACCAAAGAAAACTCGCCTCTACCAAATCTACAGGGTCTAGATCCCAAATGAAAATGCAACTCATCCTCGTTGTTGCACTGGATCTTGCGCAACATTAATTGATGTATGAGAGATGTAGAGAAGTCTAACTTCTCAGCCACAAAAAATTGTTTGAAAGGGGATTCCTTCACCCTTTTTTATCAACCCGAGCTCCTCAAACTTGTCCTTGATTATTTTAAAGTAACCATTACCCCTATATATGACTCGACCAGGAAAGTGATCTGTCAAGGGAAAAAGAAACTTCGGCATCTACAAAAAATAAAAATAAAAATAATACAGTTAAACAAAGTCGCGTGAAAAATCCATCAATAAACATACATGCAACCATCGAACCACTATCGAGTACTCATCGAACCCCTATCGAACTGGACATTTCCATAAAAAAACTACCCCATCGAACATCCCTCGAGCATGCATCGAATCACCATCGAACCTGCTCCTGGAACCCCTAAGACCTACTCTATCAAACAACCCTAGAGCAAGCATCGAACAACCATCGAATCCAACATCAAACCCAATCCATCGAGCATGCGTCGAACCACCATCGAACCCAACATAAAACCAAATCCATCGAGCATGCATCGAACCCCCATCGAGCATGCATCTAATTTCTTAGGTTTAAACCTGGAACCCAGTCCTTGGGCCTACCCTATTGAACCCAATCAAGCATGCATCAAATGATCATCGAGCATGCACCGAACCACAATCGAGCATGCATCGAACCATAATCGAGCATGCATGAAATCACAGAAGCATAAACCTAAAACCCCAAATGACCTAACCTATTGAACCCAATCGAGCATGCATCGAGCGCCTTCTAACAACCATCGAGTATGCATCGAACCCCCTAAATGCCTACCCATCGATGCCCATCAAACCCCCAACGATGCCCATCGAACCCCCCATCGAACCATCGAGCAACATCAAAAAAACAAAGCAAAAACTCACACTCAATATTCAACATACCCATTCCAAAAAACTCAAACAAAGCAGATCAATATGCTCACACTCGTAAAGTATACAACATTCACACAAAAAAATAAAAAAATCAAGGGAAATCGACCTTAACCTTTGTGATTTGATGCGGAGGAGAAGAGACGCGGTCGACGAGGGCGGTCTCAATGCTTCAGGGTCTCGATGCTTCAGAGTCTCCGAGAATCGACGAGGGCGGTGCTTTAGGACCTTAACCTTCAGCTTTTATGGCATGAGGTTCAACGGAGAGACGGACGGAGGGCAGACGGTGGCGAGACGGGCTTCTCAGATTGGGTTCGATGGTTCTCGATGGGTTTTGGGCGGGGGAGAGATGAACCAAGAGAGTGAGAGTGAGATAGTGGAGAGAGAGAGATAGAGGAGAATCAAAAGTGGGGGAAATTTTTTTGTGAAATGGGCATTTTGGGTACTGTCAAAAGCTTTGTCATCATTTTGTAATGATAAAAATGCCTAGCATTTTTTTGAATTACAACACCCCAATAAGCATAAAAGTTGAAATTTCCCTTAACTATGGTTACTTCTTGATATCATGGTTTTCCTAAAAGAAAGAAAAAACAAAATCATTATTATTATTATTTAATTTTAGGATTCTAATTAAGTACATAAAATTGTTTGTCTACTTTTTATTTTAAACATGGATGTTAATTTTTAGAAAGTTGGTATTAAAATTTAACCTAAAACTAATACTGCTAAAAAAGTTCTAACTCAAGGAGCTCTCCTTCAAAGGGTTAGCTAGCGGTCTAGCCGTTATTGATCGTAAAGTCCATGTAGTAAAGTTTATTTTCAAAGTCATTGTTATCTGGGAGTAGTGCTGTTTTCTCAAGCAGTAAAGTTCTTTTCTCAAGTTTATGTTAGCAAAGATGGCAGTTAGTCTCGAGTTTGTTATTCGGAGTTTGAAGTGCTCAAGTTCATCTAGCTAAGGTGTTATTCCTGGATTGTGTCTCCTTGCGTTATATTGCCTCGGATAAGAATTTGGGTGTATTGTTTACTGTGTTTCGATCAGTCTTCTCTGTGGGGGTTGCTTCTACGTTGATATAGAGACTAAGCATCTATGCGCACAGCTGAAGGATACTCTTAATCTCTCTACAGACGATCTCACTCTGGAGTTAGAACCTCATGACTACAATCTAGATGCTCGCCTAAGAAAGGTCCTCGGCAAAATCATCTCTAAGACGAGAATTTTGAGGGACATTATTACTGCTTCTTTACGGATGGCATGGACCAAGTTTAAGGGATGGAAATGGCAAGAAATTGATTCAGGCATCTTGGAATTCAACTTTGCCACTACAGATGATGCTTCTGCGGTGTTGGAAAAACGTCCATAGTTCGTGCGAGGTGCTCTTCTTATTATCATGCCATGGCCAAGATGGCTTGTGTACAATGAAGTGTCGTTTGATCGTTCCCCGGTGTGGATTTAAGTTCATGGAACCCCCCTGGGATTCTGGACGGAGAATAACTTAGAGAGGATTGCGGCCTAAGCGGGAACTGTTTGTGAAATTCCTCCCAATGCATTCATCGATTTAACTCAGGCACCTTACGATTCCAAGCTACTGTTTCCATTGATAAATCTCTCTAATCTGGTTTCTTCCTAAAACGGGAAGGATTATACAATTTTTGACTCCAATACAAGTATGAACGACTCCCTTGGAACTGTTTCTAATGCGATATACTTGGCCATCACCAAAAGTTTTGTTTCAGAGCTCCCATTGTTTTCGTAAACAGCCACTAACAAGTTTTACCACTATTTGGAAATCAGTTTAATGTTAAAGCACCTGAGATAACTAGGCTTACGCCTCATTTAATTAAGTCCCAAGAGGTAAAAGTGGGCATAGAAGATGAACTCCTGGAACTGAAATTCCAAACTCCGACAAAGAGTCGAATGGTCGAGGAAATGGACTTCAATCCGACGGTAAAGATGGATTCTACAAAGAATCGTATCCCTATGGTCACTTTTCTGGGCATTGGGGATCTTTGCCCTTATTGGTAAGGCAAAGCAGACGTTGATGGAAAGTGGGAAAAGGTGACAGACTTCAGGCCATTCGTATGGGGGTCCAGCACGCCAACTCTTCCCTTGGTTCTAGTTCGCAGGTCTATGCAGAAAACACTTTCTCCGACTACGTCACTACTAATCAAATTAGTACTGTTATGGAAACAAATGGAAAGAGCCCTGATCGATTACCTATTTTATCAAAAGGATAGGAGGACCCTATTGGTGATGGAAACAGTGCCATGCACGAGTATGCAGATCGTCCTCTCTCTTATAAAGAGGATAGGTTGGGCCAAAAAAGTGTATACTCATCAAACACTGTCATCCAAAACTATTTTGGATCTCAGGCCCAATAATTAGAGTGGGCTTCTTCTCAATGTTGGGCAATGCATTGGATTGGTTTACATGCTCAATGATAGTTGACAAATTTAATAGAGAGGCCTCTTTATTCAATCCCATCTTAAGTATAGATGACTTCAAGGTCCATGATCTTATGGATTGCCCAAGGAAGAGGAAAGCTTTTGATGGTGCTTTCTTAAACCCAAAGGCAAGCCCAAAATCAGATCATTCAAATATTGGAGACGGTAATGTGGCAGTTTTGTAGCAAATTATATTTATTAAAATTGAAATTTATTATTATAAAAAGCAGTGCCAAAGATTTTAGTGCATATTTTAAGTGGACACATGCCAGGTTACCCACGCTTGCAAGGCCTGAGAATGGGAAGGAGAAGGAGACACATCACATGGATAAGGCAAGGCATTCAGTGTCTATTTCTGGTAGCTTCTTGCCTGGCAGTGGTGGCTCTAATGTTTCCAAAAGGGCAAGGGGTGGCGGAAAATTTCTGACTTTGGTAGCAACCAATCTGGCACCAAGAACACTCGTGGAAGGCATAAAAAGCGAAAACAAGAAGCCATCCCAGTTAAAGCAACACCAAACAAGAAGACAGCCTCCTCTGTCTCTCAAAAGGTGCGTGCTTGCTGGATTAATAATTTGATTGATTTGAAAGTGGATATGCAAACCAACTTGTGGTGGTTGCTAAATGCTGCCCATCTAAATCAAACTGTGTAATTGAGGATTTTAATGATAAAGAGGCATCAGATGAGATTAGAAACAAAGAAGCAGCTTTTGATAATGGACGATAGGGTTTTTGGTTTGGGGCATTGGAAGCTTGCCCGGAAAGGCTTCCACAAGACCCATGAAGCTATTGTCTTGGAACTGTCGAGGGCTTGCCAAAACCTTGACAGTTTGGCAGCTTGCGGATTTACTCCGCATTTGGCAACCAGAGGTGATTTTGCACTCATAAACTCGTTTACTGCTGGAAAAATCCCAAGCTCTAATCAATAAACACCACTTTATTAATTTCAAGTATGCTCCTCCTATTAATAAGGCTGAAGATTTTGAATTTGGATGGAAAAGTGGAGTCTCTTGTTCTGTCCTCAGTGCAAACAAAAATTTCATTGAAGCAATAATTTCTTTGGATCCTCCTAGACAATGTAGGGGTCTATTTGGTATATATGGCCTTCCGTATAATAGTGATGAAGAAGTATTCTGGACTGACATCCAATCAAAAGTTCTGGGAGCTATATATCCGGTAATCATTCTCGGGGATCTGAACGGAACTTTGAAGGATAATGAATGCATCAATTATGCCAGCCCAGGTAATACATCAATGTACTCCTATGATCTCAGGAGGATGGTCAACAACACTAGACTGATTGATTTGGGTTTCCAAGGACCAAGATTCACTTGAGCTCGAAAGGCTTCGAATGGTCATGGTATTACTGTTCTCAAGAAGACCAGATTAGACAGAGCCATTGGTTCGGTTGAGTGGCGTCACCTTTTCCCTAGTGCTATCATTAGCAACCACTCCTCAGGTGTTTCAGATCACAAACCAATTATGGTGGATACCACAGGTGGAGCTAATTTTCGTTCCAAATAGTTCAAATATGAGAATATGTGGGCTCGGGATCCTCATAGTTTTTGGGTTGTTGAAGGAGCTTGGTCTAGTAACTATAGTCTGGACCCTATGCTCAATTTCCATAGAAAGCTTCGTAAAACAAAGGCTGCTCTCTCATATTGGAATAGAACTCATTTTTGAGACATTAAGAGCCAAGTTGAAAAAGCTAGATGTCTCCTACAAGAAGTGGAAAAATCAAATCCGGAAGATGTTGAGCAAATAGAATGGTCTAAGGGGTGACTCAATGAATCTGTTGAAAGAGAAGAGATTTTTTGGAGACAAAAATCACGTGTATCATGGCTTAATGAAGGTGATCGCTGCTCCAAATTCTTCATTGCCTCAATAGTTGTTCGACGGAGAAGGACTTATATCCAGTGTATTATAGACGAAGAGGGGAATTGGGTTAGCAACACGACGGAGATTGGGAAACTATTTTTGAAAAGATTTGGTCAAACTTTCAAGGATCCATCCCAAAGAATCAGAAGTAATCTTGCTTCAATAGTTTCACCATCCATCTCTGAGGAATTTTTGGCGGTTATAACAAAAATCCCTTGTGAAGAGGAAATTTGCAGAGGAATCATATCTTTGGAAAAGGACAAGGCGCCAGGACCTGATGGTTTCCCAGCTTCTTTTTTCCACCACCATTGGGACACAGTATCCAATGATGTTATCAAAATGGTTAGCCACTTCTTCATGACTAACATGCGGCCAAGCTACATTAATGATACCAATATAGTGCTTATTCCCAAAAGAGATCAACCTTGAACAATCAACGATTATCGACCTATAGCTATATGTAGCGTATATTATTTCCAAAGTGCTTGCGACTAGATTGAAGCTTCAGTTATACCTCATCATTGCTCCAAACCAGGTCACGTTTGTACATAATAGGATTATACAGGAGAATACTATGGTGGTTAAAGAAATACTTCATTCCATATCAAAAAGAACAGGTAAACAGGGTTACATGATCATCAAATTGGATTGGAGAAAGCTTATGACAACATGTCTTGGGAATTTATAAGTGAGGTCCTCAAGAGTCATTGGTTTGGTAGCAGATTCTCTCAATGGGTCTCTCAATGCACCAATCTTCAGAAAGTTAATGTGATCATTAATGGCTCGGTTTGTGGAAAGATCCAATCTCCGCGTCCTTATTTGTTCTAGTTGCCAACATCCTTTCTAGACTTCTCAATCAAGCTAAACATATAGGGTAGCTTAAGGGAATCAAGATATCGCGTAATGGGCCATCTATTAATCATCTCATGTTTGCGGACGATCTCATGTTGTTTGGAAGAGCTGTTTTAGAAGAGGCCATGGTATTAATGAATTGTATCAAGCTCTATTGCAGTTGGTCGAGACAATGTTTGAATACAGAGAAATCCTCAATTTTATTCTCTAAAAATGTTGCACCAAGCCAAAGCAATTAAGATAGCGGAATTCCTTCAGATTTTTTGTAGCACACCAATTATTTTTAAATTGTGTGCATTATTTTTTTATTATTAATTGTTAAGGGTTAGAATTTTATTTTTATTGTTTGAATTGTTTGGTAGAAATGATGTGAATTGAAATTTGTTAATTATTATTGTTGTCTGTGTTTTCACCACACCATCAGACACGTGGTAATTATGAATGATTGATGACAAGGCAAGTCATGAGATTCTTGGAGTGTTAACTCTTCCAGGCAACCTAGTCCGGCCAAGACGTGGGTGTCTCCGAATGATGGTGCGCCCCGATGTCTATCTTCGAGGCTAGGATATCTTCAAGTGAGACTACGTCCCGAGAATGCCTCAAGCCAATCTCCAGGTCGTGGATGTCTCCAAGCAAGGCCACATCCTGAGGTTTGTTCTCGAGGCAGGTATGTCTTCGTATGAGACCACGTCCCGAGAAGCTGTCCTTACTCGCCCATCTTCCATGTTTAGGATGTAGTCCTCGAAATCAAAGTGGCTACCAGGTGTCAATCAATGCAGGCATGGCCCCCAAAAGATCATTTGACATCTTTTGGTGGCCTCGATTAGTGGTGTCGAGTTCTTACACTAGACAATCAATATTTCCCACAACGCCGCCTGACATGCGCAAACTTGCGTCGCACCCTAACAGTCACTTATATGTTCCCTATAAAGTTGGTGCGTGGCTTTCTGCAATGGGCCCTGTGGAATCCACATGGGTCGTAGTCTTTGTTTTAGTGCACTCCTTTATTGTATTAACTCAAGATTAATACCCCGGAATGGGAAAAACTGTATTAATGATAGATGATTAACATTAATGACCTAGCCTCTATAAATAGGGTTGGGGTATCTCCTTGTAAGGGGTTTAGATTTTAAGAGAGAGAAACTCTGTAACTCAGTGCAATATATACACTTCTTGAGAACCACCATTGATGTTTGCTAAAACAAGCTTCAAGCTTACTAAATACCATAGACTCGTGGACTAGGGCTCTTTTATAGACTGAACCACGTAAAATCCTTGTGTTCTTTTATATTATCTTCTATATACTCTCATATTTAGTTGATAGCGAAAGACATTCAACATTTTGGTGCTTTAATTGAGAACTTGAAGAAATCATGGAGAACATAGCCATGGTGACTACTCAGACAAACGCAACAGAAGACTTAGCTCGTCCCGCCAGAGTTGGGGGAGGAGAAACCAGCCTTCCACCACCTCAGGACTTCCCTTAGATGGTGGAATACTACGAAAAAAATGCCGAGTACGACGGCATGGACAACAGTTATTATGAGAAGGAATGTCCTCTGTCCATGGATGCAGAGGAGACGCCTGAGGTGGTGGCGCTCCGCGACTAGGTAGCCACTCAGCAGCAGAAACTCGACACCCATGAGGGTAATATCGTCGCCCTACAGGAGATGGGTAATGCCATGAGGGTTACTTTGGCGACCCAAGAGCTGCGAGTGGATACACCTGGCGAAGTACTGTCTAGGTAGCCAGCTAGTGTGCCACCGGTGCAGCCTGCTGGAGTGACCCTGTTGACCCAGTCGGTGTGCCTCCAGAGCACCTGGCTGATATGGCGTAAGATCCGCCTGTAGGGGTGCCCCCCGTGCTCCCAGTTGGAGTTGGAGCCCTACATATGCCACAGGATCATTGCAAGGGTACAATTGATGAAAATCCTACTCCCAAACAAAAGAAGTCTCGTTGGAACCCCGACCACAACCAGGCCCCAACGCTGCCCAGTAAGGGTAAAGGCCTGGGTGCTCGAGGACCCCGCCAGGGCGTCAATGCTTGTGGAGCCCAGGGTATCCCGAAGGTGGTGTCCCCCCAGCGCCTACCATCACTATAGGAACAATGGCCAAGGAGCTAACAAGAAAAATTTCTCCGCTAGCTGAGAGCGCGGCATCAACATCTCGATAAACAATGAAAACGTTGAGTCTAATGGAGAAACGGAAGTAGCGTACCTCGAGAATAATTCTCAAAATGGAGTGACATGAGGGCCGTGAATTTAACTCAGAGGACGAGGATGGGGATCCATGTGCTCTTCACATTATGGAAGCCCAATTCTGTGAGACTTTATGATGTCTACCATCACATCCTATGATGGCAGCACAGATCCCACCGACCACCTTTTGAAATGCAATAGGTTGATGTCGGTGCATCGCGTCTACAAAGATGCCAAGTGTCATGTGTTCCCGGTAACCTTGACGGGACCAGCAGATGAATAGTTCAAGAAACACAAGTCAGGATCCATCCATTCATGGCACTAGTTGTCGTCTTCATTCCAAAGACAATTCGTAGCGACTCGGAAGGTAAGCTTCGAGGTCAACGCTTTGGTCAATGTAAAGTAGGGACCCTTCGAGAGCCTCAGAGCTTACACCAAGTGCTTCAAGGAGGAAGTTGCGAGGTTAAGGAGGGTCGACGATGACCAGCAGTTGATGGCCTTGTAGGCTGGCATCCACACGAGGTCCCCGTTATGGGATGAACTCCAGAGAAGAAGATGTTTTAGCCTCGATGACTTCATTCGTCGAGCATGGGAGTATATGAACTTGGGAAGATGCCCATATCGAGGAATTCGGTGGACCCATCGCCCTTTCTGCTCTAATGATGCCAAGCCCCATGGTTTCAAGGACCTAGTATCCGCCTTACATTCCTGTCCAACCGAGTGTGGCGAGTGCCCAGTTCAGTCCAATTGTCCCGAAAGTTTGCTTTAGTGTCATGCCACCTACTGGTTTCAGTGGCGCTCCGATGGGATATGGAGCAATTCCCAATGGATACAATGCTTGTCAACCTGCATTCAATGTTGGAGTTGATGTTCTATCCCAGTGAGTCACAACCAGTCAAATCCCTAGCAGCAGTAGACGCAGGGGCAAGGGTAAGGGCAGAAAACCCAAAGGAAATAGGACAGCGCAGACAGGAAAGGGAGTTGCCCCCGACGGGAAGTATATCTCACAGTACTCTGAGTACACTGACTCAGTGGATTCTTAGGAGATCATCTATGTGGCCATGAAATAGCACGTCCATTACCGGAAGCCACAACCCATTCGGAGAGACCGAGAAAGGCGAGATCCTAACAAATTTTGTCAATTTCATAATGATGTAACGCACCACACAAATGAGTGTCACCAACTCAAAGATAAGATCGAAAACCTCATCAAGCTGAGACACCTCTACCAGTATGCTCAGAATGGAGCACGAAAGGCACAGGTCTCTACCACGGGAGCACCATCCCCCGTAGCTCCCAGGCTCCGGGTACAGTCCCCACAGCTCCACAGTAGCAGTTGGTCCACGGACCTCCCCAGTTAATGGGCGAGTGGGGACCATCTCTGGAGGACCCCACTTGGGGGGCACCTCTTGAGGCTCACAGAATAGGTATGTGCCTGCCTTAAACCATAATGATGAAGTGTTGGCATTAGCTCAATTGTCATCCTAGATGCCAAGGATGACCAACCAAGTCATCAAATTCTCTGAGGATGATGCTCCAAGGGTGCACTTTCCACACAATGATCCTTGGGTGATCGAGACCCAGGTTTCCAATAATATGGTGGCTTAGATCTTGGTGCACAACGGGTGCTCAGTGAACATCCTGTTCAAGTCAGCCTACGAGAGGATTAGGATGACCACAAGCGACCTATCCCCATGCACCTCAACTCTATATGAGGTCTCGGGGGAGGGTCTCATACCAATGGGCTAGATCAAGTTGCCCGTGACACTTGGAAACATGCCTCGCTAGGGCTTTAAGTATTGCACGTTCGTGGTAGTGGATTGCTCATCGGCGTATAACGCCATCTTAGGGCATTCGACCTTAGTTGAATTTAGGGTGATTACCTCCATTTGACACCTGTGCGTGAAGTTCCCCACGGATTCGGGGATTGGCACAGTTCAATGAGGCATTGGTCTCCGAGTAGCCTCTTCCCGAGGAGGAGGTGTAAGCTGTTCGGGATTATGAAACCGAGTTGGACCCGCAGATTCAAGAAGAGGGGGTTATCGAGCCCATGGATGAGGTTGAGGAAGTGGCCCTCGATGCCTCCATCCCCAAAAGGAAGACAAAGGTCGGGAAGAGCCTACAGGTAGAAGTCCAAGATGGCACTGGATTTTGTTGTCAAGAACATTGTTTGCCGCTACGACCTCCTGACAAATATAGTCTCCGACAACGACTTACAGTTTGACAGTGGGGTGTTCGCAGACTTCTGTCAGTGGCACGGGGTTGTGAAGAGCATTTCCTCTGTGGCCCACTGTTGGGAATAGTGCCCTTAATGCAATTGTAGTTGACAAATGTTTTAAATGAAATAAATAATTGAATTGAATTATTATATATATAGACTATGTCCATTATTATGTTGATAATATCAAGTAAATATCAGAAAATTCCAAAGTTTATCTATGTGTTCTTAATCTCATATTGGTATGAGAGGATCGAGATTAAGATAAAAAAATTAAAACAGTTCCCAGTAAAATAAAGTTATGGAATCTTTAGATTAATTACTGCTAGTGCAGTTCGCTAGTATTATGAATACAAGTGACCTAGATCCGGGTCACTAGTGTAGTAGGATGCTTTAGTGAAGGTACTTTATATATAGGGATATATAGAACTGGACCAAATGTGATTTGTTAATACTTGTTTAAATACTATTTCATAGTATTAATCAAACACATCAAACAATGATCATATACACGATGATCTTAATCCTGATGTTGCTATGAACTCCTATATATATGTCATCTGATCATTTGATTCATGCGTTAACGTCTGTAAGAATGATCAGGCTAAGAACAATTGTTTTGGGGACTCAATGATATATATGGCTAAGGACATAGTTTAAGAGATATGGAATCTATACCTTCTTATAGAATGAATAATGGTTCCCTATTGGGTTGACTTTTGGAACTGAAAAGGTTATGAGTGCTCACATCGCAAACTTTTTGTGACACAACCTTTACTAGTAAAGTCAATGGTACTTTAGGAACAAGATATATCTAAAAGGGTAAAACGGTAATTTTATTCCTTTTTAATTATGAACCATTAATAGAGGATTAACATTGTATGTAATGATTATAGCAATGGACACCTTATTCTTTAATAAAGTACTCTTTAAATATATGTATATAATTATCAAGAGTTCAATCTCATATTTATAGTGGAGTAATCATGAGATTAATAAATATGATTATTAATCAAAGAGCTTTGATTAATAATCTAATATTTATTGGAGATTGATACTATAGGTTTATAGGTCCCTAGGATGGCTCTATCAATACTATATCAAGGTAAGAGTTGATACAAGAGTAAAACAGTATTTAGAAATTTGAGAAATTTTTTATTCTTTGGGTCAAGTATGCAATTATATGATAATTGAGATTAAATAATTAATTTGGAATTAATTGCTAAATTTTAAAAAATATGTTTATTAATTTAAATATATAATTTTTGAAACTTATATATATAAATAATTTTTTTTAATTAATTATTTAACTTGAGTGGGAGAAAATAAAATTGATAAGTCAAACATAGTTTTTGATTTATTGAATTTTAAAAGATGAAGATTATCAATTTGAATTTTGAATTTGAAATTTAAATTTTGAAATATTGTTGTCATCTTTTCCTTAAAAAGATAAATACCTTATTTTGTGGAAGAGTTGATTTTAGTTAAATAAATAAAGAAATGAAAAATGAAATATCTCTGAAAAGGAAATACACTGCTATTCATGCATGGCACAATCAATGTATAGATATTGTATCTGTGTTTTTATTTTATTTACTTAATTAATGAATAATTTGAAAATAGATATTTTCAAATTTGGTAAGTTAGATATTTACCTAAATCAATTCCTATCATCATTATGATAACTCTATTATATTACTATTATTATTAGAAATAATAAGGTAATACAATAATCTCTAAATATATGATATAGAATAACAAGAAGAAAAATGAGGTCATACACAAGTCAGTAAGAATTCAGAAAAGTTTCAGAATTTTTGTCAAACAAAAGATTATCTTCTTCTTCTATTCCAACCTTTCTCTGGCCATAATCCAAGTTCTCATGTGTTGAGAAATACCTGTGATTCCAAAATTATAAACTCATGTTCTCTATGTGTCCACAGACATCTTGAGGTGCAGAGAACACGCCAGAAGATCGTGGTTTGAGTACTCAAAGCATTGGAGAGGAAGATCGATATATATATATACGAAAAGACTCAAGGACACTTGATAGGCTTCAAGAGGTAAACACTCATGTTCTTGAATATTTATGTATATGTTTATATGATATATATATAAATATATTGTATATTTATATATATGTTTCATGATTAATATTATTGTATGTTAATGTTTCTGTCTGGAAGTTTTCTTGAACATATAAATTGTTTATATAAGAGATGAATTTTTTTTTGGTGTTATACAAACTGGGCTCACCATGCCAATTCCCCTCCACACTCTGATTGTTTTTTCAACACCCACTCATAGGAAAATGATCAGGTGGAAGCAGTAAACAAGACGCTGAAAGCCACCTTGAACAAAATGCTTTAACAGGCAAATGGCGCTTGGCTCGAGGAGTTTCCTAGGGCATCGTGGAGCTACCGCACTATGACCAAGACCTCCACTGGCCACTCACCATTGTTTTTGGCCTATGTGTATAAGGCCATATTCCCAGTTGAGGCAGCAATCTCCATGCATCGACATGATATGTATGATCAGACCACAAACCACGCTTTACTCCGAGAGTCCCTGGACCTTGTGGAGGAGCTTCGTGAAGCTTCTCAGCTTCGAGTAGCATCCTACCATCAGAAAGTGGCTAGGTATTTCAACTATAAAGTGAAGGTATAAAGTTTGGGTTGGATGTATAGTGTTGCGAAGAGTCTTCTTAGCCGCCCGAGACCCCGGTGCGGGAGTGCTGGGACTCAACTGGGAGGGCCCATGCCAAGTCGAGAGTGTTGTATGTCCGGGGACATACAAAGTAGTCCGACTAAGTGGGGAATTAGTACCCATGCCAAGCATTTGCGTCGGTATTACAAGTAATATGAGTAGTGAATTTATTAATTGTTGTTGTCTCCTTGTAGCCTTCGGGCAAAATTAATGGAAACTGTGTAGACAAAAAACTGTAAAAAATTTCAAGAGATTTTGATTATATTTGTTATTTCCTTTATTCACTATGTACTACTCGTAGGGCACCCGCTCGCTGGCCTGGACAAGTGAACGCATACTAGTCTCTGATCACTTGGGTGACATGGAGTTAGGACAGCCTCACAAAGTACCAAGCCTCGCAGAGGGTGACCTAGGACACAACTTGTCAAAAGTGGAATAAGCGTAATGTCTGTATCCCAAGAATAGAAAAACCTAGGAAACTAATGTGTTGAGTACGCGACCTAAGAAACCAAGCTTGTTCAAAGCGGAATAGGCTTAGCATCTAGGGACTGGATACTAAGAATCCTAGTAGTATGAGAACGGACTTAGGTCACCACCCATGGACATTACGCCCAAGAAGCACTGACCAAGACCCTTGATCTCGAGATTAAAATGAAATATCGAGTCATCTATACTCGGTCTTGAGGTATGAAATTACGTTACCTCCCGTGGACACCGGGATCGAGGAACACTGACTAAGTCCTTGGTAAGCCGAAAGCAAAAACTAGCATCGGGAAGTCGATGACAAATACCCAGTGCCAAAGAGATCACAGTAACGCGAGATTGGAATGAACATATTCTTTCGAGGACAGCATACGACTGAGGAGTAATAACCAAATCCTAATCCTGGAGATGTGAATGGAAGCCTGAGTCATTAGTACTTGGGAACAAGCCTAAGTCTCCTAAGACTTAAGCAGAATACTCTGTAGAACCTTGCACTGATAGCCCCAAAATAGCATGAGAGTCAACATAGGTTTACCTTCCGTGGACTTCGTGCTTGAAAAGCAACAACCAAGTCCCTCGATCTCGAGATGCGAGTAGGGGCCTGAGTCACTAGCACTCGGAGTCAGGAATCGACTAAGACTAAAAAATCAAAGTAGCGTGATAATGGACTTTAGTCCTCTGATCTCGGAATACGAACGGAAGCTCGAGTCACTGGAGCTCAGAGCTAGACCTCGAGTGCTACAACTTGAGTGTCGCGAAAAAACCTAGTCTAATATCAGGGAAACTCGATTGCCTGAACCTAGATGATGAGTTCATGACTTCCACATGATTAGTGTCATGTAATACTTCCTTAGAGTCATTACTAAGTGAGTTTAAAACGTGCAATTAACTCGCTGATCGGGGTTTTAGGTTAAAAGTGTCTCTAAACTATAATAAAAGTCATATAATTTGAAAATATAATCATCCATTGAAAAATTATAAAACGATATACATTTGGGATCCCATAGTACTGTTTACAAATATTTACAACTCAAAAATATAATTAAAGTCGACTAAAAGACAAAATTAGGTTAAATACAGACATCTCCCAAAACTGCCCCTGGTCGTGGCAGCAAGGCAGGCCAAACATGTATGCGTCGTTTCATGCTCTCCGTACTCATGGCTGGTCGACTTTTCCCTTGCCCTTACATGCACCATAGAGTACCCATGAGCAAAAGCCCAACAAGAAAACTCACACAAGCAAATAGCATATGCTTATCTATCATTCAACATATAATCAAGCCGCCAACACGCTAAACACATACGATCATGCCGTCCCAAGTGCTTTACCAGGCCCTGGGTTCGCAGTCTATACCGTGAGGATATCTTAGGTATCCTATAGGGTCTCACCCTGGTAACTCGCACTTCACGTGCTAAACGCTGCTCCCGACCCCTTGCCGTTCTCAGCCTTCGTCGTTCCCGGCTCTTGCCGTTCATTCACATATATGTACACATAGCATAACTAAACAAATACTTAAACACGTATAGGGCCTCACCTTGCTCTACGGGTACAACGGTTTTCTTACCTGTATCCCGATCTTTCCAAGCACTGATGTCCTGATCACAGTTCCCTAGTCCAAGCCTCGCTAAAAACCTAGTCACAACGTATCAACAACATCCATCCATCAAGTTCTAATCCATTAAATAACTTGGGGTCATAATTCTAGTCTCCGAGACCTTGAATTCTATCAATTCGGGTGATAAAATCCATCCTGAGCCTTAGCTTTTGGATTCTCGAGCCTAAAACCTCCTTGGAGTCCAAAAACAGACTAAGTGTCGTGGCCCCATGAACCCATGTCGCGGCCCGCCTCAACCAGAAACCCCCAACCCCAAAATAGGGTATGTGCGCCGCAGCCCACCCTTCTTCCTGGCCTCCCAAGTGTTCTAGAGGATCGTGGCTCAGCAAGAAAAATGTCGCGGCCCGATCCTTCGAACCCAAAAAATCCTCCATTTTTCTCCACCAAAACCAAGCCAATTTACCCCAAAATCAACCACATAATTCAAGCTAATCATCACAGAATTTCTGCTACAATCTCAGCAACAAAACCTAACAAGAATTAACCCCAAACCTCATCTAAAACTCAAGAATGATTTTTCATCTAGCTCACATGCATAACTCTGAAATACCAGCAGGAAACTCAACATAACTCAGATAATTAAGTGCTAGAATCCTTACCTCGATATGATAACTTGGCCCTGAGCTAATCCTCAATGATAGCCAACTTCAATTCCAAGCCGAAATCCTCCTATAGATTAAAGTCTCCAACCTTCCAAAGAGAAAAACTCCAAGAGAGAGAGAGAGAGAGAGAGAGAGAGAGAGAGAGAGAGAAAGGGTCGGTTCCTTAGTTTCTAAAGGCTTCCGTGGTTTTGTTTCTTCTTAACTTAAGTCTCTAAGGTTACCTCAAAGACTCGAGGTACCAAAAATGTCCCCGAAGGCAAATTAGTAAATTTCCCTTATATTCCCTCCTAAACATTCTAACATCAAATATATCTCCAAATATTTATTTTTCATCACCCGATAACCCAATAAAACGTCTAATACCCAAAATACCCCTCGACTTTCCCCGAGTCGGGTATTCGACCCCGTTGTGACTTTCTAGCTAATCTACTCCTTAGGACTATCTCAGATTGTGCAACATAGATATATCATAATAATCACATTTATGCCCTCAACGAGCTAACATTACAAACATGCCCCTAATAACCAAATGGGGCCCACATGCATATTTAATTCACCTACACATGCATTTCTATTCACATACTTATCAACTTCACACATTAACATAATAAATCACTTATTGCCCTCCAAGCACGCTAATCAAGGCCTTAAGCCTTATTAGCAAATTTGGGATGCTACAACTATCCTCTCCTTACAGAAATTTCATCCTCGAAATTACCTGAACAACTAAGGATACCGCTCCTGCATATTTGATTCAAGTTCCCACGTCGCCTCCTCAAATTTAAAAAATGACAACTTACTTTTTCCCAATTTAACTAATATCATCAAATTAATTCATTTAAATTCCAAACCAAATAGGAAATATAAAATCCTTCCCCTCCTACTCTCTTACACGCCTATCCCATTCTATTTCCTTTCTTTTATTTTTTTTAATCCTTTAATTTCTGAAATAAATAAAATAAAAGGAAATCAGGTGTAGGAAAAATTATTGCATGCTCACTATGCAACCATGCACATGCACACACACAAAAGCTCAAGTGCATCACTACTAACCATGCACCTTGGTGCATACAATCAAAACACATTTATTTACAAATTAAAATAAATAAATAATTAAAACAATTAACAAAATAAATTCACAAAATTTCTACCAAACAATTCAAACAATTAAAAACAAATTCCTAACACTTAACAATTAATAATAAAATAAAGCAAAAAATTAATTAAACTAAAAAAAATATTTTGGTACGCTACAATATACCATCCTTTAAAGGAATTTTGTCCCGAAATTCTTTCTTACCAAATAACTCAGGGTATCTTTCTCTCATATCTTCTTCCAGCTTCAATGTTGCTTCTCTTTCCATACTATACTTCCACAAGACCTTAACTAAGGGAATCCATTTGGATCTAAGTTCATTGATTCCCCTTTCGATGATACACTCTGGTTCTTCATTATAACTTAGGTTCTGCTTCAGCTGTAATGGCTCATAACTCAGAATAGGAGAGGGACCCGACACGTACTTATGCAACATTGAGATGTGAAAGATGTTATGCGTTTCGGCTAGTGCTGGGGGTAGTGCTAAACCGTACGCAACTTGCCCTAATCTGTCCAAAATCTCAAATGGACCTATAAATCTCGAGCTCAACTTCCCTTTCTTCCCAAAACACATAACACCTTTCATTGGTGAGACTCTCAAGAACACAAACTTCCTACTGAAAACCTCGGTGTCCCTTCTCTTAAGGTATGTGTAACTATTTTGCCTACTTCGAGCGATAAGCATCCTTTGGTATAATTTTTTGATCACCTCACTGGCTTCCCTAACTTCCTTAGGGCCTAATATTTGCTTCTCCCCAACCTCATCCTAGTGGAAGGGAGATCTACACTTGTGCCCATAAAGAATCTCATAGGGAGCCATCCCAATAGTGGACTGATAGCTATTGTTATAGGAGAACTCCATCAGTGGTCGATATCGACTCCAGGATTCTGAAAAGTCCAATGCACAACATCTCAACATATCCTATAGAATCTGAATAGTCCTCTCAGACTGCCCATCGGTCTGGTGATGAAAAGTGATACATAACTTTAACCTTGTACCCTTAGCTTTCTGTAATCCCTTCCAAAAGTTCGATGTGAATACTAACCCTCGATCATATATAATTGACTTTGGAACCCCATGAAGTCTCACAATCTCGCTCATGTACAACTCCTTATACTGATTCGCCGAGTAGGTGGTCTTAACCGGCATGAAATGGGCGAACTCAGTGAGCCTATCCACTATTACCCAAGCAGAATCATGCTATATTTTGGTCCTAGGTAACCCTACCACAAAATCCATCGCTATGTCTTCCCACTTCCATTATGGAACATAAAGTGGCTAAAGTAGCCTGTTGTCCATTGATGTTCTGCTTTGATTTGCTGACATGTCAAACATCTGGTGACAAACTTAGCAACATCTTTCTTCACTCCAGGCCACCAATACAATGCCTTATGGTCTTGGTACATCTTTGTCGACCATGGATGTAAGGAATATGGTGTTGTATGCGCCTCTTTTATAATACTTTCCTTAATCTCATCATTGTTAGGCACACAAATCTTATCCTTATATCTCAGCAATCCACCATTAGACATAGTGAAGTCGCCACTACCACTTATCTGTACCAAAGCCTCTTGCTTAATTAGGGCATCATCCACATTCTTCCCTTCTCTAATATATTCCAATAGGGAGGATTGTAGAGTGAGGTTCACTATGCCTCCTATTACGAACTCAATACCGGCATTTATAATATCTTTCTGCAGAGGTGTCTTTATCATGCTCAGAGCTGAGACACTCCCATGTCCTTGCCTAATCAATGCATCGACCACCACATTGGCCTTGCTTGGGTGGTATAGAATTTCGCAATCATAGTCCTTTACTAATTCTAACCACCTCCGTTGCCTCATATTCAACTCTTTCTGAGTGAAAAAGTACTTCAAACTTTTATGATCGGTGTAAATTTCACACTTATCCCCATAAAGGTGATGTCTCAATATTTTCAGTGTGAACAGCATTGCGGCTAACTCAATATCATAGGTGGGATACTATTGCTCATAGTCCTTTAGCTGCCTTTAAGCGTATGCTAATGCCTTCCCTTTGTGCATCAACACGCAACCTATGTCGTTCTTAGACGTGTCACAATACACCACAAACTTTCCACCCTCTTTGGGACCACAAAGGATAGGTACAGAGATCAACTTATCCTTCATAGTCTGAAAGCTTTCTTCACACTTCTCCATCCATGTGAACTTTTGGTGCTGGCGGGTTAAGTTGGTAAAGGTTGTGGCAATCTTTGAAAAACCCTCAACAAACTTCTAGTAATAACCTACTAACCCTAAGAAGCTTCAAACCTCTGAGACATTCTTAGGTTGGGGCCAGTCTCTAACGGCCTCAATCTATGCTGGATCCACTACTATTCCATTCCTGGACATTATATGCCCTAGGAAAGTCACTTGTTCAAACCAAAATTCATACTTAGGGAACTTAGCATATATTTGATGCTCTTGTAGTCTATTTAGCGTTATCCTCAGGTGCTCCTCATCCTCTTCCTTAGTCTTTGAGTTAATAAGGATGTCATATGTAAACACTACTACAAATTTATCCAACTAGTCCATAAATACTTTGTTTATCATGTCTATGAATACTGTTGGGTCATTAGTGAGTCCAAAAGATATCACTAGAAACACATAATGCCTGTAGCGAGTTCTGAAAGTTGTCTTAGGAATATCTCATTCCTTTACCTTCAGTTGATGGTACTCGGATCGCAGATCAATATTTAAGAACACTGCTACTCCTTGCAGTTGATCAAAAAGGTCATATATCCTAGGAAAATGTTTTTTTTCTTAATTGTGACCTTCTTGAGTTCTTGGTAATCGATGTGCATTCTTATGCTTCCATCTTTCTTCTTCACAAACAAGACTGGTGCCCCACATGGCAAATGACTAGGTCGTATGAACCCTTTATCCAACAATTCTTGTAGTTGGGTCTTGAGTTCCTTCAACTCTACAGGTGCCATTCGGTAGGGTGCTTTAGATATTGGTGTTGTTTCAGGTACAAGTATGATCGCGACCAGAAATAGGGAGCTGACCTGTGACCACGGTATGACTGTTGGCTACTTCCTTTTGGGTCAATGCAAAAACCCTTGCTGGCACTAGGTAGTTGTTACTGCCCTACCCTGCTATCAAATGTGGGCAATCCTTCTTCAGATGGCCTGCCTGACATTTTTCTAAGTGTCGTCGAGAGCATTTAGAGCAGCATGGGTGCTCAATTTTGTTGTTCTAGTGATTTTCACGATTACGATCATTGTTGTGACTATTATGGTTGTTGTGGTGGTTATGATTATTGTGATTATTGCTATTTGTGGTCGGGGGCTAGGCCTCTTGTCACTGCCACTACTTTGCCCTTTATGGGCCTTCCTCTTATTTCCCTCATGGAAGCCCTTGTTTTTGTTGGCCTCCCTTCTTGCATAACTGTCCTTCCATATACGGTCCTCCAAGTACTCCGCTTCAAGTGCCTTATCTAAAACCTCAGCACTGACCACCTCAGCACTGGCCATCTTGAGTTCTCTAGCAATCATCAGGTTAATTCCCCTTATAAATGTTTCACCCATATGACTTCAATTTGTACTATTTCAGGTGCAAACGTAGCCAACCTATCAAACTTCTGTGCGTAGTCGGTAACGGAAAGGTTCCCTTGAACCAAGGTCATGAATTCATCCACTCTGGTTGCCAATACAAAGTCTGTCCAGGTCATAGTGTTCAAGTCACGAGTCTACTTCACCACATCCCACCATATTCTTGCGTCCAACTTGAGTAGGTGAGCGTACATGAAACCCTTTGATGACCATTTAACTCCATGTGATCAAAGATGACTTCTACTGACTTCAACCAATCTTCTGCCACCATAGGGCCAGCTTTCCCTTCCAAATTAGGTGGGGCTTGCTTTCTGAAACGCTCATAGACTGGCTTGAATCCATAAGCAATAGGTAGTTGTGTAGGTGGTGGTAATGGAGGCTCAAGTTGTGCCACCAGTATCTTGGGCGCATGGGGTACTTGCCTGGTTTGAGCTAACTCCTCATCCCTCTGTCTCAAATGTTCCCTCAACCTCCCTATTTCTGTAGCTAAATCCACTGTCAGTGCAGCTGGGGCTGCTGGTTGGACAGGAAGCATTCTCAAATCAGGGATTTCTATAGCGTTAGAACTTGCAGAGGCACCTCTTCCTTGAACTTTCCCTCTTCCCCTGCCTCCTCTTTGTAACGCCCTGAATAGCCAAGACCGCTACACTGTGTACTTATTAATCAACTCATTAATTTAAAAACATGTCACTAAACATGTATGAGCTAGGGTTAAAAAGATTTTGGTCTCAAAAGTTTCACTTTATATAATTAAACAGTTTTATACATGGGTTCCCAAAAAGAAGTAGCGTTTAAAAGTTGATTTACAAAATCTCCAAAATACAGACAACTATCAACCATACTAAGGAAAATTAGACATTTCTGGTTCTCGCGTCCCTGCCTAAACCCCAACTGTGGCAGCTGAGCAGCTGGTCATGTACATTCAGCTCACAGAGCTCTCCAAGTCAGGGCTGATCAAGCTTGCCCTTGCCTTTACCTGCACCACGTAGCACCCGTGAGCCAAGGCCCAGCAAGAAAACATAATGTGCAACACAAACAACAATAACAAAAAGTCAATTCTTTAAGCATGATCAATTATTAAATATTCCACATTAACCATTTAGCACATACTCAGAATCAAATATGCAACTAAGTAAAAATAACATTTAGGGTCTCATAATAATCAGGTCACATAATAGTCAGGGTTGACAACTTAGGCCGCACCCTCTGTTTACCCCACTGATTCTGTCTCGCTTAAACCGAGCTCAGTGCATAATAAGCTGTCCTCGGCTACCAGTGGCCAATCCACGCCCTGTGCGCTAGTGTAACCCTTGGCACTCTTAGGCCGTTGGTTCACGGTTTACATGGAATAATGCCATCCTTTCAAGCATACACATTAGGGAACCTTTAGTCCCATTACAGATATACAACCGGTGTAATTTTCTTACCTTAGTTTCTGCGTTCACTGATTACAAGAGACGCTCCTCGAGCACGATCTGTTCCCAAGCCCTAGCCTTAACACCTAGTCACAACCAAGGTGTAGGATTCCATTAATATTCAAATAAGGGTTTCCAGATACAATACTAGCTTCTGGGACATCGAATTCCACCAAGCACGGAGATGAAAACGATCCCGAACACCCTAGGCTAGATTCCTGCGCTTAAAATCCCCAAAAAATCAAGAATGTACCTAAGGGCTATGGCCCTCGAACCCTAGCCTTGGCCCGCCCCTATAACAGAGCCCAAGGCCCTTAGCAAGCAGACACGCGCCGCGGCCCTGCCCAAGAGCGCCGTGGCGCTCTCCCCTGGCCGAGCCTCCCTGGCTCTTTTGCTTCGTAGGGCCGCAGCGCTCTAGAACAGAGCCGCGACCCTCCCCTTAGTGCCCAGAAAAACCACCATTTCTAGCATCCTAACCCCATCCAAAACCATTCCAAAGCACCCTAACTCAAAATCCATTAATCACAAAACTTTTATCATGACTCTAACAACATAATCCAATAGAAATTCAGCCTAAAAACCTACTAAAACTCCATTTTGATTCTCTGAAACCCAGCAACTCTAAACACCAAAACCAATCATGCAAGACTCCAATTTTAACCTATGAATTATGAATTGAAGCTTACCTCTTTTGCTGAACCACCTTCTTGACGAATTCCTGAGCTAAAATCCAAGCTTCTCAGCTTAATTCAACCCTTAAACATCAAAACCATAAACTCCCTTAATACCCATTCAAAACTCAAAATTCAAATGCTCATAGACATGATTTAGCCCTTACCTTAATCTTGGTTGAGTTCCCTTAGCTGAGCACTAGATTTAACCTACAAGTTCCAGCCCAAATCACTAAATTCCCAACTGATTTCCCTTGAATTTTTTGTGTTTTCCTTGAGAGAGAAGAGAGAAGAAAAGCTGAGGTCGGTTTGTGTTTTGTTCCTCTGTTTTTCATTAACTTAGTCTAATCCTAGCTAGATAGTCAATCTCGAGGCTCAAGGTATCGGAAACGTCCCCAAGGGCAAAACGGTAAATTTCCCCAATATTCCCGCGTAAGCTTTCTATCCTCAAATATATCTCCATATATTTATTTCCATAACCCGATAGTCTAAATAGCTACACGATACCTAAAATACCCCTGACTTATCCAAAGTCAAATACTAAGCCCCGTTGTGACTTTTCCCGCTATCTAGCTCCCAAGGATTGCCCCAAGTCGCTCACTGCAAATCTATCCACATAATAATGTGGTTCTCACAGATATAGTATTTAATCACATTTATATTCATATAATCATACAAGCATGCCCATCATATAATCATGCATTAAACCAATAAATTCACTCATAAGTCAATTATGCCTTCCCGGCACACTAATCAGGGCCCTTAAGCCATATTAGTGATATTGGGTCGTTACACTCTTGCTCCTCTTCCTCTTGTTGAAATTATTAAATTCTAAGGCACCAAAAGAAAGTCATAAGAGAGGATAAATCACATAATGGTTTGGATACTTATAGTAATTCACAAAAGTTGTCATACATTCTCGTATCCACACCATTTAGAGTTTGTAATAGAGGAAATATTAAAACATAATATCCAATGTTTGCTCGAAATTACCCCATAAATTGAATTATCGAATAAAGTGTTTAAATAAAATCATATAAGAATCCATAAGTTCTTAGGTTTTTTTTTAAAAAAAGTAGTCTCATTTTATTCGTTAACATTTATTGAAGGAAAATTGAGACAGACTCTAGTCCTCGATCGTGGACTCATCCCCTAAGCTGTAATCAAAGATGTCTTCTGGAATGTGGAAGTAGTCAGGAGAGCTAGCGAATGCCCTTAACCTGGCGCTCACTTTTAGTATGGCATACGTTACTTCTTGACGCGCCATCTCCCCTTCCAAGTCATGCACTGTCTCGAATCATTCCTCCATCTCCTCGTCATCGTTCTTCACCATGATCGCCTCACAACGACTAAAATTATAGTTGTCTACGAGGTCGTAAATAGTGTATTCGAACGTGCTGAAGTCCAAATCATCCTAGATGACATCGTTCCATGCCATGGTCAACTGAAGGAGAGCCTCAGGATATATAGACAGCGATTCCCTCAGCAACCAGTATTGCTCAGTGGACCAAAGAAATGCCCCTCTTTTGTTAATCAATCCTTGGGTACGATCACAAACTACCGCTATTATTTTCAGTACGACGATCCTCCAATCGTCGTGATCCTCATCAAGTTGTGCCTTAGGTATAGCACAAATCTCTTTGACTTTTCATTTCTTAGTGGTTCTAATAATAGGAGGCATCTTTCTATAATACAATTACAAAACTACAAAATTTAAAAACAGGAAAAATAGATAACATTTAAAGCAAGTACTTACCACACGGTGAGGTGAGATTTTCCTGTCTTTAGCATGTAAACATTTGTAAAGCACCTTAATCTATTACTTTATAAAAATGTCACTTAACTCATAGATAATAGAAAAATACCACCGTAACGCCCCACATCACTATGGCTGCTTCCTAGAATGACGAGTGGCCCCACAAACCAACATGAGTCCACACTCGCACGCTTCCTAGGAAAACTTCCCATGAGGTCACCCATCATGAGACTACTCCAGGTGAAGCATGCTTAACTTTGGAGTTCTCAAGTGATGGGCTACCGAAAAGAACATGCATAGGTAGTACCCAATAATCCATTTAAGCCTTCTTCAACTGTGTAGTCCCATACCTACACAGTCTTAGAATCATCACACTTGACCTTCCCCCAGTAGTGTGGGATTGCACAACTTTTTACCCAGTCTTTCCCCCTGTGGATCACGGGATTCTGACTGTCACAATCACCCCTCCCTTAGGGGTCTAACGTCCCCATTGGCCACACTTCCGGCTGGATCAAGGCTTTGATACCATTTGTAATGCCCTACATCACAATATTTGCTACCTGGAATGACGACTAGCCCTACAAACCAACACGAGTCTATCTAGCGTGCTTTGTCCTCACTTGCATGCTTCCTTGGAAAACTTCCCAGGAGGTCACCCATCATAACACTACTCCAGGTCAAGCACGCTTAACTTTGGAGTTGTCAAGTGATGGACTACCGAAAAAAGATGCTTAGGTAGTACCCATCAATACATTTAATCCCTCTTCAACTGTGTAGCCCCATACCTACACAGACTTAGATTCATCACACTTGACCTCCCGTGGCAGTGTGGGATTGCACAACTTTTTACCCAGTCTTTCTCCATGTGGATCATGGAATTTTGATTGTCACAATCACCCTCGCTTTAGGGGTCCCATGTCCCCGTCGACCACACTTTCGGCTGGGTCAAGGCTCTAATACCATTTGTAATGCCCCACGTCAGCATGGTTGCTTCCTGGAATGTTGACTGGCCCTACAAACCAACACGAGTCTTTCCAGCATGATTTTTCCTCACTCGCAAACTTCTTGGGAAAAATTCCCAGGAGGTGACCCATCATGAGACTACTCCATGTCAAGCACGCGTAACTTTGGAGTTTCCAAGTGATGGGCTACCGAAAAGAAAATGCATAGGTTGTACCCATCAATCCATCTAAGCCCTCTTCAACTGTGTAGTCCCATACCTACACAGTCTTAGAATCATCACACTTGACCTTCCCCCTACAGTGTGGGATTGGACAACTTTTTACCCGGTCTTTCCCCCTACGGATCACATGATTCTGACTGTCACAACCACTTAAAGGATAAACTCAGTGGGACATTGATAAAACATGCAAGTTTGGGCCCAAAAGTAAAAAATAAAAACAAAGTATTCTTATGCAATGTTAGAAAAATGAAATAAACGTTTAAGTCTCACTAATGTAATAAAAACTAAAAATTCATAACGTAGTTTCTTTAAATCTCGGCGCTCATATTGATCATTTGTTCGTTCATAGGAAACCCCCAGTCCTTACATACTTAGATGTCGAACCTCCCCACATCACAGCGCGTGTCATAGAGAAACCCTATTCTTTACCTAAAAGGGGGAAAGTAAGGGGGTGAGCTAAAAGTCCAGTAAGGAAGTACAACAATATAACAAAATCAAAGAAAAACACAAGAAGTACATGTATAATAAAACAGGGCAGTACATAACATCATCATAGTCATATTTTATAATCACGAATGAATTCATAGTCATACATCACATTCATACATCATAAACATACTCTTTGTGATCATGGCACCTTTGTTATCCATGTGACATCTTTAGGTAACCAGTACAACATGGGTTGGTAAAACCTACTCTATAAGGTAAATAGGATCTCAGGTCCTTGAAGAACCTCGGCGCGTCCACCCTTTGAGTTACATCATATCTTTAGTAACTCCTTTGTTGTGTTACGTTCAACACGCTAGCAACCTTTTCTTTTCATTCATCATACAAGCACATGCAATCCAGTTCACGTCAAAACATAGAAAATACATGTTGCATCATACTTGTCATAACATATCAAGATAGAATTTTACTTTTCCATATCAATTGGCTTACCACAACATGTCGAAACATAGCACTTTCATTTCCCTAGCATATTATCTATTGCAATCATACAAGTCTTACCATTTCATAGAATAAACATAGACAATTCTATCTAACTTTCTTACCTTATGTCCGAGCAATGAGAAATGAGAAAACATCACAACGAGCCAATAATCATAACCAAACATTCGTCTCTTAGAATCACGTAAGAATACTCATGCCCATCATACATACTCCACATGTGCATGGGCCATGCACACGTGGCACAAGTTGCATTACAATTGCAAACATACAATAATTTTACATAAAGTCATAAAATAATAATGCTAATTCTACCTATTAATCTTTCATGGTTGCAAAAGCTTCGAAGCTCCTCGGCGAACTTGGAGAGAAGACCATAAAAATGAAAACTAAAACTTTCAATATTAAAAATGTAAATAATCCCGCCTATCCGTATATATGTTATCTTTTTTGTTAAAAAACAATTTTTCATGTAAATTATAACTCTTTCCTATTTTAAATAGTAAAATATGGCTTTTTATATACTTTATTAACAAGACTTAAAATTCAAAATAAATAAAATCTAAAAATAAAATAATAAAATCTAAATTGTTAACTAATTTTATAAATTATATTTTCAAAATTTATAGATATGTTTTAATGCAATTTAAGAGATAATATTTTTGTCTTTATAAATAAATTTGACTAAAAATAGTCATAGGGGCCTTTTTTTACTATTTAAAATAATATATGGTTGTTTTTTATACTCTTTTGAAAAGTTAAGACTAAAACTTTGTTATGAACTTAAATCAAGGGAACCAAATGTGGTATTTTTTTATTACTTAAGTATGGTATCATAAAACTATAAAAGTTAAATTATAGAAATATATATAATTTGAACTTTATTGTAAATATATTTAATTTTTTTTATTTCTATACAATTTTTTATTATAGTTATCATTTAATTGTAATATTCTTTTTATTAATTCATATTAAATAAAATAATTATTTATATATAGCTTTGATTTTATTTTTAATACTAAAAGATTAAAATATATTTAAATTAATAAAGGCAATGACTAATTTACCAATACAAACAAAGTTGGACTAAATTTTATCTAATTCTTTTGATTGTAAGTTGAGACACATCCAGGCTAGACTGCAAAATCAATAGGAAAAGATTAGCTGGTTGAGATAGCGGGTTCCATCAAGGAATTCTGCACTGTGTGTTTCGACTACAATGGCATCAATTTTGGTTCAACCTGAGGGTGGAAACAGGTGGGAATTGTTGTATGAAAGATTCCAAAGGCATTATCCTCCAGCTAAGATCCATTTAGAGCTGAATGGTGGAAGGGCATGATTTGCTCCATCCTCCACTATATAGGAGCAGAAGCCAATGATAGAGTGGCTTGTGCCACATACATGTTGTGGGAGGATGCCCAAAGGTGGTGGGAAGTTGTATCCCAGACCTGGAATGTTGTTATGATGGGTAGGGAGGAATTCAGACAATTGTTCAACGAGAGGTACTACTGTGACGCATTTTAAATTACGAAGACCAATGAGTTCATGAATTTAGTTCATGGCATTAGGACAGTGATAGAGTATGTCAACAAATTTGATAGGTTAGCCAAGCTCGCTTTTGATTTGGTACCAATAGATGTAGCCCGGAAGGAACAATTCATTCAAGGGATGAACCCTGGGGTGGCCCATAGAGTGAAGGCTGCTCGAGTCCATGAGATTTCTACCTACGCTCAGGCGGTAGTGAGGGCCCTTGCTATAGAGGATGCAGGAGGTGAGATATAGAGTGAGGGTGACGTGGGGCAGGAAACTCAAGCAATGGTACCCCCATTTGCGTGTGCAGGTAGGGGCGGAGGCTCCAGTAGTCAGAAAAGAAAGAACCCTCATAGTTCTACCACTTTTGGTCCTAATAGGAGGGGTCATAATATTCAGGGCTGCCGCCAGGGTGGCAACAAGGTCTGCTGAAGTTATCCAGTGTGTGTTAGGTCCAGGAGACGCTATCTCGGATAATGCCGAGTGAAGGCATGTTTTCTATGTGGAATAGTTGGGCACATAAAGAAACATTGTTCGTAATTGGAGATAGAAGAATGAAGAAGTACAGATAGCTCGACCTCAGCTCGAGAGTACGCTTGGAGGCAGCCAGAGCCTGAGGCTGGTCCCTCGAAAATGATAGGTTGGCCTTCTACTTCTTATTCCTTATATTGTACTAACTGAGTTTGGTGCTACGTACCTCTTAGTAGAGAGATAGACATGTGATACCTACCAAATGAATATTGTGCTATGGGCTTGAGACTTTGCGTTTACTAGGAAAGTTGGTAATTTCTAGGGAATGGGACAGAGTATTACAATTATAAGTTTAGCAGTAAGACTTGGTTGGGATTGTTATATGATGACCTCGGTATGGAACTAATTATGGATTAGTTTTCTAATAAGGGACAACCATGGATTGTGAGAGAGAGTGGTGACTTTCGAGTGTAAGAGGAGAGGACTCAACTACGATTACGAGATGCCTAGCCATGGTGGTAGGTCCCACTAGGGTTATGTCAGTCAGACCGGAGGGAAACTAGGTCAGCTAGTGGCATTTTAGATGGGTTTATAAGGATTTGTCAAGATTGCTATTGCGACTAGGAAATGGAGTGTGCTACGAGAATAAGGCAAGAATGGAACCAATATCAATGGCATTATGAAGAAGGATGCTAATAAACGAGTTTTAGACTTGCTTATCTATGTGTTTTTCAGGTAAAGTATTAGGTGTTTGTTTTGTTTTGTTCTATTTTATGCTGGTTTTTGTATGTTTTTCAGGTGTCAAAGGGCTTAGGTGACTTAGGTGTGGAAACATGGTGGGAAAATCGACAAAATGACAAAAAAATTGGTGGAAAACAGTGTTTCGGAGCTCTTCCTGCGACCGTAGGAAGGGTGTCATGCGGCAGTAATTCCATAAGAGTTTTTCATTTCTAGGGCATTCCTGCGATCGCAGGAATGATATTCTGCGACTGCAGGATATGTCTACAAATGAGAAAAACACATATTTTTAATTAAGGGTGTTTTAGTCATTTCATGTTTTAAAAAACACTAATGAGGTTTAAATTACAATTAAAGAGAGGGAAGGAGGCACTTTTGCAGATCTGGACTGGGAGAAGAGTTTTAGGAGTGCTTTGGAGGAAGATTCGATTTATCATCTAGAGTTATTTTCTTTTCTTTTTACTTTTAGTTGATGTTAATTTCATGTTTATGGATTTATTAGTGATAAACATGAACTAAATTCTATTTAGGGTTTTTAATTGCATCTCTTGAATCTTTATTATGAATTAATGCAAGTTTCTAAATTCTTCTTCATCTAAGATCTGCTCAATTTAAGTTTATTATGTATGTGATTGATTGCACACCTTTTACATGCTATTTATGAATTCAAATCAAAATATGAGAAGTGAGATTGGGATATACTAAAATTTAATAGACATAGATTTCAATTTAGAGCGAGAGAATCAAATTGGTCTATGTGATTTAGGGCTGAGTTCATTGCTTCCTATTGTTTAAATTTTTCATAGAAATATAGAGAATTTGCATTAGGTCGAGTTTTATATTTCTTAACCTGAATATTAAACACTTTTGCATGTCTTTCATCTTAATGAGAAGAATTATCATTGTGATTGCATTAATGAATAATAAAGTGGATAGTAGAGGAGATTAGAATCCCTAATTTTTCATATATATATTTGAATCAAGTTTACTGCATGATTATTGTTTTTTGTTGCTTTTCATTTAATTCGGTTATTTATTTATTTTTAATTTAAAAAAAATTCCAATTTTGATAACCAAATAGAAAATAAAATAGGCTATTGGTAATTGATAATCAGTCTTCGTGGGAACGATATTGGTCTTACCGAAATAAACTACAAAAGCAATTACGTATACTTGCGTAGCTTTAATTTTTGCAACAAGTTTTTGGCGCCACTGCCAGGGAATGAAAAATAATCAATATCAAATAGCTAGTTTTGTTTCTAATTTGGTTGGTTCTCTTGAAATAATTTCTAACTTGTTTAGCTGCGGTTGTTCTCTGTCTCAGGTACTTTCTTTATATGCGCAGTAGAAGGGGAGTTGACAGTCTAGTTCCAATTAATATTGAGATCGAGAAGGAGTGCAAGCGAAACCGAAGAAACAAGAGGGCTGAAAGTTCAACAGTGTGGAAAACATGAGCGGGGGAGCACCACAAGATCAGAATCCTGCTGGTCAGAGACCTCTACGGGACTATGTACTCCCTACTGTGATAGGGGTACACTCATGCATCCATCCACCAGTAGTAGAGGCAAATAATTTTGAGATCAAGACTGCTATCTTGCAGATGGTAAAAACTGCCGTTCAATTTTGTGGGCTCCCCACTAAAGACCCCAATATGCACATAGCCAATTTCCTGGAGTTATGTGCCACTTTCAAGATGAATGGGGTGAGTGATGATGCCGTTAGATTACGCTTGTTCCCATTCTCACTGAGGGAGTGAGCAAAAAGTTGGCTAAATTCACTTGAGGCCAATACTATCACCACTTGGGGTGCTCTAGCTCAGAAGTTCTTAGCAAATTTCTTTCCACCTGCCAAGGCTGCTAAACTTAGAGGGGAGATCAATAACTTCTCTCAACCTGAGGGAGAATCTTTGTATGATGCTTGGGAGAGGTTCAAGGACTTGATCAAAAAATTTCCTCACCACTGTATTGAGAATTGGATGCTGGTCCACAACTTTTACAATGGTTTTGCAGTACCACTCGCACAATCATTGATGCAGTAGCAGGAGGAGCGTTTATGAGAAAAAGTGCTAATGAAGCTTATAAACTCTTAGAGGAAATGGCCACTAATAATTACCAATGGCCATGTGAACGAGCGAGCAGTAATAAAAAGGTTGTAGGGGGTTCATGAACTAGATGCAATCACAGCCTTAACTGCTCAAGTTGTGTCTCTAACTAAGCAGCTGCAACAAAATACCAAGTCTGCCCAAGTTGTGCAAGACCAAGTAATGAGTGAATTGTGTGGGGGGCCTCCTCCTTTTGACCAGTGTCAAGCTATTTTAGATCCCAACAATGTCACATTAGATCAAGCTCAAGTTCAGACAGTGGGTAATTTTCAGAGGTCCTACAACAACCCCTACTCCAACTCATATAATTCGGGGTGGAGAGACCATCCTAACTTCTCTTGGAGAAATAATCAGGACCAACAACAACCGTTTCAAACACAGTATCAGGGGCCTATGACTCAAGCTCCACCACAAGCATCAACCTCTTAGCAACCAAGGCCACCAGCTCCTACATAACAGCCTAGTGAATTGTAGGCTGCCCTACTAACTCTCACCAACACTCAAACTCAGTTTATGATTGAGACTAGTTCCTTCATCAGAAATTTGGAAATGCAAGTGGGGCAGTTCGCCAATATGTTGAATACTAGGCCTCAAGGGAATTTTCCTAGCAATACTGTGGTAAATCCTAAGGAGCAATGTCAAGCTATCATCTTGAGGAGTAGGAAAGAAATTGAGGGACCTTCTCTAAAAGGGACTCAAGAAAAGAAGGCAAAAGAAGAGGAGAGTTATGAAAAAGTTGAGCCCCAAGTGGAGAAAAAGGGTAATGAAGGCCTTGCAACCAAAGAGAATATTCAACCGGTAGTTGTTGATCCTAATGTCAAAATCCTATATCCATAATGACTCCGGAAGTATTCTCTTGACAAACAATTCTTAAAGTTTCTTGAGGTGTTTAAAAAGCTTCACATCAACAGCCCATTTGCTGAGGCTTTGGAGCAAATGCCGAGTTATGTGAAATTCATGAAAGAGATTTTATCGAAGAAACGAAGGTTGGAAGACTTTGAGACAGTGGAACTTACTGAAGAGTGCAGTGCAATTCTACAAAGGAAACTTCCACAAAAGCTTCAAGATTCGAGGAGTTTTACTATCCCTTGTATTATAGGGAAATTTGAATGCAAACATGCTCTTTGTGATCTTGGAGCAAGTATTAATCTCATGTCGCTATCTGTATTTCAGAAGCTTGGTCTTGGTGAGGCAAAGCCTACTACTATTTCTCTTCAGCTCGCGGATAGATCAATCAAGCACCCACGGGGAGTTATTGATGATGTGCTAGTCAAGGTAGACAAGTTTATTTTTCCAGCAGATTTCATTGTTCTAGACATGGGAGAGGATACGACGGTTCCCATTATTCTTGGGAGACCATTCTTGGCTACCGGGCAAGCCGTCATTGATGTTCAAAAGGGTGAGTTGAGGTTGAGAGTTCAAGGGGAAGAAGTGGTATTTAATGTAATCAAGGCTATGTCTTATCCAAGAGAAAGTGATAGTTGCTTTAATGTTGATGTGATTAATGAGGTGGTTTCGAAAAAAAGGATTACTAATGATCGTCTTGAGTTGGCTTTGGCTTTGGGTGATGATAATGAAGAGGAGGATTGGGAGACTCATGAGTATGTGAAATGGATCAATTCTTACGGTCCATATTACAAGAAGAAATTTGAAGAATTGGGGCAAGGGATTGAACGCCCCATACCATCTATTGAGAAGCCTCCAGTCCTTGTGTTGAAGTCTTTACCGGAGCATCTTTGTTATATGTACTTGGGGGAGAAAGAAACGCTGCGTGTAATTATTTCTTCATTGCTATCAAAAGGTGAAGTAGAAAAACTTTTAAGGGTTTTGAGGGCTCATAAACGTGCGATTGGGTGGACTTTGGCTGATATTAGACAAATTAGCCCCTCAACGGTTATGCACAAAATTCTTATGGAAGAAGATAGCAAACCCTCCATTAAAGCTCAACGAAGGCTAAATCCCTCTATGAAGGATGTTGTTCGGAAGCAAGTACTTAACTGGTTGGATGCTGGGGTGGTATATCCTATTTCTGACAGTGCTTGGGTGAGCCTTGTTCAAGTGGTGCCTAAAAAGGGAAGAATGACTGTGGTAAAAAATGAGAACAATGAACTCATCCCTACTCGTATTGTGACGGGATGGAGGATTTGTATTGACTACCGCAAGCTGAATAAGGCAACAAGGAAGGACCATTTCTCACTGCCATTCGTAGATCAGATGCTTGATAGGCTTGTAGGCCACATTTATTATTGTTTCCTGGATGGGTATTCAAGTTACCACAAAATTCCCATCGTTCCGGAGGATCAAGAGAAGACAACATTTACCTACCCATATGGTACTTTTACATTCCGAAGGATGCCTTTCGGTCTTTGTAATGCACCAGCCACTTTTCAAAGGTGCATGATGGCTATTTTTTCCGACATGGTAGAGAAAAGTATTGAAATTTTTATGGATGAATTCTCGGTGTTCGGGTCTGATTTTGATGAATGCTTGGATCACCTAGAAGCGGTCCTTAAACGTTGTGAAGAATCAAATTTGGTAGTTAATTGGGAGAAGTGCCACTTTATGGTGAGAGAAGGGATTATCTTGGGACACAAAATTTCTAGTGAAGCATTGAAGTGGATCGTGCCAAGATTTCTACTATAGAGAATCTGCCACCTCCAATTTCAGTAAAAGGAGTGAGGAGTTTCTTGGGCCATGTGGGGTTTTATTGGAGATTTATCAAAGATTTCTCCAAGGTCTCAAAGCCGTTGTCTACCTTGCTATTGAATGGGGTTCCTTTTGATTTTAATGAAGAATGTTTGACTGCTTTCAAGGCTCTCAAGGAGAAGCTAATTTCAGGGCCTATAGTGTGTGCACCTAATTAGGACCTTCCATTTGAGCTTATGTGCGACGCTAGTGATTATGTGGTTGGAGCGGTTCTTGGGCATCGAGTGGACAAGGTATTTCAAACCATATACTATGCTAGTCGAACTTTTAATGAAGCTCAGCTGAATTATGCAACAACAGAAAAAGAACTTCTAGCCATAGTCTATGCTTTCGATAAGTCCCGTCCGTATTTAATTGGCAATAAGGTGATTGTGTACATGGACAACTCTGCTATTAAATATCTCATGACAAATAAGGATGCTGAACCCTGTCCCATTTGGTGGGTCTTATTACTCCAAGAATTTGTTATGGAAATTCGAGATAAAAAGGGTACCGAGAATCTTGTGGCGGATCATTTGTCTAGGCTGGAAGTTGAGGAAGATCAAATTACCAAGAAAATACAAATCAATGATTATTTTCCCGATGAGCAATTCTTCGGGGTGAGTGACAAAGCTAAAGCACCATGGTATGCAGATTATGTCAATTTCCTAGTGATAAAGGTTGTGCCTCCTGATATGTCTAGAGCACAGTTGAAGAAATTCTACTCCGAGATCAAACATTATTATTGGGAGGAACCTATCCTCTATAAACATTGTGCTGACCAAATAATTCGTCGTTGTGTACCGAAAGATGAAATGATCTTTATTCTCAACCACTGTAACACTCTCCATTGTGGGGGTCATTTTGGTGCTACTAGGACAGTAGCAAAGGTATTGCAGTGTGGTTTCTTTTGGCCTACTTTATTTAAAGATGCAAATACTTTTGTTAAGTCTTATGATAGATGTCAATGCACCAGTAACATATCACGAAGAGATGAGATGCCGCTGAATGTTATTTTAGAAGTTGAGTTGCTCGACGTGTGAGGGATTGATTTCATGGGACCCTTTCCATCATCCTACAATAACAAGTATATATTGCTCGATGTGGACTATGTGTCTAAATGGGTGGAAGCAGTGGAAACTCCTATGAATGATGGTAAAGTGGTTCTAAAGTTTTTTCATAAGAATATTTTTACTCGGTTTGGAACTCCCCAAGCTATCTTAAACGATGAAGGGAGTCATTTTTGTAATAAATGGTTTGATTCTTTGCTTGTTCAATGTGGAGTACGACATAGAACTGCTTTGCCTTATCATCCACAGTCTAATGGGCAAGCAGAAATTTATAATAGGGAGGTCAAGAACATTCTTGAAAAGACCGTTAATAGCTCAAGGAAGGATTGGTCTAAAAATCTTTATGACACTTTATGGGCTTATAGAACGAAATTTAAGACCTCCATTGGCATTTCTCCTTATCGGTTGGTTTTTGGTAAGGCTTGCCATTTACCGGTGGAATTAGAATATCGAGCCTATTGGACAATGAGAAGGTTGAATATGGACTTGAATGCAGCTGGGAAAAATAGGCTAATGCAATTGAATGAACTTGATGAGTTTAGGAATGAAGCCTATGAGAATGCTAAAATTTACAAGGAACGCACCAAGAGATGGCATGACAAGAACTTGGTTCGCAAAGAATTTCAACCAGGCCAGCAGGTGTTATTATTTAATTCCAAGTTGAAATTCTTTCCAAGAAAATTGAAATTGAGATGGTCGGGACCATACACAGTAGTAACGATGTTTCCTTATGGTTCATTGGAGTTGAAAAATAGAAATAATGAAACATTCAAGGTGAATGGTCAACGAGTGAAGCCATACTTGGGTGGTCCCATTCATCAAGCCAAGTCCATTATTTTGTTGAAGCTTTTTGATGAGGATTTCATCGTCCGGCTAAATGACGTTAACAACAGTGCCATTGGGAGGCATCCAAATTTCATTTAAGTTCTTTGAGTTTTTAAGTTATTTTAGTTGAGAAATTTTTTATTTTCTTTATTAGTTTTTGGTTTATTTTATTTTCTTGTAAATACTGTGGATTCTGTCATCGTGAAATACGTGAAAAAATAAAGAAATATATATATAAAAATAAAAATAATAATAAATATTTTTTTTATCAAGTTATGGTTTGTAGAGCATTCTTGCGACCGCAGGAACCACTATCTGTAGTCGCAGGTCTAGAGGTCTAGGTGTAAGGAGGAGAATCCTGCGACCGCAAGAACCACTATATGCGGTCGTAGGTTCAAATGTCCACGCGAATTGGGGAGATTCCCGCGACCGCAGGATCACATATTTTTATTAAAAAAAAAAAGAAAAAGAAAAAGATATTTACATTCTTTTTATCAAACTCTCTCTCTTCTCACTTTCCTTTTCTCTTCATCCCCTACTCTCATTCTCTCATTCTCCTTCTCTCTTTAATTTTTTTATGTTTTTTTTTCAAGAGACCATATAAACCAAGGGTATTGTAAGTATATTTCTCATTTATTTATTCTAAACTTTCTCTCCATCATCATCTACCACTGTAACTCTCCTTCATATTTTTCTCTTAAGTTCTACATTGTGTTTTTGAGAAATTTTTCATGATCAACTAGTGAATCCGAAATTTGTGTATGGTGTTTGATAAATATATCTTATTTCTGGATTCTTAAGCTATCATTGAACAAATTATATTGCATGTTGGTGTATTTGCATTTGTGTTGAGTTTGCTTGATTTTGCAATTGGGAAATTTTGACCAAATTTTGGGTCCAAATTTTTTTGGATGATTTTGTGAAATTGAAGTGACATTGGTGAAATTGAGAATTATATATGCTTATTTTTATGTTCAATTTCATTGGGTCTTCAATTAATTTGGAGAATTTTGCCATTTTCCTATTCTAAGGTGTAAATTTGGGGATTTTGCAATTTGAATGAATTGATCATTGTTCTTGTGCTTGTTTTGATTGTGGAATATTATAAATTGAACATTGATTATAACTTTTGCAATTGGTGCTCTTAAGTAAATTGTTGGGGGTGTGTGCATTATTTTGAGTAGTTTTGATTATTGTATCATAATGTCCACAAGTAGAAAAAGAACTAAAACTGGAAAAACGAAAAAACAACAACCACCACCCCACCCATAGAGAATGAGGACGACCTAAATTTTGAGGATGTGCCTAGGTTTGTCAACCCAATGGCCAATTCTAGGTACATGCAAGATAAGGAGCGTAGCGTTATTAGAGAGAGAGGGTTTGTTACCAATTGGAAATATGAGTTTATTGTCCCTGAAGATAATAAGTCAGTGATTAGAGCCCATAAGTGGGAGGTTTTCTGTACTCCTCCAATTGCTGCTATCATCCCCTTAGTTCGAGAATTTTATGCTAATGTTTTTCACCATGACTACACATGGGAAGCAACTGTTAGGGGCAAAATTGTGAAATTTCATAAGAGTGATATCAACAAAATTTTCAAATTTCCTACCTTAGAACATGATGAGTATAGGGAATTACAGGACCAACTCTATGAGGAGAGTACTTGGGACACTATCCTGTAAGCTTTAACCTCGCATGGCACTGAATGGACCTTCAATGGCACTCATCGAGTTGGGTTTCCCTTCAATTTGTTGACGAGGGAGAAAATAGTGTTGTTGTATTTTATTTGTTCAAATTTGACACCCACTGAAGCTTTTACCATTGTCACCCCTAGTAAGGCGGTCATGCTTTATGCTCTCCTACATGGGAAATCCATAGATGTCGGCAATATTATTGCTGCCATTTTGAATGAGTGTTGTGTCACTGGTTATGTGGGGCTCTATTTTCCTAGCCTTATCACTAGTTTATGTCTGCAAGCAGGGGTCCCCATTAATGAATTAGAGGAGAAATTTTCCCCTCTAGTTTATGATTTGGTCAAGATTAAGAATGTGAAAACTTTTTCAACTGTTCCTAGTGCAGGTACCTCAACACATTCTGCTCGTCCACCACCAAGAACACAGATTGTCAACCAAAGGTTGGACACTTTGGTGTCATAGTTCCAGCAGCACCATTTTTGGAGTGTCAATGTGGCGCAGAATCAATATGCCTAAAACCAAGCTTTCGCCACTCATTTTGGCATTGACACTAGTGAATTTCCACCATATCCACAACCACCCAACTTTGGGTATCCTCCACCTGAGGGGAATGACAAGGCATGCCCTTCATCGTGAGTCCAGTCAGGTAAGTTTCCTTTCGTTAGCTTTTATTTAAACATTGGGGACAATGCTTTTGGTATGTTTGGGGGAGGGAGATTTCTTTTAGTTATTTGTGTTATGTTAGTTAAGTCAAGTTGCTGTTTAGTTTGATATTTTGTTAAATTGTGTTTGGTTTTGTGTGTTAATTGTGTTATGTGTTAGGGTATCTAGAGAGTCTGTTGAATCAAGATAACAATGATTAGCCGATGAGAATGCGTGAATGACTTGTAATATAATTCGAGAAAAATATATTTGATTGTAAAAAAAACAATCAGTGTGCTTGGTTTGACCACTTCTTTGGATTACTTTAATTCATTGTAAAATTGAATATTTGATCATGATTGGTAAATTCTTGCATTTCAATGTATTTACACTTGCTGAATTTTTAATGTGGAAAGAACGTATGAAAAATTCTAGAACTTGCTTGCTTAGTATTTGAGGCGAAATCATAGACAATGAATGTTTAGGAAAATGATTGAGGGGATTTTTTTTTTTGAATGTTTGAGCCTTTCAAGCCATCCTTGCTTAATTTATCCTTAGTTACCCTTTTTAAAACCTAAAAGTATAACTTTTTATTGTTAAACACTTATTGTGAGCCTAATTGAACACTTTATTATTTTCCATTCCCTTGATTTATACCATGACAATATAAACATATAAATGGGGATTGATTTGTAATGAGTGTTATTTGGTGATTTGGTTGTGACAATAGAAAAATAAAAGGAAAGATTGAGATAAAAATTCAGAAAGAAAAAAAAATAGAGATTGAAAATAAACTACACTTCTTATGTTTGTTCACATCGAAAAACATAAGTTTGGGGAAGTGTAGTTAAAAAAACTAAAAGAAAAAAAAGATATATCTAGTGTGAATTTTTCTCAATCTTGGAAAATAAAGGGAAATTTGGAGTTGTTTGGATTACAATGTGGATATCAGGTTTGGTTTGTTTGGATTATATGCTTATGGTATAGTTGAGCTAAAATGACTATTTTATCTACCTGTACCTAAGCTTCTCAATACAAGCTTTAGAAGACCTTTAGATTCGTGAACATGCATTGATTTATATTAGTGGAGAATAATAAGTTAGCAAGCATATGGAAATTTGGGATTTGATGGATTGATGGTGACAATTCAGCATGTGTAAATTATTTTCAATGTGTGTTATTTACTGTTCATGATTGAGTAGACAAAAATGATCAATGGGTTAGGGTGAATTGAAGAAGTGGTTGGATTGAAAATTTGGATTACTTGTTAGAATTTTTTTTGAAAATTATATATGCTTGTCATTCATTAATTTTGAGGCTTAAAAATTGTGGTTATCTTGATTCATTTGTTTATTGCTGTATTTATTTGTTTATTTTATCTTGAGTCTTGTTTTCTTGGCTCGAGGGCGAGCAAATGTTAAGTTTGGGGAAGTTTGATAAAAAAAATTTAGACTTGTTTATCTATGTGCTTTTCAGGTAAAGTATTAGGTGTTTGTTTTGTTTTGTTTTGTTCTATTTTACGCTGGTTTTTGTATGTTTTCAGGTGTCGAAGGGCTTAGGTGTGGAAACATGGTGGGCAAATCGACAAAATGACAAAAAAATGGGTGGAAAACGGTGTTTCGGAGAACTTCCTGCGACCGTAGGAAGGGTGTCTTGCTACCGCAATTCCATAAGAGTTTTGCATTTCTAGGGCATTCCTGCGACCGCAGGAATGATATCCTGAGACCGCAGGATATGTCTACAAATAAGAAAAATGCAGATTTTTAATTAAGGGTGTTTTAGTCATTTCATGTTTAAAAAAATGCTAATTAGGTTTAAATTACGATTAAAGAGAGGGAAGGAGGCACTTTTGCAGATCTGGACTGGGAGAAGAGTTTTAGGAGTGCTTTGTAGGAAGATTCGATTTATCAACTAGAGTTCTTTTCTTTTCATTTTACTTTTAGTTGATGTTAATTTCATGTTTATGGATTTATTAGTGAACTAAATTCTATTTAGGGTTTTTAATTGAATCTCTTGAATCTTTATTATGAATTAATGCAAGTTTTTAATTTCTTCTCCATCTAGGATCTATTGAATTTATGTTTATTATGTATGTGATTGATTGCGCACCTTTTACATGCTATTTATGAATTCAAATCAAAATCTGAGAAGTGAGATTTGGATATGCTAAAATTGAATAGACACAGATTTCAATTTAGAACGAGAGTATCAAATTGGTTTATGTGATTTAGGGCTGAGTTCATTGCTTCCTATTGTTTAAATTTCTCATAGAAATATAGAGAATTTGCATTAGGTAGAGTTTTATATTTCTTAACCTGAATATTAAACACTTTGCATGTTTTTCATCTTTATGAGAAGAATTATCTTTGTGATTGCATTAATGAATAATAAAGTGGATAGTAGAGGAGATTAGAATCCCTAATTTTTCATATATATATTTGAATCAAGTTTACTGCATGATTATTGTTCTTTGTTGTTTTTCATTTAATTCTGTTATTTATTATTTTTTAGTTTAAAAAAAATTCCAATTTTGATTACCAAATAGAAAATAAAATAGGCTATTGGTAATTGATAATCATTCTCCGTGCGAACGATATC